>NW_027363159.1:897500-1465000 GCF_046119375.1 Phyllobates terribilis | reverse complement strand
ATCATCACGTCCACGGCCTATAAAAAGGTCACACTACTTAACGCCTTCAGTGAACATTGTAAAAAAAAAACTATTCTTTTTCATCTTACCACCAAACAAAGAGTGGAATAAAACACGATGAAAAAGTCTAATGGAAATAAAAATGGTATAGCTGAAAACTAGTGACGAGCGAGCACTAAAATGCTCGGGTGCTCGCTGCTCAAGTCAAGCAAATTGGAATACTCGGCTGCTCGGTCCAAGTAACGAGCCCAATGTAAGTCTATGGGAAACTCCAGCATTCTTTCGGCGCCCCCCCCCCCTGGCGGTCTGCAGAGGGCCTAAAAATTGCCCAAATCGATGGGAACAGTACTCAAATGACATGGGAACAGCATGGGGAAGACTCCTGGAAGCATTTCTGACTCCCAGGTCAATGATGTTAACAATGTTGTCAGAGGTATTACGCCACTTTTACGGACTCACAATAAAACATACAAAAACTAAACCAAAATGGATTTTCCTGGGAAATATGTTAACCACTTCGCACCAGAGCCTGTTTTTGCCTTCGTGACCGGGCCAATTTTTTCAATTCTGACCACTGTCACTTTATGAAGCAATTACTCTGGAACGCTTCAACGGATCCCCCTGATTCTGAGATTGTTTTTTCGTGACATATTGTACTTCATGATAGTGGTAAAATTTCTTTGATATCACATGCGTTTATTTGTGAAAAAATCGGAAATTTGGCGAAAATTTAGAAAATTTTGCAATTTTCAAACTTTGAATTTTTAAGCCCTTAAATCAGAGAAATATGTCACACAAAATACTTAATAAATAACATTTCCCACATGTCTACTTTACATCAGCACAATTTTGGAACCAAAATTTTTTTTTGTTAGGGAGCTATAAGGGTTAAAAGTTGACCAGCGATTTCTCATTTTTCCAACAAAATTTACAAAAACATTTTTTTAGGGACCACATCATATTTGAAGTCACTTTGAGGGGTCTTTATGACAGAAAATACCCAAAAGTGACACCGTTCTAAAAACTGCACCCCTCAAGGTGCTCAAAACCACATTCAAGAACTTTATTAACCCTTCAGGTGCTTCACAGAAATTTTTGGAATGTGGAAGAAAAAAATTAACATTTAACTTTTTTCACAAAAATGTTACTTTAGACCCAATTTTTTTTATTTTCACAGGGGTAACAGGAAAAAAATGGACCCCAAAATTTTTTGTGCAATTTCTCTTGAGCGTGCTGATACCCCATATGTGAGGGAAAACCACTGTTTGGGCGCACGGCAGGGCTCGGAAAGGAAGGAGCGCCATTAGACTTTTTGAATGTAAAATTTGTCTGAATAATTAGCAGACGCCATGTTGCGTTTGGAGAGCTCCTGATGTGCCTAAACAGTGGAAACCCCCCACAAGTGACACCATTTTGGAAACTAGACCCCTTAGGGAACTTATCTAGATGTGTGGTGAGCACCTTGAACCCCAAGGTGCTTCACAGAAGTTTATAATATTGAGCTGTAAAAATAAAATTTTCACATTTTTCCCACAAAACCGTTTTTCATCCCTTAATTTTGCATTATCATAAGGGTAATAGGATAAATTGCACCATGAAATTTGTTGTGCAATTTCTCCTGAACACGCTGATACCCCATATGCGGAGGCAAATTACTGTTTGGGCGCATGGCAGGGTTTGAAAGGGAAGGAGCGCCATTTGACTTTTTGAATGTAAAATTTGTTTGAATAATTAGCAGACGCCATGTCGCATTTGGGGAGCCCCTAATGTGACTAAACAGTGGAAACCCCCCACAAGTGCCACCATTTTGGAAACTAGACCCCTTAGGGAACTTATCTAGATGTGTGGTGAGCACCTCGCACCCCCAGCTGCTTCACAGAAGTTTATAATATTGAGCCGTAAAAATAAAATTTTCACATTTTTCCCACAAAACCGTTTTTCATCCCTTAATTTTGCATTATCATAAGGGTAATAGGATAAATTGCACCATGAAATTTGTTGTGCAATTTCTCCTGAACACGCTGATACCCCATATGTGGAGGCAAATTACTGTTTGGGCGCATGGCAGGGTTTGAAAGGGAAGGAGCGCCATTTGACTTTTTGAATGTAAAATTTGTTTGAATAATTAGCAGACGCCATGTCGCATTTGGGGAGCCCCTAATGTGACTAAACAGTGGAAACCCCCCACAAGTGCCACCATTTTGGAAACTAGACCCCTTAGGGAACTTATCTAGATGTGTGGTGAGCACCTCGCACCCCCAGCTGCTTCACAGAAGTTTATAATATTGAGCCGTAAAAATAAAATTTTCACATTTTTCCCACAAAAAATCTTTTTCATTCTCTAATTTTGTATTATCATAAGGGTAACAGGATAAATTGCACCATGAAGTTTGTTGTGCAATTTCTCCTGAACACGCCGATACCCCATATGTGAGGGAAAACCACTGTTTGGGCGCACGGCAGGGTTTGAAAGGGAAGGAGCGCCATTTGACTTTTTGAATGTAAAATTTATTTGAATAATTAGCGGACGCCATGTCACATTTGTGGAGCCCCTAATGTGTCTAAACAGCGGAAACCCCCCACAAGTGCCACCATTTTGGAAACTAGACCCCTTAGGGAACTTATCTAGATGTGTGGTGAGCACCTTGCACCCCCAGCTGCTTCACAGAAGTTTATAATATTGAGCCGTGAAAATAAAATTTTCACATTTTTCCCATAAAAAATGTTTTTCATCCCCTAATTTTGCATTATCATAAGGATAACCGGAGAAATTGCACCATGAAATTTGTTGTACAATTTCTCCTGAGTACGCCGATACCCCATATGTGGGGGAAAACCACTGCTTTGGTGTACGGCAGGGTTCGGAAGAGAAAGGAGCGCTATGTTGGCTGGGATAGGCAGCAGACACCATGTCACATTTGAAGAGTCGCTGACATGCCAAAACAGCAGAAACCTCCACAAATGACCCCATTTTGTAAACTACACCTCTCAAGGAATTCATCTAGGGAAGTAGTGAGTATTTTTTAATTTTTAAATTTATACCATTGGGCAGTGAAGAAAACATAATTGTATTTTTACCACAAAAAAATGTTTTACCCTCAGATTTTACATTTTCACACAGGGCAATGGGTAAAAATGGTGCCGAAATGCGTCACACAATTTCTTCTAAAAGTGTCAATACCCCATATGTGGCTGTATCGTACCGCTTAGCCATACGGTGAGATCTGGGGGGGACGGAGTGCTATTTGACAATTGGAGAACAAATTATTGTAGAATAGGCATTTGGATTTGGGAGCACAAAATTTTCTGAATTTCTTTTGGGGGGCAAGGGCCATTTTGCTTTTCCAGAGCCTTTCTACTACCAGTAACTTGGAAGTCCCTTATATTTTTAACAGATGACGGACCTGAGTGGGGACTAGCTTTTTTTGAGGACTGAGTTGAAGCTTTTATTGGGAACATTTTACGTAACATTTATCCGGCGCTCTAGGCTGAGCACTTACATCGGGGTTTCCATCTAAATTTCCAAGTGATGTAATTCAGATGAAACCCCTGCAGGATCCATTCACTGTAATGAGGCAGCAGAGTTACTCTGGACACCGTTTGGCCTCTGTGTAGCGGTGTCCTTTTTTTCAGAAGTGCACAAAACTGTGGCCAACCGCACTTTTATGCACGCCTAAAACAAATGACACCGTGGGATCCCAGGCTAGACGGCGTCCACAGTGGCCTATATCTGTCTCATTACAGGGAATCTTCCGTCATGGGTTCCGGCTGAATCATGTATTTCAGAGATTTACACGGAAACCCTGGTGTAAGTGCTCAGCGCAGAGCACAGGATAAATGTGGGCAGAGCCTTACTGGGATCTTTGGGGACATAATAAACAAATCAGTAGCAGGTGAAGAATTGGTTTTATTTATTTTTTACGCCGTTCCTAGTGTGATATAACTGATTAGATTACTTTATTCTTCGGGTCGGTGTGATTACAGAGATACCAGATTGATATCGGGTTTTTATGATTGACAGCTGTCACACACTAAAAGACGCTTTTTTTGCAAAATCTAGTTTTTGCATCACCATATTTTGAGAGCTATAATTTTTCCATATTTCGGCCGACAGAGTCATGTGACGGCTTGTTTTTTGCGGGACGAGTTGACATTTTTATTGGTACCATTTTTGGGGACGTGACATTTTTTGATCGCTTTCTATTCCGTTTTTTGGGAGGTAAAATTAACAAAAACAAACAATTCAGGAATTGTTTTTTGAGTTTTTTTTTTATGCCGTTCTGCGTGTGGTAAAAGTGATCAGGCAGCGTTATTCTTCGGGTCAGTACGTTTACAGCGATACTACACTTACTGTATTTTTTTTATGTTTTGGCGTTTTTACACAATAAAACTATTTTATAGAAAAAAATATTTTTTTTGCATTGCTTTATTCTGAGCGCTATAACTTTTTTATTTTTCGGCTGATGGAGCTGTATGGCGGCTTTTTTTTGCGTAACAAGATGACGTTTTCAGTGGTACCATTTTTATTTCTATTTTGTTTTTTGATCGCATTTTTTTCCACTTTTTGTTTGGCAATATGATGAAAAAGCATATTTTTTTGCTCCGTTTTTTATTTATTTTTATTACAGTGTGCACAGAAGGAGTTAATTAGTGTGACAGTTTTATAGCTCGGGTTGTTTCGGACGCGGCGATACCAAATATGTGTACTTTTTTTGGTTTTGTAAAAATATACGGATTTATTGGTTTAATATTTTATTTATTTATTTTTATTTATTTTGTGATTTTTTTATTAATAGTTTAAAAACTTTTTTTTTACTTTTTTTCACATTTTTTCTTAGTCCCTGTATGGGACATTAATTTTTATTTTTCTGATCTCTGATCTCATGTAATGTAATAGACATATATTACATTACATGAGATCTTCCCTGACTGTTTCAGTCAGAGTCTCCTGTCTGGCTACAGCTGCAGCTGAGCCAGACAGGACACCATATATGGCAGAGCTGGAGGCGGTCATGTGACCTCCAGCTGCCATAGCAACCCCAGGTCCTGGAAGGACACGGAGGTCTTCGGAGAGGTAAGTTGACGACCCCCTCTCCTCCTGCTGTCTCCTATATGCCGTGATCACTATAGATCACAGCATATAGAAGACAGCTAAGGGTTAACATCACTGGGACCTGATCTAATCAGGTCCCGATGATGTTCCCTGTCAGAGCTAACGCTCTGCACCGGAATCGCAGCGCTTGCAGGACCCTAGGGGTCCTGAGCGCTGCGAGACCACCCACCGTTTTTAAACGTCGGCGCTGCACAGAGCCCAGCAAGCGCCGACGTTTATCTACAGTGGGCGGTCGGGAACCGGTTAAGGAACATCCTTTCCAGGGTAATGACTTGTATATAAGGCAAAATCAATAACCAAAAACAAAAATCCTCCTTCACACCTTGGGCTATGTTCACACACAGCGTTTTTGATGCATTTTTGCATTTCTTTCAACCGTGACAAATGCATTCAGCAGGAAATGGCATTTTAACATTTTACAACCTTATCTGGCCATGTGGTGTGTGAAACATCATCAGACACATCCTGTTTCATTTATGAAGGAGGGATTGTGAAAGTCACAAACACTATTTTTACTGCCTTACTATTCTTAAAGGGCCAGCAGTCGGCTATGCTTTGTTGTTCCCATTATTAAAGAGTGGGTCTCCTATACTGTTATTGCGTATGCAGTGACTGCAAGGGCTGCCAAAAATTTGGACGTAACCCAATACCCCTTTGAAGAGACATAGAGGAGGGTCTCAGTAAAAAAAATATTCCCATTATAAAGGAGTGGGTCTCCTATAGTGGTAATGCCCATGCTGTGACTGCAAGGGCTGCCAAAATTTGGGAAAAACCCCACTAACAATTTAAAGACACATAGAGCTGGGCCACAGTAATGACATGTTCCCATTAGAAAGGATAAGGATCTGCTATACAGTTATAGGGTATGCAGTGAGTCCAACAGCTGCCAAAATTTAGGAAAAACCCCACTAACAATTTAAAGACACATAGAGCTGGGCACAGTAACGATGTTACACTCGCGGCCTGACTGTCTGGCGTGAGTGTGATTAGTGGTCCCACTGTACCATGAACCGAGGAGTGCCTGGAGGGGCGCAACTAAGTATCTACCCGATCCGACCAAGGTCGCACGGCGGCTAACGACTCCGTGAACCAAGGAGGAACCGAGCAGAGGGACCAGGTGCTACACCAGGTTAGACCCCGGTCACAGCTGTTGACCCACACCGGGGAATGCAGGAACAGGCAGGCCAGGCTGGCATACAGACAGGTGGGTATAGGCAAGCACGGCTGGTATGCAGACAGGGGGGGTACTGGCAAGCACGGTTGGTGTACAGACAGGGAAATACTGGCAAGCACAGCTGGAGTGCAAACAGGCAGGTACTAGCAGGTTGGAGCGCAAGCAGGATAGACTCCAATACAGACTGGGAGACAGAGACAAAGCAGCAGATGCGGTAGACAAGCTGGGCAGAGCAAAACCCGCAGATGCGGTAGACAAGCCGAGCAGAGCAAAAAAACGCAGAAGCGGTAGACAAGCAAAGCAGAGCAGAAACCAGCAACCGCGGTGAACAAGCAGAGCAGAGCTAAAACCGCTGGTGCGGTATGCAAGACAGAGCAGAAAGGAACCGCTGGAGCGGTGAACAAGGCAGAGCAGAGGGGAACCGCCGGAGCGGTGGGCAAGGCAGAGCAGAGGGGAACCGCCGGAGCGGTGGGCAATTAAGAGCAGAGCGAAACCGCACGTACAGTGAACAAGACAGAAAGGACAGAGCCCTGTTCCCATGGAACAGACTGGAAAATACAGAAAGATACCAAAGAAGGCAAAGGGAACAAGCAGAACCAGATACACACAAGGTACTTCCTATGAAGTAGCGAGTGGACACAAAACTCACAAACAGAAGTACAGAGACAACGAGTTGGAGCTAGGTGCTGGTTCAGACACTGCAGAAAAAGGGAGGAAACGGACAGAGACAAAACAGGTAACAGGTTAGGAGACAGTTCAGACAGGAACTGTTACTGCAACGAAATACAGAAACGAGCCTAGGTATAGCCAAGTGCTGGTTCAGACACTGCAGAAAAAGGGAGGAAATGGACATAGAGACAAAACAGATAAGAGGCTAGGAGACAGTTCAGACAGGAACTGTTACTGCAGCGAATTACAGGAATGAGCCTGGGTATAAGGCCCCCAGAGGCAGAAACAGACTAGAAGTCACAGATAACAGGTCTGGGAATGCAGCCCCCAGAGTGGCGAGACAGACAGAAATAGAACTGGACCTGGCAACTTCAGAGAAAAGCACACACTGAATGTTAGTGTTGCTCAGGCACCTCCTACTGGGTGGAGGGGGTTTAAATATCCAGAGACTCACAGCAAAAGGCTAGAGACGCAATAGAGGTGCACCACAGCAGCTATAAGAATCAGGAAGTAACCGGGCCGCCACCCTAAGCAGTCAGTCAAGAGACATGCACACAGCAAGAATCTGGAGCACGGTTTACAGGCTGGACTGACAGGTAAGATTGTGGTCTTGCATAGTGGGAGGTGGTGCACTATGCAAGCACGCCGCAGTGAGTCCAACGGCTGCCAAAATTTAGAAAAAACCCAATTAACAATTTAAAGACACATGGAGCTGGGCTACAGTAATGAGTACGACATGTTCCCATTAAAAAAGAGTTGGTCTCCCATACTATTTGCCTATGCAGTGAATGCAACGGCTGCCAAAAATTACGAGGCACTCCAATGACCTTGCAAGAGATGTAGAGGTTGGAGGGCCTCCTGATAACAATTTTCCCATTATTAGGAAGTGGGTCTCCCATACTGTTTGCCTCCACTGCCCCTTGCAAGAGACGTAGATATGGTGATATGGTAGATATGGTAGTGATATGGAGGAGGATGTGAAGGATGAGGAGAAGGTGGAGGACAAGAACAAATAGACAAAATCAGGAAGCTTATACCCATGTCTGGGTGTGAAGACAGAGGTGCATGGGAATACAGTTAGACCTCCCAAAAATAAGACACTGTATTTGAGTTTATGTTACGCTGCTATCATTCAGTGGTAGAGAGAAAGAAATTAGAATCAGACTTAGAATTGCCACTATTATGTAACTAAGTAATATATGGTATATCCACATTTATCATTATTGCAATCTTCTAGTCGGATTATATAGGGGCCATCGTTAACATATAGCAAAAAGAAGGAGTGCAAAGCACAAACAACGATAATAGCCCAATTGTTAGAAAAATACAAAAATACTTTATTGAATATTAAACATCAGAGAATCTGGGGAGACGATAAATACACATAAATCCACATATAGTTGCATAGATCAATACACAATTGCATAAAAGCATTAAAATCAAGCACTACATCACACGAAGTGTGGCTATTACATGGAAGGTGTCCGTTATTTAAAGTAAATTGAAATGGACAAAATGCTGCGCTATATGAATCAAATATACATACGAACATTTATGTTCAGTCAGGAAGAGCAGCATCATCACCATGAACCGATGGTCACATTCCCTATCACCACAATATATAGATGGATACAAGTCAAAAAAGTTTTTTTTACCTCTGTAGGGGGAAAAGAGCACACTCCATGTGTGTATCCGCAACGCGCGTTTCGGCGCTATGTGCCTTTCTCAAGGGGACTGCTCAAGTATCACAGATGGTCATTTAAATAGTGTCTTGCGTAAACACCGCGAGACGCTGGGGGTGGATGATACTAATCATGTGACTTGTCACCATGTGAACCACAACGCTACCCAGAGATGCCTCGCAACGGACCAGAAGTGACGCAGAGAGCATCGCCGTTACCCAGACACCGGACTCCGACGGCATCGCGGCTGATAGCCCATGGATGCCGAAGGGAAAACAGCGTGTGGGGACGACGATGCCCCTGCGTGCATGGTCCAGGTATACATAACACATATGTATGCAACGTCACCCGTTTGAACAGAGGCGGGACCACCCCCATGCAGACTAGGACTAAACTACGACAAGGGAAACATAACATTAACGCACACACTGCATATAATTGCCAAAAATCAATACACTTATAATGGAGAACACATAGATGATGAAGAACAAAAAAATGCATCTTTAACCCCTTTAAAGCCCATGACGTACTAATACGCGTCTGTGCCCTGGGATTTAAGAGCCTGACCCATATTAGTACGTCATAGCGATAGCGCGCGCACAGAGGTTGTGCGGGCGTGATCGCCGCCGGGTGTCAGCTGATTGTCACAGCTGACACCCGGTACTATGTGCAGGGAGCGGTCCCGCACCGCCCCCAGCACATTAACCCCTGCAATGCTGCGATCGAAGTCGATCACAGCATTGCGGAGGCAAGGGGAGGTGATCGGTATACTCACCTCCTCTTCCGGCCTCCAGCGCTGTCTGCCGCGGCTTCCCGGGTGTTGCCATGACGACCCGATGTCGTCATGACAACATCCGGGTCACCAGACAGCAGGAAGATTGTTTGGACATGCGCAGTGCATCATCAAACTATCTTCTCCCTGTCCAGCGCTGACTGCCTGCACGGCACAGGGATGGTGCTCCATCCCTATGCTGTGCAGGCGATCAGAATAAAAAAAGTGAAAGTCCCACAGTGGGACAAAGTAAAAAAGTGTAAAAACTCCCAGAAAGTGAAAAAAAAAGAAAAAAATAATAATCCACTAAAAATAAAAATATAATGTACCCATCAATAAATATTATTATGAAAAAAAACAAAAAAAAAACAATAAAAGTACACATATTTGGTATCGCCGCGTCTGTAACGACCAGGCCTATAAAACTGTTCCACTAGTTAACCCCTTCAGTGAACACGGTAAAAAAATAAAAATAAAAAACAAAGCAAAAAACAATGCTTTATCATCATACCGCCAAACAAAAAATGGAATAACACGCGATCAAAAAGACGAATATAAATAAAAATGGTACCGCTAAAAACGTCATCTTGTCCCGCAAAAAACAAGCCGCCATACAGCTCCATCATCCGAAAATTCAAAAAGCTACAGCTCTCAGAATAAAGCGATGCAAAAAAATAATTTTTTCTATAAAATAGCTTTTATTGTGTAAAAACGCCAAAACATAAAAAACAATATAAATGTGGTACCGCTGTAAACCTACTGACCCGAAGAATAAAGCTACCTTATCAATTTTACCACACCCGTAGCAGAATAAAAAAAAACAAAAAAAACAAATCCTGAATTGTTGGTTTTTGTTCATTCTGCCTCCCAAAAGCTGGAATAGAAAGCGATCAAAAAATGTCACATGCCTGAAAATGGCACCAATAACAACGTCAACTCATCCCGCAAAAAACAAGCCGTCACATGACTCTGTCGGCCAAAATATGGCGATGCAAAAACTAGATTTTACAAAATATGTGTTTTTTAGTGTGTGACAGCTGTCAATCATAAAAACCCGATATGATTCTGGTATTGCTGTAATCGCACCGACCCGAAGAATAAAGTAATCTCATCACTTATACCGCACGAGGTACGGCGTAAAAAATAAACGCTAGGGCTGGGGATGTTTTTTTTTTTTTCAAAAGTAAAAAAAAAAAAACAAAAAAAAAAAAAAGAAAGATGACGATATGGCGACTAGTGTTGAACGCAAGTGCTCGCTACTTGAGTTTGCATCGGTTGCTCGGGTATGCACTGAGTATTGCGGGTGCTCGAGTCTCCGTCCAATATGCTTCACGGCCAAAAAAACCTCGCGGGGATGGCCTGCATGCACGGCGATCCCCGCATGTTTTTTGGGGTATCTAATAACCGTGAAACATGCGGGCGGGACTCGAGCATTTCACTTGAGCACCCGTGATACATGGTGCATACCTGAGTACCCGATGCAAACTCAAGTAGCGAGCACTTGCGCTCAAGAGTAATGACAACTTATTCAATATGATGACCTAATGTTATCAAATTCTGTGTCGTACCTCTGGGTTCCAAATGTTCACTATACCCCTTAATAAAATCCTTGAGGGTATAGTTTCCAAAATGGCGTCACTTGTGGGGGAGCTTCACAGTTTAGGCACATCAGGGGCTCTCCAAACGCGACATGGTGTCCGCTAACCAAATTGAATGGAAAATCAGCTCAATTGTTAGCGGACACCATGTTGCGTTTGGAGAGCCCGTGTGCCTAAACATTGGAGTTCCCCACAAGTGACTCCATTTTGGAAACTAGACCACCCAAGGCACCTATCTAGATGCATAGTGAGCACTTGGAACCCCCAGGTGCTTCACAAATTGATTCGTAAAAATTAGAAAGTGGAGAAAAAAAAAACTTTTTCATTTTACGAATCAATTTGAAGCACCTAGGGGTTCCAAGTGCTCACTATGCATCTAGATAGGTGCCTTGGGGGGTCTAGTTTCCAAAATGGGGTCACTTGTGGGGGTTTCCACTGTTTAGGCACATCAGGGGCTCTCCAAACGCAACATGGCATCCGTAATTATTCAAGCAAATTTTACAATCAAAAAGTTAATGGCGCTCCTTCACTTCCGAGCCCTGCCGTGCGCCCAAACAGTGGTTTTTTCCCCACATATGGGGTATCTGCGTGCCCAGAGGAATTGCACAACAAATTTTGGGGTCCTTTTTTTCCTGTTACCCCTGCGAAAATAAAAAAAAATTGGGTCTAAAGTAACATTTTTGCGAAAAAAGTTAAATGTTCATTTTTTTTCTTCCACATTCCAAAAATTCATGTGAAAGCCACCTGAAGGGTTAATAAAGTTCTTGAATGTGGTTTTGAGCACCTTGAGGGGTGCAGTTTTTAGAATGGTGTCACTTTTGGGTATTTTCTGTCATAAAGACCTCTCAAAGTGACTTCAAATGTGATGTGGTCCCTAATAAAAAATGGTTTTGTAAATTTTGTTGGAAAAATGAGAAATTGCTGGTCAACTTTTAACCCTTTTAGCTCCCTAACAAAAAAAAATTTTGGTTCCAAAATTGTGCTGATGTATAGCAGACATGTGGGAAATGTTATTCATTAACTCTTTTGTGTGACATATCTCTCTGATTTAAGGCATAAAAATTCAAATTTTGAAATTGCTAAATTTTCAAAATTTGCCAAATTTCCGTTTTTTTCACAAATAAATGCAAGTGATATCGAAGAAATTTTAACACAATCATGAAGCACAATATGTCACGAAAAAAAACATTCTCAGAAATCAGGGGGATCCGTGGAAGCGTTCCAGAGTAATTACTTCATAAAGTGACAGTGGTCAGAATTGTAAAAATTGACCGGGTCATTAACGTGCAAACCACCCGCGGGGCTTAAGGGGTTAAGTGAAAGAAGAATACAACTTCCCTTTGCCTGTGGGAGAGGTTGGGGGTTCTTCTGGCTCAAAAAATAGATTCTCTTTAAAAAACTGTCCGTCCTGCAAGAATGGAGACAGCGGATATAATACAGGACAGGAAAGGTGACTGGTATGATGGAAGGCTCACAGGGGAAAGTTATAAAGCTGGGGTACATGGGGTAGCGCACCATGCAGCAGATTGAACTATCCTTTTAAGGCAAAGATACAGCCTATTTCCAAGATCCTACCGCAATATGTAGTAGATCTAATAATAGTAATATTCGAAAATACCTCCAATTAGAAAACAGTATAGTTCTTCTGATTCACTATGTCACTTACCTATGTGCAGGGCATTGTAGTAGCTTAGGTATCTATGGTCACGACCACTCATAGCGACAGTTGTTAGTGGTCGTAATCATGGATACCTAAACTACTACAATGCAGTGCACATGGGGTAAGCGACATAGCTAATCAGAAGAACAATACTACAATTTTAATTGGAGGTATTTGCTAATATTATTATTACACCTACTACATAGTGGATAGGATCTTGGAGATGGGAATACCCCTTTTTTTAGGATACAGTTGATGCTTTACAGTCTTCCTAGGTGTATACTTACTAGTTTATCAATGGTGGGAAAATAAGTTACCAATCTGTGCAACACAAAAAAAGAAAAAAAAAAAGCATTGAATCGGTGATTTGCATTTGTTTAATAATGTGATAGCAGAGAGGTGCGGGCACCTGTAGCAGGCGAGAAGCTTTCCACCGCCCCGTGCAGAGGGTTTCCCTCCAGCCACAGCTCTCTCAGCTCCCAGGTTGTGGATCAGATCCAGCTCTTCAACTCTGCAAAGCTAAAAAAGAACATGTTCCAGTCACCCAGCTACCACCAGAAAACACAGAGATTTGTTTGTTTCTCGCCTTCTTCCAAGAGCCACAAACCATTTTAATTGTTCCGTCTATATGGCCTGGGTTTTTTTTCCCCAGGATGAGTATGGGCTTTCTATTCCTCCATTTTTGGGACTTGTAACTTTTTCTGTTGCGGGGGCTGGGTGAGGGTCTTTTTGTATTTTTATTCATACCATTTTGATCGATTGTTTTTTATTCCATTTTTGAGAAGTGCAGCGATCGAAAATTCAATTATTTTGATTTTAATTTTTTTAAACTGTTTACAATTTGGGTTCTTTATAATTTTCATAGGATGGAGTTTTACGGATTCGATTTACCAATTTTTCCTTTTTTTTTTTTTGAATTTCATTATTTTTTAATTGGAAAAAGCGAGACAAATGAAAATTATGGGTTTTAGTTTATTTATTCATTTTTAAATACATTTTTACTTATTTTTGCCCTGGACTCTGCGA
Source organism: Phyllobates terribilis (assembly GCF_046119375.1). Lineage (NCBI taxonomy): Eukaryota > Metazoa > Chordata > Amphibia > Anura > Dendrobatidae > Phyllobates > Phyllobates terribilis. The sequence goes on along the minus strand of NW_027363159.1, from coordinate 1,451,306 downwards.
CTGTTTGATCGCTTGTACTATACTGGGAACACAGATGTACAGAGATGGCAGGACGGGGGTCTTCAGGAGGCCACTGACTGCCACTATTACCCACCGGTACCCCACGATCGATGGCATATACGGGGTAATCGGAAAAGACGTCACGACGGCAGCAGACCCCGATCCCTGCGCAAGGAGCGACGTACCTCGTTATAGGAGAGGTTCAGACTCTGCAGGGTGCCGGGTCAGGTAGAAGAGATGAGCAAAACCAGTCAGCTTGGAGAGACGACGACAACTCAGGTCCCAAAGACTGAAGCTACAAAAATATATATAGAGAATTTCACAAACACCCTATGGACAGGGGGGCGCTGGTCTTACCCATGTCTCATTAGCCCAAGAGTGACAAAAAAGATTGTGGGAGTCCCAGCGGGGTCCCCAAGGATCTCTAGTGGCATAGCCTAGTGGGGACCTGCTCAGGTCACAGATGGGGCTGTAATTAATAGTATTTATTATTACCTTGGGGGCAAACACTCCAAGATCATCTGCAGGACGACCTCTGCGGCTGCAGCGTGGGTCAGCGAAAGCACAATGTTGTCAGAAAGCAAATCTAAGGAAAGCAAATAACATTAGTGAGGAAGGGGCACGGCGCAGGCAGAGGAGAGAAGGCGAAGGGGCGCGGCCGGAGGAGAGGAGGCGACGGGGCGCCGGCAAGAGGAGAGGAGGCGACGGGGCGCGGGCAGAAGAGAGAGGCGAGGGGCGCGCAGAGAGAGAAGGCGACGGGGCGCGGCCGGAGGAGAGAAGGCGACGGGGCGCGGCCGGAGGAGAGAAGGCGACGGGGCGGCCGGGGCGGACGGGGCGCCGGCCGAGGAGAGAAGGCGACGGGGCCGTGAGCAAAAATCAAAGCATACCCACACATAACCGCTATACAGTTACCTACAACAACACCATATAGTGCCCACACATAACCGCTATACAGTACCTACAACACACACCATATAGTGCCCACACATAACCGCTATACAGTACCTACAACACACACCATATAGTGCCCACACATAACCGCTATACAGTACCTACAACACACACCATATAGTGCCCACATAACCGCTATTACAGTACCTACAGCACACACCATATAGTGCCCACACATAACCGCTATACAGTACCTACAGCACACACCATATAGTGCCCGCGCATAACCACTATACAGTACCTACAGCACACACCATATAGTGCCCGCACATAACGCTATACAGCACCTACAGCACACACATATAGTGCCCGCGCATAACCGCTATACAGCACACGCCATATCGTGCCCGCGCATAACCGCTATACAGCACACGCCATATCGTGCCCACGCATAACCGCTATACAGCACACGCCATATCATGCCCACGCATTACCGCTATACAGCACCTACAGCACACGCCATATGTACCCACGCCATTACCGCTATACAGCAAACGCCATATAGTGCCCACGCATAACCGCTATACAGCACCTACAACACACGCCATATAGTACCCACACATAACCACTATACAGCACCTACAACACACGCCATATAGTGCCACGCATAACCGCTATACAGCACACGCCATATAGTGCCCACGCATAACGCTATACAGCACCTACAGCACACGCCCATATAGTGCCCACGCATAACCGCTATACAGCACACACCATATAGTGCCCACGCATAAACGCTATACAGCACCTACAGCACACACCATATAGTGCCCAGGCATTACCGCTATACAGTAACCTACAGCACACACCATATAGTGCCCACGCATAACCGCTATACAGCACACACCATATAGTGCCCACACATAACCGCTATACAGCACACACCATATAGTGCCCACGCATAACCGCTATACAGCACCTATAGCACACACCATATAGTGCCCACGCATAACCGCTATACAGCACCTAGAGCACACACCATATAGTGCCCACGAATAACCGCTATACAGCACCTACAGCACACACCATATAGTGCCCACGCATAACCGCTATACAGCCCTACAGCACACACCATATAGTGCCCACGCATAACCGCTATACAGCACACATCATATAGTGCCACGCATAACCGCTATTACAGCACACACCATATAGTGCCCACGCATAACCGCTATACAGCACACACCATATAGTGCCCACGCATAACCGCTATACAGCACACACCATATAGTGCCCACGCATAACCGCTATACAGCACACACCATATAGTGCCCACGCATAACCGCTATACAGCACACACCATATAGTGCCCACGCATAACCGCTATACAGCACACACCATATAGTGCCCACGCATAACCGCTATATAGCACACACCATATCGTGCCCACGCATAACCGCTATACAGCACCTACAGCACACACCATATCGTGCCCACGCATAACCGCTATACAGCACACACCATATCGTGCCCACGCATAACCGCTATACAGCACACACCATATAGTGCCCACGCATAACCGCTATACAGCACACACCATATAGTGCCCACACATTACCGCTATACAGTGCCTACAACACACACCATATAGTGCCCACACATTACCGCTATACAGTGCCTACAGCACACACCATATAGCGCCCACGCATAACCGCTATACAGCACACGCCATATAGTGCCCACACATAACGGCTATACAGCACCTACAGCACACACCATATAGTGCCCACGCATAACTGCTATACAGCACCTACAACACACACCATATAGTGCCCACGCATAACCGCTATACAGCACACACCATATAGTGCCCACGCATAACCGCTATACAGCACACACCATATAGTGCTCACACATAACCGCTATACAGCACCTACAGCACACACCATATAGTGCTCACACATAACCGCTATACAGCACCTACAGCACACATCATATAGTGCCCACACATTACCGCTATACAGTACCTACAACACACATCATATAGTGCCCACACATTACCGCTATACAGCACCTACAACACACACCATATAGTGCCCACGCATAACCGCTATACAGCACACACCATATAGTGCCCACGCATAACCGCTATACAGCACCTACAGCACACACCATATAGTGCTCACACATAACCGCTATACAGCACCTACAGCACACACCATATAGTGCTCACACATAACCGCTATACAGCACCTACAGCACACATCATATAGTGCCCTCACATTACCGCTATACAGTACCTACAACACACATCATATAGCGCCCACACATTACCGCTATACAGCACCTACAACATGCATCATATAGCGCCCACACATTACCGCTATACAGCACCTACAACACACATCATATAGCGCCCACACAAGTTCTCAGTGTGGATTGTCACTGCTAATTTCATTTAATGGTTTGCAAAGAGTGAAATCTGTGGCCAAATCTGCAGTTAAGTTTTGCACAGATTTTGGTGCAGATTTTCTGTCCCATTTACAGAGGCTTTATGACAGTTATTGCTTCTGTTATAAACTGTGGACACAGCTCAGGTGTGAACAGAGGGCAATGTGATGAGAGCTGCTGGGCGGTGATGTCATTCCTGTCCTGCAGCCAGATATTATCCGCCTCTGATTGGTAGAATTAGAAGCCCCCCTCATTCCTTTCCTCTGCTGAATGCGGCCCTTGTCCCCCTCATTACCGCGCTCGTCCCCCCTCATTACCGTGCTCGTCGCCTCGGCCCGTCCCGCTCCTTCGCTTATTGTGCTGATGACTCCCGCGCTCTGGATTTCTGCCAGCACTAATGTTGTATCTCCTCCATCCCCCTCATCGGCAGGTGGAAGACCCCAGCCAGCCCAACGACGAGGGTCTCACAGCCCCCCACACCGCCGTGTGCGCCGGCCACACCGAGATCGTCCAGTTCCTCGTACAGTTCGGAGTGAAGGTAAACGCAGCAGACAGCGCCGGCTGCTGCCCCGAATATCGGCTCGCATTAAAGGGGTCGACAGAACCCCCCATCCCTTGTTAGAGGCCTGAGAGCACTTATTAAGCACTACCCCGCCCCCCCGGCCAGCACGTGACTCAGCCCCCGGCCAGATTGCATCAATGGGAGAAAAAGAAAAAAAATTCTTGGCCCAAGAAATAGAAAAGTTGAGCCCCCGAGGGTCTGGGTGATTTAGGACAGACGGTCTAGTTTTTCAGGGGGTTTTCTGTGGCGGTTTCTGTCGTTTTCTCCGCTTGGTGTCGCTGTCAGAACCCCGCTGCACTGCGCCGTCTCCTGCAACAACGTCCAGGTGTGTAAGTTCCTGGTGGAGTCCGGAGCCGTCGTGTGCGCCATGACCTACAGCGACAGACAGAGGGCGGCAGACAAGTGCGAGGAGATGGAGGAGGCTACAGCCAGTGCTCCCAGCTCCTGTACGGTAAGTACAGACAATCCACCTGGCCACCTACAAGACATCGTTCACACTTACCTGGCATTTTTTACATTTTCTTAAATGCATATATTTTGATTTTATTAAAAATGGGATTTATTAAAATTTTTGCGTCTGATATCTGCAGAATGAGTTAACTGAGAATTCATCAGTGAGCTTGCAGCTTTTTTTTTTAAGCTGTCATTTTACTGAGCCTACATGAAAGCTGAGCAGAACTTTGTGTCAGTGAGAGGAGCTCACTGACAGGTCCTCAGTTGACTCATTCCACAGTCACTTAAAAGGCCTGTAAAAGCCAAACTGTGAAAAAATTTGAATGGAACCAAATTGCAAAAAATATTTGGCTCAAAAATAAATGCATTTAAATACAAAAGAAAGTCCCCAAAGGTGACCATAACATTTAAAGGGGAAATGCCCGCTCCAACCAGATCCCTATGGTTAGAGATTTCCTGGACACAGCCCTGCTCAGAGTGGAAAAACATGGCTGCTCTGGTACAGAAACAGCGCCACATCTGCTCACAGGCGGTATTGCAGGACCCTGAGCTGTAATACCAAATACAACCCATGGGTCAGGGTGGCGCTCTTTTCCGTAACAATTATTTCTGCAGAATTAAGAAAAAATTAAATGTTTTTATTCCCTGATGAAGTAAATGGTGAAGAATAAAAACGCAAGGTATATAAGAAAGCGCCTCAGTTTATTCCGGCGGGCGGGATGCTGAAGCTTCGATCCCCATGGTGCGAGCCTCCATGTGAGGCCGGTGTGGGGACTCGCCTCCTCTCCTGCCTGGAGGGCGCACATTAGCGGCCGCTGTAGGCGGATTAGGATGAACGGCTGGAATGTGCCGGATTATAGGGCCCCGGCTCTCACCGCTCCGGGCTGAGACAATAATCGTCTGCGCGCTGATTCCATCACTCAGAGGCGAACGCCCAGTAACCCTGTACGGCCGGGTCTGCCAGTCACTATAGCGGCAGGATGGGCCCTGAACACTGTCAGGAGTCAGTCATAGCAGGGGTCCTCCAAGTCACAGCTGCTACCTACAGGGCACCAGGTCCAAGCCCAGAGGCCGGTAACTGACCTCCTCCCAGCGAGTGAGGCGGCACCCAGCGGAGGCCATACAGGAACAGAAGGGAGGCCATTGTAGAGCAAGTGCCCGGAAATGTGGCACCCAGAGAAGTCACCGCATACAAGCGCCCAGAGCTGAGCCCTCATCTAAGCCCAAAACAGGTTTAAGACGAGGAGGGGTTAATGCAGGAGAAAAACAGCGCAAATAATGATGGCAATACCGCCACTCATACCAGTATCATAGCAGTTATATTCTTATACAGGGGCAGTATCATAGCAGTTATATTCTTATACAGGGGCAGTATTATAGCAGTTATATTCTTATACAGGGGCAGTATCATAGCAGTTATATTCTTATACAGGGGCAGTATATAGCAGTTATATTCTTATACAGGGGCAGTATTATAGCAGTTATATTCTTATACAGGGGCAGTATTATAGCAGTTATATTCTTATACAGGGGCAGTATTATAGCAGTTATATTCTTATACAGGGGCAGTATTATAGCAGTTATATTCTTATACAGGGGCAGTATTATAGCAGTTATATTCTTATACAGGGGCAGTATTATAGCAGTTATATTCTTATACAGGGGCAGTATATAGCAGTTATATTCTTATACGGGGCAATATCATAGCAGTTATATTCTTATACAGGGGCAGTATCATAGCAGTTATATTCTTATACAGGGGCAGTATCATAGCAGTTATATTCTTATACAGGGGCAGTATCATAGCAGTTATATTCTTATACAGGGGCAGTATCATAGCAGTTATATTCTTATACAGGGGCAGTATCATAGCAGTTATATTCTTATACAGGGGCAGTATTATAGCAGTTATATTCTTATACAGGGGCAGTATTATAGCAGTTATATTCTTATACAGGGGCAGTATCATAGCAGTTATATTCTTATACAGGGGCAGTATCATAGCAGTTATATTCTTATACAGGGGCAGTATTACAGCAGTTATATTCTTATACAGGGGCAGTATCATAGCAGTTATATTCTTATACAGGGGCAGTATCATAGCAGTTATATTCTTATACAGGGGCAGTATCATAGCAGTTATATTCTTATACAGGGGCAGTATTATAGTAGTTATATTCTTATACAGGGGCAGTATCATAGCAGTTATATTCTTATACATAGGAGCAGTATCATAGTAGTTATATTCTTGTACATAGGAGCAGTATTATAGTAGTTATATTCTTGTACATAGGAGCCGTATTATAGTAGTTATATTCTTGTACATAGGAGCAGTATTATAGTAGTTATATTCTTGTACATAGGAGCCGTATTATAGTAGTTGTATTCTTGTGCATAGGGGCAGTATTATAGTAGTTATACTCTTGTACATAGGAGCCGTATTATAGTAGTTATATTCTTGTACATAAGAGCCGTATTATAGTAGTTATATTCTTGTACATAGGAGCAGTATTATAGTAGTTATATTCTTGTACATAGGAGCTGTATTATAGTATTTGTATTCTTGTACATAGGGGGCAGTATTATAGTAGTTATATTCTTGTACATAGGAGCTGTATTATAGTATTTGTATTCTTGTACATAGGGGGCAGTATTATAGTAGTTATATTCTTGTACATAGGAGCAGTATTATAGTAGTTGTATTCTTGTACATAGGGGGCAGTATTATAGTAGTTATATTCTTGTACATAGGAGCTGTATTATAGTATTTGTATTCTTGTACATAGGGGGCAGTATTATAGTAGTTATATTTTTGTACATAGGAGCTGTATTATAGTATTTGTATTCTTGTACATAGGGGGCAGTATTATAGTAGTTATATTCTTGTACATAGGAGCCGTATTATAGTAGTTGTATTCTTGTGCATAGGGGCAGTATTATAGTAGTTATACTCTTGTACATAGGAGCCGTATTATAGTAGTTATATTCTTGTACATAAGAGACGTATTATAGTAGTTATATTCTTGTACATAGGAGCAGTATTATAGTAGTTATATTCTTGTACATAGGAGCTGTATTATAGTATTTGTATTCTTGTACATAGGGGGCAGTATTATAGTAGTTATATTCTTGTACATAGGAGCTGTATTATAGTATTTGTATTCTTGTGCATAGGGGCAGTATTATAGTAGTTATACTCTTGTACATAGGAGCCGTATTATAGTAGTTATATTCTTGTACATAGGAGCCGTATTATAGTAGTTGTATTCTTGTACATAGCGGCAGTATTATAGTAGTTGTCTTCTTTTACATATGAATTTTCGTGTGTTGGGCAAATTGTATGAAATTCTGATAAACCCTTTTAATGTGGCAGTAGAAGATGTATTTTGTGCACCATGTATGTGGTTGTATATATTTCCTGAGGTTGGTTGGGAAGGTTTAGTCCATCCCAGAGACAGAAGGAATTAATGTGGGAATATTCGGATGTGATAATAGTTTGTAGCTTTTTGTTTTTTTGCCGAGATCCAATTAAAGTTGTATTTACACTGAAAGATAATCGCTCCTCTGCTCGTTTTCTGGATTTAGGCCATAATAAAGAGCACATTAGTCAGAAATGGTTTTAACAATTATTTTTTTTTTTATTCAAAATCTGTATTTTACATTTTGTGATCTCTAAATTCTTTATCAATGTGAAACATTTTGTACATTTTTTTTTATATAGAGTCGAGCTAACTAGCTAATACACAAAATTCCTTTTTATTCCCTTTTTTATTTTGGAGAGGACACAAAAAATTGGAGGCAATAACTCTAGTTCTATTTTCTGCAGGTTGACTTTTACGCTGACTTTGTCCTTCTCATAGATCAAGAGAGCCAGGTCTGGCATAGACAAAGGGTCGCTTTTTAAGGGGCTAGAAATTAAATAGGCCTGAAATGGGCCAGAAGTGACCAGAAGGTACAAAGAACTATTTACTACTTGTACTTAGATTCTCTTTCTCATTCTCCCTTACACTTTCAACATGCTTACATATGCTTTTACTGTTTTTGCCCCCCTAATCCTCACTCTCCTTCGCTATCCCCTCACCCCAGCACCCTCTAACCAAATCATCATCTCTCCTTCCCTCCTTCCTCCCCACCTAACCTCATCCGCAGACCTGCTCCTCAACCTCAGATCAATCCTCCCAAAACATAAAACAAGCCGGACACTCTCTTTCTCCCACCTGCTCTCCCTCTCTCTGCTTCTCCTCACTGCTGGCGACATATCTCCCAATTCTGGACCCCCACAGCTTGCACCCTCCACCAACTCCCCCACCTGTCACACCAAACCAACTGCAAACTACCGCAACCCCTCCTATGCAAAACCGGTCCCCCTGACGCCCACCCCGCTGCTCCCTCTCTCTGGAGCACTGTGGAATGCACGCTCTGTCTGCAACAAGCTCCATTTTGTCCACGACCTCTTTACCTCTCGTCATCTCTCCTTCCTGGCCATCACAGAGACATGGCTAACACCCTCTGACACTGCCTCCCCTGCTGCGCTGTGTTACGGTGGCCTCCACTTCACCCACATTCCTCGCCCTGGAAACAGACATGGTGAAGGAGTGGGTCTTCTCCTCTCTAACAATTGCACCTTTAGCCCTACTCCTCCTCTTCCCTCCCTTATTCTCCCTTCTTTTGAAGTCCACTCTGTCCGCATTTACTCTCCCTCCAACCTCCAAGTGGCTGTCATATACCGACCCCCGGGCCCGATCACTGCCTTTATCGACCAATTCTCCACCTGGCTTCTTTACATTCTCTCTGATGACATTCCCACAATCATCATGGGCGATTTCAACATCCCCACTGACACTCGCCAGTCAGCAGCATCAAAACTCTTGTCGTCGCTTACTTCATCCTTTGGACTTACTCAGTGGTCCTCCTCAGCCACCCACACAGACGGACACACACTAGACCTCATCTTCACCCGACTCTGCTCCCTATCTAACCTCAAAACCTCCCCCTACCCCTATCTGACCACGATCTACTCGCCTTCTGATCCCTGTCCTCCTCACCTGTCACCCATGTCCGGCAGCTAGCACACGCCCGCAGAAACCTTGCACATCTAGACACTCACACACTCTCTGACTCTGTTCTACCACTGACATCCATATCCTCACTCCATGACACAGACAGCGCCACTGCTTTCTACAATGCCACTCTCGCATCAACTATTGACTCGGTCGCCCCTCTTATGCATGGCAGAGCGCGACGAGCCAACAGGCAACCCTGGCACAACAACCTCACTAAACAGCTTCGACAAGCGTCCAGGGTTGCGGAGCGGCGTTGGAAGAAAACACATACTCAAGAAGACTTCACTGCATTCAAACAAGCAACGCTCGCATTCAACTCAGCACTCACCTCTGCTAAACAGGCCTACTTCACAACCCTCATATCCTCCCTATCCTACAACCCCAAACAGCTATTCAACACTTTTAACTCTCTCCTCCACCCTTCACTGCCCCCTCCGACCTCCCTCATCTCCGCCGAGGAGTTTGCCACACACTTCAAAAACAAGATTGACCAAACACGACAAGTCTTCACTGTCCGACCACCACAACCCCTTTGTTTTCCACACCATTTCCCTAACTCCATAACCTCCCTTCCCAACATCACGGAAAGAGACCTTACTCATCTCCTCTCCAAATCACACCTCACCACATGTGCACTCGACCACATCCCATCCCACCTCCTCCCCAATCTCACCCCCACACTCGTCTCATCCCTAACCAATCTCTTCAACCTATCACTATCCTCTGGTACTTTCCCTGCTGCCTTCAAACATGCCACAATCACGCCCATCCTCAAAAAGCCATCCCTCAACCCATCCGCCCTGTCCAGCAATCGCCCCATATCGCTGCTCCCATTTGCCTCCAAACTCCTTGAGCAACACTTTCACGCCAAACTTTCCTCCCACTTTTCATCTAACTCTCTCTTCGACAACCGACAATCCGGCTTCCGCCCCCACCATTCCACCGAAACTGCCCTTACCAAAATTACTAATGACCTGCTCACAGCCAAAGCTAACAGACAATTCTCTGTACTCCTTCTTCTTGACCTGTCCTCTGCTTTCGATACACCACTGCCTCCTACTACAGATCCTCTCTTCCTTTGGCGTCAAAGACCTTGCCCTATCCTGGATCTCCTCATACCTTTCTAACCGCACATTTAGCGTCTCCCACTCCCACGCTACCTCCTCACCCTGCCCCCTCTCTGTTGGAGTCCCTCAAGGCTCTGTCCTAGGACTCCCTACTCTTCTCAATCTATACCCTTGGCCTGGGACAGCTGATAAAATCCTATGGCTTCCAGTACCATCTGTACGCTGACGACACCCAGATCTACCTCTCTGGCCCAGACGTCACCTCTCTGCTGTCTAGAATCCCAGCATGTCTATCAGCCATATCCTCCTTCTTCTCCTCCCGCTACCTCAAGCTCAATGTGGACAAAACTGAACTCATTATCTTTCCACCACCTTGCATATCCTTCCCACCTGATCATTCTATCACAATAAATGACATCACTCTTTCCGCTGTACCGACATTCTGCTGCCTCGGAGTAACCCTTGACTCCGCCCTGTCCTTCAAACCCCACATCCAAGCTCTCGCCACCACTTGTCGCCTCCAGCTCAAAAATATTTCCAGAATCCGTCCTTTCCTCAACCCTAACTCTACTAAACTGCTTGTGCACGCCCTCATCATCTCCCGCCTCGACTATTGCAACATCCTCCTCTGTGGCCTCCCTGCTAACACTCTCGCACTCCTCCAGTCTATCCTCAACTCTGCTGCACGACTTGTTCATCTCTCGCCTCGCTACTCCTCTGCTAAGCCCCTTTGCAAATTGCTTCACTGGCTCCCATTCCCCCAGCATATCCAGTTCAAACTACTAACACTGACCTACAAAGCCATCCATAACCTCTCTCCTCCGTATATCTCTGAACTAATCTCCCGATATATTCCCTCACGTAACCTCCAGTCCTCCCAAGACTTCCTTCTCTCCTCCACACTTATCCGTTCCTCACGCAATCACCTCCAAGATTCCTCCCGAATATCCCCCATCCTCTGGAATTCTGTGCCTCAACACGTCCGATTATCCTCCACATCCGGATCCTTCAGACGGAACCTGAAAACCCATCTCTTCAAGAAAGCTTACAGCCTGCAATGACCCCGCTGCCTCCTCAACAACACCGGAGCTACTGCAACCCCCAACCTATTGTCTCCTCCCCACTCCTGTAGAATGTAAGCCCGCAAGGGCAGGGTCCTCCTCCCTCTCTACCAGTCTATCATTGTTAGTTTGTTTACTGTAAGTGATATTTTTACTTGGTATGTAACCCCTTATGTACAGCGCCATGGAATCAACGGCGCTATATAAATAAATAATAATAATAGCTGGGAGTTTGCTACAGTTGTATCTGTTCTAAACCATCAGACTGAACCTCTTCCTTCTGTATTGATATATTGTACCAGGATAAGATCTGTAAGAATGTACCAGTGTGAAAAGTATTTGGTCAGAACGAGTCTTCATTCACTGCCGGAAAGCAGAGATCTAGAAATGTGAAGCATTTGAAACATAGTGTTAGAAAGTTCAGAAAATTCCATTTTGCAATGATTAAAGTTCCGTTGTGAATTTTAGCGTGACTGGACCGTTCTTGCGGAAATGTTTCCTGCCTCCTTCACTTAGATTCAGATCATACAGATAGTCAGACACCGCATTATCTCTGATACTATGGCCGATACAGCGCACATATAGATTATACAATAGAGTCCAAAAGTTTTGCTTTTTTTTTTTTTAAAATGTGATGACTTCTGTCTGGTTGTTGTGATGCCATTTCCCTGGTGAGGAATTGAAAGTGCATGAAGTTGTCATCATACAAGACCTTAATTGTAACCAAAATGCTTTTGAATATAGGAATGGTCTTTTAATTAAAGAAAACGGACGGCCAAAAGTTTTGCATCTACTATTTATTGATCACAACATAGAGAGTAATTCATTCTTTACAATGCCATAACTTAGTATTTTGTAACATAACCTCTTGCTTTAGTTCCTGCCGCACCGCATTGAAGCCACTCGGGTATTCAAGACATCTTGAGGGATCTTGCTTCGTTCCATTTGCTGACGCCGGCCCTGATTCAATCCCATTTGTGTCAAATTCTGTGCATGTTATCAGGCCAAAATCACCAGGGTATGTGAACTTTTGATCAGGGTCATTTGGATGTTTTTGGTTGCCATTAAGATTTAAAAAGAGAAAACACAGTAGTTTGACAATAAATGGCTTCACCCAACCAATAACCATGAGTGGAGAAAAAGTTTTTTTGTTCTCATTCATATTCTCTGAAACAAGACCAAGAAAGGAAAAATTCTGCCGGGGTATGTAAACTTTTGAGCACAACTGTATCCTTGTTCATGGTAGCATTCATATTTCCATCAATTCTATGCCAATGGCCGATGCAGAAAAGCAGCCCAAAACCATGAGATTGCCACCACCATGTTTCACTGTAGGCGTTTGGTACCTTACATCATTACGTTTTCCAATTCTGCAGTATATACAGTGCTGCCATCACTACCAAACAGATTGAACTTGGATTCATCCGACCCCAACACCTTAGACCAATCTGTCTCTTTCCGTTGGCTGTGTTCTTTGGCAAACACAAGTCGGACCTTCCGGTTCTTTGCAGAGATGAAAGGCTTCTTGACTGGAACTCGTGCATTCAGCCCTACTGCTTAGTCGTCGCGACTCACTTTGACCCCATATTCTTTGTTCATTTTGTGGACATCAGATACTGACTTTTTCTTTATAATGTGATCAACTCTGGAGGAAGTTCTCCTTGGTCGTCCACTTCTAGGTTTGCCGGCTGTTCCAGAACCTTCTTTTTCTTTCTTTAATATATCTGACACTTGACTCTGAGAACAGGTGAATTCCATAGCTGCCTCTTTATGGCTTTTCCCTGACTTCACTCCCAGAATAATAAGCTTCCTGACATCTGGTGATAAATTTGGCTTTGTCTCTGCCATGTTTTTAACCTAAAAACGCAAAAAAAAAAAAATTTAGGCAAAATTCGACTGCCCATAACAAAATATGCAAAACATTTGTTCCAGCAAATGTTGAAAACTAACACATAAAGGGATAAAACAATGTCCAACACAATTTTTGTCCTGATAGCTGACAATCATTTGCTTCCAGTTAACTAAAATCACCAGAAAAATGGCCTCACAACAACCAAACAGAAGCAATCACAATTTAAAAAAAAAATGCTAAACTTTTGGTGGCTACTGTATTCATACAGTCAGGTTTAGCTGAGCTGCCTTTATCATTTGGCACACAGTACAGTATCACAACATTTAATGTGGCTGCAGGGAAACTAGGCTGTACTTTTGGAGATGCATATAAAAATATTTTTGGTTTTGTCACTCGGCCTCAAAAAATTTAGTTACATATCTGGTAAAAACCCCTGAGCCCTCCTGAACCCTGCTGCTTTTCTGCCGTTTTGCACTGCGTCGCTCCATTGCAGAGATACTGCACTCCGAAAGCAACAAATGTGAGTATGTGAAATCTCTGCTTTGCAGTACAACTTTGCATTTTTTTAGTCTTATTTTGGAGTGCGCACTTTCACCCCTCCCTCCAAGACGCTGCCAATGATCACATGCTCGACTACTAGATCTTCTCCTGATCTGTGGAAGCAGAGAAGAAACAGCCCGTTGCACTACAAGCAGAGATTTCACATGCAGCGCTCCAAAAAACGCAAATGTGAATATCTCTGCAATGGAGCGACGCAGCAAAAAACGGAAAAGAGCTGCAGAATCGGAGGAGCTCAGGGACTTTTACAAGGTATTTAAGGAATCACCCTGTAAGAATTTAATTTTATCGTTCTGGGTCCAATTACTGGAAAGTGGATTGTATTATGTGTTGTGCACAGATATTACTCAGTATTGCAGGGTCTGATTACTGCACACTGGGGTCAGGTGGCTTTAGTGGTCCTATCACTGTCTTATTACAGTTTTTGTGGAGCATTATATGGCGGCACACGCAGTTTGGTACATGTGATGGGTCTCCTAACCATTTTCCTTCTGTATTTTTTTACAGAGAAGGACGGGAAGGCTTTCCATCCAACCTACGAGGAGAAGCTGAGGCTGGTGGCTCTGCACAAACAAGTCCTCCTGGGACCGTACAACCCCGACACGTGCCCCGAAGTCGGCTTCTTCGATGTCCTGGGCAACGATAGGAGGTAACGAACGTCGTGTGCTTTGTTTATCACATTCCTATAAAAAAAGTAGCCACTTTGTAAATAGCCTAACGCTTTCTTATCGTTTTGTATACACAGCACTGATGCAGATCTGTGTGTCTCCATGGTTACAGACTACACTACATATGTAGTCTGATCCTGCCATTGTATATTTTTCACCACTAAAGTAGCAGTCAGGGACTGCAGGGTGAACCTCATTACCATGAGCATTTATGGGAGCTGTGTACGCAAAACGGCAACAGATTTTCCATCATGGGCATGCATCGATCTGATGTGTCCAAAAAAAAAAATAGGAATTGAAATGCAAAGTTTAATAGAAAACTGCAGACTGTTTCTTGCATAAAACTGAGCGACGATGCGTTTTTAACCTCTTCATAGAAGCCTTTGCTCCCTCTGAGCGTCGTTCACACACTGTCGTCTTTCTCACAGGAAAGAATGGACGGCCCTGGGCAACCTAAGCAAGCAGGAAGCCATGACGGAGTTTGTCACCCTCCTGAACAGATGCTGCCACCTCTTCTCCACATACGTCACATCCCATAAAATAGAGAAAGAAGAGCAGGAGAGAAAAAGGTACTAATCCCTACAATCCGTACATCCGGCATCGGTGCTGCACGGTAACTGCTGGTTTCCTCCCGAAACAGCGCCACACGTGTCCACAGGCTGTGCCTGGTATTGCAGCTCAGTTCTATTAAAGTGAATGGGGCTGAGCAGCAAGGTGACGCACAACCTGCAGACAGGTACCTGAAAACAACTCCAGCACTAATAGTTACTGGAGACGTTCTTAAAGGGACCGCTCTGCAGATTGTGCAGTGAACCCACCCAACTCTACCAGAAGAGGCGCTGGTGATGCTGATAGATAGGAGATGGTTTGCAGCGGTTTTCTATGGATGCCGGACCAGGGTCCTGCAAATCTTTCCGCTCCAGTCTATAGCAGAGGTTAACAGCAGTCGCTATCTCACAAGATAGATGATGATCGACATCTGGGTCACGTTTTTCCACACTTAAAGGGGTTGTCTGTTAGTTTAAAGGAGCTTTCTGTTTCCTGCAGCCAATCACTGGCAAGTACAGCATGAGACCGTAGAAACCAGTGATCGACTGCAGCAGTCACATGGATTATATACAACATCATCGCTGCAGGAAAAAAAGTGATGGCCGCCAGAGTGTGAGCACGGGAGAAGTGAAGGAGTCATCAGGCGAGAAATATTTGTTTTTTATGGGTCAATTTTGTAAAATTTCCAACTGCCTTAAGTGGTATCAAATCCCTATCATATCACTAACTTAAAGCCGCAGGAGTTCTTAAACTTTGACTAAGTTCAATACATAGAATCCAACCTGCAGTGTAAAGCATGGGGGACAAAACAGCAGTATGAGACTGATAGGACATGAGGCATCTTTCAGGTTACCTTCTACTCCAGTACAAATTGCAGTATACAGTGGTGGCCAAAAGTATTGGCACCCCTGCAATTCTGTCAGAGTGCCATGGGCTTTAAACTTCTTGATGACACTGCGCACGGAAGACACAGGAACATTCAGGTCTTTGGAGATGGACTTGTAGCCTTGAGATTGCTCATGCTTCCTCACAACTTGGTTTCTCAAGTCCTCAGACAGTTCTTTGGTCTTCTTTCTTTTCTCCATGCTCAATGTGGTACACACAAGGACACAGGACAGAGGTTGAGTCAACTTTAATCCATGTTAACTGGCTGCAAGTGTGATTTAGTTATTGCCAACACCTGTTAGGTGCCACAGGTAAGTTACAGGTGCTGTTAATTACACGTATTAGAGAAGCATCACATGATTTTTCAAACAGTGCCAATACTTTTGTCCACCCCCTTTTTTAGGTTGGGTGTGGAATTGTATCCAATTTGGCTTTAGGACAATTCTTTTTGTGTTTTTTCATTGAAGACAAATTAAATGAAGATAATAATACCAAAGAATTTGTGATTGCAATCATTTTCAGGAAGAAACGGAGTATTATCTGACAGAATTGCAGGGGTGCCAATACTTTTGGCCACCACTGTAGCTGGAGTCGGTGATTATGGATTTACGGAGCAGTCGGTATGTAAGACCGGAGGGATCATGGACCGGACTTCTGCTTTAAGTCCCAGGAAGTGAGAACGGTTGACGCTGCTGCAAAAATCATGTCCGACATAGTTCAGTGTAAAGTGTCATCTGCTGACTTTACTGGAGAGAAGAGGAGGAGCGGAGACGGCGGGAAGAGGAGGAGCGGCAGCGGCTGCTGCGAGAGGAGGAGAAGCGGAGGAAAGAAGAGGAGCAGAGGCTGCGGAGAGAGGAGGAAGAGAGGATGCGAGCGGAGGATGAACGGTGTAGAATGGAACAGCAGAAGTAAGTACTCCCATCGGAAGTCACTCATCTTTCTTAAAGGATATTTTTGGGTGGGTCACTCATTCAGGACCCTCGTAGTATGAGCCATAGTGCAAGGAGCAGTCTGTTGTATGCAATGCTGGTGACCGGTTGGAGGGTACATGCGCTGGGGTCACCAACAATGGGGTCCACGGAGCCCTGTCACATTCATTTTAATGGAAAATTACTAAAGCTCTGCCGGCCACAGGCAATGGTGGGTGCAGCAGTCATTAGGGCAGGACCGTGCATTTGTGTTTCAAATCTTAATTCTATTTTTTTTTTGCAGGCAGCAGATCATGGCCGCCCTGAACTCGCAGACAGCGGTGCAGTTTCAGCAGTACGCAGTGCAGCAGTACCTGGGGAACTTCGAGCAACAGCAGCTCCTGATCCGGCAGCTGCAGGAACAGCACTACCAGCAGTACATGCAGCAGCTGTACCAAGTGCAGCTCGCTCAGCAACAGGTAGACGCAGCGCACAGACCCCCGAGCCTCACTGCTCTGAGCTGCATTTACCTGTCGGACCATGTTCCCACGTAGCATAAATGCTGCAGGGTTTGGTTTGTTTTGCAGAAAATCCCCTGTGTTTAAAACGGTGTTTCCCAAACTCCAGTCCTCACGGCCCCCATAGGTCATGTTTTCAGGATTTCCTTAGTATTTCCATCACCTGTGTAATACTATCAAGGCATCAGGAATTCTCTCACCTGTGTAATACGAAGGAGATCCTGAAACATGACCTGTGGGGGCCGTGAGGACTGGAGTTTTGGAAACACTGGTTTAAAAGTTAGAGCAAACTTCTTGTGCTTCCCGGAAAACTCCTGACCGCTGTGCATCTAAAGACGTTGCTGAAATTTGTGTTTTTTTGGTTTGTTTATTTTTTCCTGTGGAGTCGAAAAAATGCATGAAAAAATGCCCTCGCTTCTTGTACAGAATTAATAAAACCTTCAGATCTTCAACAATAAATGGGGTAAAAACAGCTGTAAAAATACGATAATCAGAGTAGATTGCTATTGCGGGTTTTGATGTAGAAAATAAACCCTGCACTTTACGCTCCCTGGAACCTGAACTAATTAACTAATTGTTTTTAGTAAGAAAAAAATTGCGCGGCTGAGTTTTGCTCTTGATGATGGCGGTGCGCTGAGTAGCTGGTTGATTAGATGCAGCGTTTATAAGTGGAAGACAGTGGGATTTGTGTGCAGCGTCTATTGGAGCCTGTGGTTGTCTGAAACGCTGCCTCATTAGAAGTTAAGCTTCTTTGTTCTTCCCCTCATGCTTTACACTGCAGTTTTGCTTCGCAGCATACAAGAAATGAAGAATGCTCATAAATGACGTGGTGTTACCCTCTCCTTACCCTCTCGGCCTTACAGAAACAGCAGGAGGCACTTTCGGCTGGAACCAGCTCCCCTGTCAGTTCTCCATCCAAGATGAACATGGGAAGCATCACCGGCTCCGGAGAAGCCCCCTCGGTCAATGGACAAACCCACCCACACATAGACAATGCTGAGAAAGAACTGGAGGCCGACCCCGCTGGAAGACCTGCTGGAGAACGGGCCTAAAGGTGCGTCCTATTGACCTCAGTGGGGTTGGGGTCTGTTGGGTGGACAATCAGACGATACCTGGACATTGGCTAATGGTTTATGTTTGCTCATTATTTTTCCACTTCCTTCTCTCTACAGAGTCCACGCCGGTCATTGCTGCCCCATCCACGTGGACAAGACCCCAAATTAAAGACTTCAAAGAGAAGATCCGGCAGGACGCGGACTCAGTCATCACCGTCGGAAGAGGAGAGATGGTCACAGTCCGGGTCCCCACATACGAGGAAGGCTCCTATCTTTTCTGGGAGTTTGCCACAGATAACTTTGACATTGGTTTTGGGGTTTACTTTGAATGGACAGACTCCCCAAACACGGCTGTGAGCGTGCACGTCAGCGAGTCCAGCGAGGACGAGGACGAAGGTACTTTGTACAATTTTCATACTTCATTCTTGTACAATAAATACTGTAGCAGGTCTTCACTGCGTCTCACCCCCTCTTCCTGAAGTGGTCGGGGGTCTCTCGAGAAGCAGCATCTTACCCCCTCGTTTTAAGGAGGTTGGGGCTCGAGAAGCAGTGTCTTACCCCCTCGTCTTAAGGAGGTTGGGGCTCGAGAAGCAGTGTCTTACCCCCTCGTCTTAAGGAGGTTGGGGCCTCTCGAGAAGCAGCATCTCACCCCCTCGTCTTGAGGAGGTCAGGGCCTCTCGAGAAGCAGCGTCTCACCCCCTCGTCTTGAGGAGGTCAGGGCCTCTCGAGAAGCAGCGTCTCACCCCTTGGTCCTGAGGAGGCCCCCTTATCCCCAATCCTGGTACGCATGGCCCCCTCATCCCCAATCCTGGTACGCATGGCACCCCTCATCCCCAATCCTGGTATTTATGGCACCCCTCATCCCCCAATTCTGGTATGTATGGCACCCCTCATCCCCCAATTCTGGTATGTATGGCACCCCTCATCCCCCAATTCTGGTATGTATGGCACCCCTCATCCCCCAATTCTGGTATGTATGGCACCCCTCATCCCCCAATTCTGGTATGTATGGCACCCCTCATCCCCCAATTCTGGTATGTATGGCACCCCTCATCCCCCAATTCTGGTATGTATGGCACCCCTCATCCCCCAATTCTGATATGCATGCCCCCTCATCCCCAATCCTGGTATGAATGGCAGCCCCTCATCCCCCAATCCTGGTATATATGGCACCCCTCATCCCCAATCCTGGTATGTATGGCACCCCTCATCCCCCAATTCTGGTATGTATGGCACCCCTCATCCCCCAATTCTGGTATGTATGGCACCCCTCATCCCCCAATTCTGGTATGTATGGCACCCCTCATCCCCCAATTCTGGTATGTATGGCACCCCTCACCCCCCAATTCTGGTATGCATGCCCCCTCATCCCCAATCCCCAATAAAGTACACAGCGTTCAAAGCGCTGCCAATAACGCCCATGTGCACATACCCTTATACTCACCTTCCTTCCTCACCTCTGCTCTGCTTCCTTCTCTGCTGCAGCAGCTCATGTCAGCATCTGAGCAGCGCATGACGTCACTGCCATGCGCTCTCAGACGCTGAGCTGCTGGCACATTCACTCCTCTCCACGCCGGGACTATGGGCGTGGAGAAGAGTGAATATGCACTCTCTTTAGTAGCGGGCACTGTCAGCAGGAACTGCGGCTCAACGCTTCTCTGTGCCCGCTACTAAAGAGAATGAATATTCATCCTTCTCCATGGGAGTGGAGAAGAGGGAATATTAATTTCTCTTTAGCAGCGGGCACACGTGGTAGCTGCAGCAGCGGCTACAGCGTGTGCCCCGCTCCTCCACCGTCACAACCTGCCCCACCACTACACACCACCAGAATTTCTATATACTCGAGTATATACCAGAGTATAAGCAGAGAGGGGCTTTATCAGAACAAAAAATGTGCTGAAAAACTCGGCTTATACTCGAGTATATACGGTATATTAAAAATCTGGTGAATTAGATGATGATTGGAAGAGACGAGATCAATCATAACGTATGCAGCGGATACCACCACTGGCGCCCTCAGTATTCCTGTAGCCAGAAGACCACCACCAGGAGGAGTTAACAGAGCGGCCGGTCATACATGCACCCTGCCTCTGCCAGGAGGAGTTAACAGAGGGGCCGGTCACATATGCCCCCTGCCTAAGTCAGGAGGAGTTAACAGAGCGGCCGGTCATACATGCACCCTGCCTCCGCCAGGAGGAGTTAACAGAGGGGCCAGTCACATATGCCCCCAGCCTAAGTCAGGAGGAGTTAACAGAGCAGTCAGCCACACATGCACCCTGCCTCCGCCAGGAGGAGTTAACAGAGGGGCCAGTCGCACATGCCCTTTGCCCTTCAATGGCTGCAAGACCACCGCCAGGAGGAGCATACTGGTCACACATGCACTCCGACACTACATACCAAGTCCACGGCACGGACAAAGATCGCCGATCCATAGATTCAGAAAGGAGCAGCAGGGTGCACTCGTGATCGTTCAGCTCCTCCTGGCGGTGGGGAAAACATAAGAATGGATCCTGCACCGAGACGGACTTACCCATACCAGACATACTCACTGGGCCAGAGTTTGTGCTGGGCTCTGCAGATGCAGCTTTAGGGGCAGACACATCCATCTTTAGAACCTCAGTCCTTCCTTATGGTGTCTTCCATCAGGGTCCTTTTATACAGGAACTGAGATCCAGCGCTGTCCTCATCCAATAGGATGAGGCCCCCCCCTCTCCTGATATCAGGTCCACCAATCCTGATTATTGCACTTTTTTAATTGAAATTTCAAATTTCCAAAATGGCAGTGCATTCCACCCTGGAACGCAACCAGAAGTGACGACGCGGCCATTGAATGGACCGGCGCGCGTCACTTCCTATGAGCTCTCCATGCGGCCAGCTATACACCGGAGGAGAGTGTTGCGCTCAGGGAGAGGGGGAGACATCGCAACTGGCTGGGGAGCTACAGGAGGCCCCCAGCCAATATCTTCTCACCATCCAGCATTGAATGAGCTCTGGAGGAAGGTGCTGTCCCGCCGGGAGGAAAGAGCAGCGGACATGGAAGGAAGGCACAGGGCGATCGATCCACGGCTACCCGGCTGAAAGGTACTGATTTTTGGGGAAGTAGATTGCCGGCCACAGCCGCACCAGAAGGAAACCTCTTCATCCCTTAGGGACAAGAAAAACACTGAGGTTAGAGGGAAGGGAAGGGCTATTTAACCTCTTGGTTCCTGTCCCTAATTAGGATGGGGAGGCAACCTCCTGTTGGTGCTGTCCTGGAGGGGATTAGAGAAAGCAGCATGTGAGTGCAGCCTAAGGCTATGTTCACACATTGTGTTTTTATGCAAATTAAAAGCTGCTTTTTACAATGTCGGCAAAAGCTAGGAGATTTCAGAAATCTCAGGTTCACGCTTATTTTTTGTTTTACTCTTCCTGACTGAATTGGAAAACTGATGCATGTTAATTCTTTCACTCATAGAAAGTTACAAGTAAGTGCAAAAAAGCAGCAGAAATGCAGCAGAAAACGTTGCCAACAGTTCTTGCAGCGCTTTTAGTGAAAAAAAAAACAAAAAACAAAAAAAACACAGGTATGGCTGGACGTGAAACCCATTTATTTCTGTGATTTTCCCGCATTTAAACCTAAATGTCTTGGTTTCATCACCCGAGATGGCAGATAGGATTAGTACATTTTAATTAAATTAGTGATATGTGTAAAAGGAAACAATACCTGATATCTCAATGCACCGCCAAGTCTTGGGTAAACTATGACTGACCAATTCCCCTAGCTGTTTTTACACTTCCAATTGTGTATTTTTTCATGAATAGTCACTAGTTTTTCAGACATAAAAATCTTGTTCCACTAAATAATTGTATCAAATTGCCCCTTTTCCCCAAAATGTTTTCTGGTGTCACATCCGTCTGTTGTTGGTGGCCTAACACCTTGCATTGCTCATGCTTGTATGGTGGAAGCAAAGCTGAACTTTGGGATCCTGAAGAACGCAGCAAAAAGACGCAATAAAAAACTGTTTTTTGTCTGCAGCTTTTTTACTATCAAGACATCAAGTTTTGGCTGCAGAAAAAAACAGCAGCAAAAACGCAACGTGTGAACATACTGTAAAAACATGACGCCTTTAACAAGTTCAATTGCAAACCTTTCTGGTAAAACTACATGTAACATGGGTCATATTGTGCACTTACTCTTTACAGCAAGTGCCATAAACCACCAATACCCCCCTATTGCAATCTCTATATACGTCGGTGGAGATTTGGCTACACACAGACGCACCTCCTCATTCCAATATATGGAGAATGCGGCTGAAAATGTGTGAACAAGGGTTAGAAAATAACTGCATGTAGCTGTAGAGTCACCATCAATCTTACTGGGGAGCCCTTAGCAGCTGGGCCTGGAGCTGTGAGGTCATCATCTACATGGCGGTGATGTCACGATCTACATGGAACTCTGGTGTCATCATCGGCTCTATGACATCACAATGGGAGTAAAGTGTATAGAATGCCTGAGCGCAGAGCCGGGGCTGTCTTTTGTGTGACTCTTTATTGGATACACAAAGCTAAAGGAATAAAAGGAGAAAGAAGGAGAAAGAAAGCGACGCCATCATGAGGATTCATGGACGTCCCCGTTATGGCCAGCGGCTGCTGGTCAAGGCTCTCTCTTCCTGCAAGTCAATTGGCTTTAGCCTTCTGACCCGATTCAGGAAATCCCATCGCAATTGGAGAACACTGCTGCAGGATTCCTTCCTGGCCACGAAATCTGCCACCATTACAGCAGTCAGGCGCTTCAGGTCAGTTGCTATAACCAGACGTAAAGACCAAGTCATCAGCCAAGACAGCGGTGAGAAGAGCCCAACCTACATAGTAGGTGATACTGAATCCACTGCCAGCATTGCAGAAAGTGGAGAGGATCTTGCCGATCCAGAATGTGCACAAGGTGCACACGAGGGGCTGCTACAAACAAGACCCCGGGACAATCTAAAAAGAAAAGCACCAACCTCCGAGGACAGTCAGCCCAAGATGCTGCCACCGGCCAAGAGAGCTGCTACAGAAAACCTTTCTGATCTACTGAGAGAGGTAACCCCGGAGATGGAGACCCCACAAGTGGAGATGCCCGATATCGGGAAACAGGAGGACATCCTGTCTCCAGAGCAGTTAACCATCCTGCTGAGCAAAGGGGAGGAAGGCTTCCTGGATGATGAGATCGTCATGATGGCCCAGGACCTGCTGCAGAGTCAGTTTGAGGGTTTTGATGGCCTGCAGCCCCCCTGCGCTCTTCTAGTGCCAGGGTACAGTGTACTGAAGAATGCTGTACAAATCCACTATGATGAGGAGAGGGTGCACTGGCTGACCACCTGCTACAAAAATGGCCAAATCTTTGTGGCCGACAGCATCAACTCCGGAAATCTGACTCCGTCCATCTGTGAGCAGATTATCAACCTGTACAGTGAAGTGGTCGAAGAGCCCCTGAAACATCTGACATTTATCGATGTGGATCAGCAGAGGAACAGCTATGACTGTGGCTTATTCGCCATAGCGTTTGCCTACGAGCTTATAGCAGATGGCGGTGAACCCAGAGCAGAGTTCCGGCATCGGTTGATGAGGACTCATCTGATATCCTGCCTGCAGACCGGCAGGATCAGCGCATTTCCCAAAAAGGTCAGGAAGTGACTCCATGCCTATAAACGGCATGTAGAGTCAATGACGGTCCACAAGATCGCCCTGACCTTCAACCGGACACGACCCTGGACCACAGACCAGCCTGCACCAGTAAGTAACCATGGACTTTCCATAATACCCTCAATATAGTGAATGTATAAATATGATGGGGGGGGGGCGCTGCCATTATTGGAGCCGTTTATCATTAAAGCTTAGCTCCAGCCCCTATAAAGATGTATTAAGAGATTAATTATAGCAGGATTATAAGGGGTTTTCTGTTATTTTGTACACAGAGGTGTGAACCAGAACAAGAATGGCCCCCGCAGCTATAACAAGTGTCGGTGTTTCTGTCATCACCATGGACCAAATATAATCCAGGTAAGAGGAGTGTACTGAGCAGCAGTGACCGGGAGTAAATCGTGTGAACGTCTCGGATATTAAATATTCGGCTGCTCCATGATCAGTTCTGTTCCCTCTTTCTACAGATCACTATAAGCGAGCTGGGGTCCCACTAAGAAGACGGGGTACAGCTGGAGGTGACGGCTATAAGAAGTCAATGATGTGGCGGCCGCCATGTCAGGAGCAGAGGAGCCGCACTTCAGGACGAGGCAGATTCCGGGCTCGGTCTCTGTTCTCATTACTTTCTGCAGTCAGATGTAATCACTGAATAAGTGAATTTTCTGCTGCATCAACCCCGATCTACAACACAAGCTGCCATCATCCAGCACCGCCCAAGGGAAGGGCAGGCCCTCAGACATGGTTCCCTAGAGGTTTCCTCCACCGGGGGTTTTTCCTCTCCTGAGTTCTGACGGACGACTCTCCGTGAGCCCATCATCATCAGGGCCACATGACTATTGCCCCACACGACTGGTGGGAAATTCTACATTTGATATCTTGTATGAAGCCAATAAAGAATTCAATTAATATCTAGCAGCCGTGTATCTGAATTTATTATGTTTCGTCTACTATGTATAGTACAGAATTTGGTGAACTCCAGGGGGAATATACAGGGGTGCAGTATTGCAATAGTGTTATAATACTCGCATTTACAGGTGCTTCTCACACAATTAGAATATCATCAAAAAGTTAATTTATTTCAATTCTTCAATACAAAAAGTGAAACTCATATTATATAGAGTCATTACAGAGTGATCTATTTCAAGCGTTTATTCCTGTTAATGTTGATGATTATGGGTTACATCCAATGAAAACACAAAAATCATTATCTCAGTAAATTAGAATAATTAACAAAAAACACCTGCAAAGGCTTCCGAAGCATTTAAAAAGGCACCTTAGTCTGTTTCAGTAGGCTCCAGAATCATAGGGAAGACTGCTGACTTGACAGATGTCCAGAAGGCAGTCATCTGAGCCTAAACCACATTTAGCGTCCACATGTTTGGCCTTTCTGTAGTGATGACAGCCGGCCTAAATTACAGGTGTGTGTCTCCAGAAGCATGGGCTGGACACAATGTACTGGTCACTACAATGTATTGGGGGCTACAGCGTACTGAGGACTACAACGTACTGGTCACTACAATGCAGATTTGCAATTTTCACTCAGCAACATCCACTGCTGCTTGTATCTGGAAAACTCACTACACTTGCAGATAAATTCCCAAAGGGGTATAATTTCTAAAATGGTGTCACTTCTGAGGGGGTTTCCACTGTTTAGGCACATCAGGGGCTCTCCAAACCCAACATG
Source organism: Phyllobates terribilis (assembly GCF_046119375.1). NCBI lineage: Eukaryota > Metazoa > Chordata > Amphibia > Anura > Dendrobatidae > Phyllobates > Phyllobates terribilis. The sequence continues at coordinate 1,425,420 of NW_027363159.1, read as the reverse complement.
GCGTCGGCTAATGATCCAGCTAATTTTGCATTTAAAAAGTCAAATGGCACTCCTTTTCTACCGAGCCTTGCCGTGCGCCCAAACAGTAGTTTTCATCCACATATGGGGTATTGGCGTACTCAGGAGAAATTGCACAATACATTTTACAGTGCATTTTCTCCTGTTACCATTGTGAAAATGCAAAATTTGGGGCTAAATGAACATTTTTGTGGGAAAAATGTAACTTTTTATTTTCACGGCTCTACATTATAAGCTTCTGTGAAGCACCTGGGAGCACAAGGTGCACCCCGCACAGCTAACATTCCTTGGGGGATCTAGTTTCCAAAACGGCGTCACTTGTGGAAGGTTTCCACTGTTTACGCACATCGGGGATCTCCAAAAGCGACATGGCGGCAGCTCTCGATTCCAGCCATTTTTGTGTTTGAAAAGTCAAACTGTGCTCCTTCCCTTCCGAGCCCTGCCGTGCGCCCAAACAGTGGTTTTCTTCCACAAATGGGGTAGCGGTGTACTGAGGAGAAATTGCGCAACACAATTTAGGGTCCATTTTCTCCTGTAACCCTTGTGAAAATAAAACAAATTGGGGATAAAGTAAAATTTTTGTGAAAAAAAAAAGTAAAATGTTCATTTTTTCCATCCACGTTCCATTAATTCCTGTGAAGCACCTGAAGGGTTAATAAACTTCTTGAATGTGGTTTTAAGCACCTTGAGGGGTGCAGTTTTTAGAACTATGTCACTTTTGGGCATTTTCTGTCATATAGGCCCCCCAAAGTCACTTCAAATGTGATGTGTTCCCTAAAAAAAATGGTTTTGTAAATTTTGTTGGAAAAATGAGAAATTGCTGGTCAACTTTTAATCCTTATAACTTCCTAACAAAAATAAAATTATGTTTCCAAAATGATGCAGATGTAAAGTAGACATGTGGGAAATGTTATTAACTATTTTGTGTGACATCTCTCTGATTTAAGGTCATAAGAATTAAAACTTGGAAAATTGCTAAATTTTCACCAAATTTCCGTTTTTTTCACAAATAAATGCAAGTCATATTGAACAACTTTTATCACTATCATGAAGTACAATATGTCAGGAAAAAACAGTCTCAGAATCAGGGGGATCCGTGGAAGCGTTCCAGAGTTATTACCTCAGAGGGACACTGGGCAGAAGTGTAAAAATTGGCCGGGTCATGAAGGTGAAAACAGGTTTGGAGGGTGAAGGCGTTAGCACTTCTCTTTCTGAAAGCATTCTTTACTCTACAGCATTTATTCCAACTAAAACTTTTGCCCTGTGCCGTAGAGAAAAATATCTTTATTTATATACACAAACCTACATATTGAGGCAACTAAAGATGGCACCCCACCACCTTACTACTTTAGATCTAACCTATAATATAAGGGACAATAAAAGGGTTGGTCCATCTCAGATATTTAAAGAGATTTCTAGCTTTGGAAAACTCCTGTTCCCCCTCTGCAATTTTTTTTTGTTGAAGAAACTGTGCTGTACTCATCCTCACTGGGTCCGGTACTGAGTCTCCGCTGCGCCTTTTAGTGTGTCATTATCAGTAGTGCTGCCATCACAGCCAGTAGCGGCACAATACGCTCAGGGCCAAGCACTATTGACGTGACGTCAGAGCTGCAGGCAATAACAGACATCTGGAGCAGCGGCGGAGACTCAGTGCTGGACCTGGGGCTGGCGAGTAAAGCGCTTTTTTTTTTTTTTTTTTTTTAACAAACTGCAACCAAAAGAAAAGGGAGTTTCCAAAACTGGAAAACCCCTTTAAGGTATATCCATAGAATATCCCATTGGGAGAACACCTTTTAAAGGGCTTATTAAAAGAACTTCAGCATTGCCTACCAACGCCCTGGAAGTGAGCGGTGCTGCTGACGTTATGACCCGTGTGTTCAGATATTGGGCACATGTCCTATTCTAATGAACTGGACGGGTGCACGATACCTGCCCATCATGCTAGCGTCTCGGTAGGTCTGCGGATCGCAACGTCATCAGCACCGCTAGTATCCGATGTGGAAGTGAACGGCTCTGGACAACCCCTTTAAGTGAAAGAAGAATACAACTTACCTTTGCCTGTGGGAGAGGTTGGGCTTCTTCTGGCTAAAAAAATAGATTCTCTTTAAAAAACTGTCCGTCCTGCAAGAATGGAGACAGCGGATATAATACAGGACAGGAAAGGTGACTGGTATGATGGAAGGCTCACAGGGGGAAAGGTATAAAGCTGGGGTACATGGGGTAGCGCACCATGCAACAGATTGAACTATCCTTTTAAAGGCAAAGATACAGCCTATTTCCAAGATCCTACCGCAATATGTAGTAGATCTAATAATAGTAATATTCGAAAATACCTCCAATTAGAAAACAGTATAGTTCTTCTGATTCACTATGTCACTTACCCTTTGTGCAGGGCATTGTAGTAGCTTGGGTATCTATGGTCACGACCACTCATAGCGACAGTTGTTAGTGGTCATAATCATGGATACCTAAACTACTACAATGCAGTGCACATGGGGTAAGCGACATAGCTAATCAGAAGAACAATACTACAATTTTAATTGGGAGGTATTTGCTAATATTATTATTACACCTACTACATAGTGGGATAGGATCTTGGAGATGGGAATACCCCTTTTTTTAAGATACAGTTGATGCTTTACAGTCTTCCTAGGTGTATACTTACTAGTTTTTCAATGGTGGGAAAATAAGTTACCAATCTGTGCAACACAAAAAAAGAAAAATAAAAGCATTGAATCGGTGATTTGCATTTGTATAATAATGTGATAGCAGAGAGGTGCGGGCACCTGTAGCAGGCGGAGAAGCTTTCCACCGCCCCGTGCAGAGGGTTTCCCTCCAGCCACAGCTCTCTTAGCTCCAGGTTGTGGATCAGATCCAGCTCTTCAACTCTGCAAAGCGAAAAAAGAACATGTTCCCGTCACCAGCTACCACCAGAAAACACAGAGATTTGTTTGTTTCTCGCCTTCTTCCAAGAGCCACAAACCATTTTATTGTTCCGTCTATATGGCCTGGGGTTTTTTTTTCCCAGGATGAGTATGGGCTTTCTATTCCTCCATTTTTGGGACTTGTAACTTTTTCTGTTGCTGGGGCTGGGTGAGGGTCTTTTTGTATTTTTATTCATACCATTTTGATCGATTGCTTTTTATTCCATTTTTGAGAAGTGCAGCGATCGAAAAATCAATTATTTTGATTTTAATTTTTTTAAAAGGTTTACAATTTGGGTTCTTTATATTTTCATAGGATGGAGTTTTACGGATTCGATTTACCAATTTTTCTGTTTATTTTTTTTTTTTTATTTCTTTAGTTTTTAATTGGGAAAAGCGAGACAAATGAAAATTATGGGTTTTAGTTTATTTATTCATTTTTAAATAAATTTTTACTTATTTTTGCCCTGGACTCTGCGACTGTTTGATTTCTTGTACTATACTGGGAACACAGATGTACAGAGATGGCAGGACGGGGGTCTTCAGGAGGCCACTGACAGCCACTGTTACCCACCGGTACCCCACGATCGATGGCATATACGGGGTAATCGGAAAAGACGTCACGACGGCAGCAGACCCGATCCCTGCGCAAGGAGGCGACGTACCTCGTTATAGGAGAGGTTCAGACTCTGCAGGTGCCGGGTCAGGTAGAAGAGATGAGCAAAACCAGTCAGCTTGGAGAGACGACGACAACTCAGGTCCAAAGACTGAAGCTACAAAAATATATATAGAGAATTTCACAAACACCCTATGGACAGGGGGGCGCTGGTTCTTACCCCATGTATCATTAGCCCAAGAGTGACAAAAAAGATTGTGGGGGTCCCAGCAGGGTCCCCAAGGATCTCCAGTGGCATAGCCTAGTGTGGATCTGCTCAGATCACAGATGGGGCTGTAATTAATAGTATTTATTATTACCTGGGGGTAACACTCCGAGATGATCTGCAAGACGACCTCTGCGGCTGCAGCGTGGGTCAGCGAAAGCACAATGTTGTCAGAAAGCAAATCTAAGGAAAGCAAATAACATTAGTGAGGAAGGGGCACGGCGCCGGCAGAGGAGAGAAGGCGACGGGGCGCCGGCAGAGGAGAGAAGGCGACGGGGCGCCGGCAGAGGAGAGAAGGGGACGGGGCGCCGGCAGAGGAGAGAAGGCGACGGGGCGCCGGCAGAGGAGAGAAGGCGACGGGGCCGTGAGCAAAAAGCAAAGCAGGATGCCAATATTTATTTGTATAAGTATACAAAATGCCGTTATATAGTGCCCACACATTACCGCTATACAGTACAACATATATAATATAGTGCCGACACATTACCGCTATACAGTACCTACAACACGCATCATATAGCGCCCACACATTATCGCTATACAGTACCTACAACACGCATCATATAGCGCCCACACATTACCGCTATACAGTACCTACAACACACATCATAAAGCGCCCACACATTACCGCTATACAGTACCTACAACACGCATCATATAGTGCCCACGCATTACCGCTATACAGTGCCTACAGCACGCATCACACAGTGCCCACGCATTACCGCTATACAGTGCCTACAGCACGCATCACAGTGCCCACGCATTACCGCTATACAGTACCTACAGCACGCATCACAGTGCCCACGCATTACCGCTATACAGTGCCTACAACACGCATCACAGTGCCCACGCATTACCGCTATACAGTGCCTACAGCACGCATCACAGTGACCACGCATTACCGCTATACAGTGCCTACAGCACGCATCACACAGTGCCCACAGCACGCATCAGTGCCCACGCATTACCGCTATACAGTGCCTACAGCATGCATCACACAGTGCCCACGCATTACCGCTATAGTGCCCACACATTACTGCTATACAGTGCCTACAGCACGCATCACAGTGCCCACGCATTACCGCTATACAGTGCCTACAACACGCATCACAGTGCCCACGCATTACCGCTATACAGTGCCTACAGCACGCATCACAGTGCCCACGCATTACCGCTATACAGTGCCTACAGCACGCATCACAGTGCCCACAGCACGCATCACAGTGCCCACGCATTACCGCTATAGTGCCTACAGCATGCATCACAGTGCCCACGCATTACCGCTATAGTGCCCACACATTACCGCTATACAGTGCCTACAGCACGCATCACACAGAGCCCACGCATTACCGCTATACAGTGCCTACAGCACGCATCACACAGTGCCCACGCATTACCGCTATACAGTGCCTACAGCACGCATCACACAGTGCCCACGCATTACCGCTATACAGTGCCTACAACACACATCATAAAGCGTCCACACATTACCGCTATACAGTGCCTACAACACGCATCACACAGTGCCCACACATTACCGCTATACAGTGCCTACAGCACGCATCACAGTGCCCACGCATTACCGCTATACAGTGCCTACAGCACGCATCAGTGCCCACGCATTACCGCTATACAGTGCCTACAGCACGCATCACACAGTGCCCACAGCACGCATCACAGTGCCCACGCATTACCGCTATACAGTGCCTACAGCATGCATCACACAGAGCCCACGCATTACCGCTATACAGTGCCTACAGCACGCATCACACAGTGCCCACGCATTACCGCTATACAGTGCCTACAGCACGCATCATATAGCGCCCACACATTACCGCTATACAGTACCTACAACACACATCATATAGCGCCCACACATTACCGCTATACAGTACCTACAACACACATCATATAGCGCCCACACATTACCGCTATACAGTACCTACAACACACATCATATAGCGCCCACACATTACCGCTATACAGTACCTACAACACACATCATATAGCGCCCACACATTACCGCTATACAGTACCTACAACACACATCATATAGCGTCCACACATTACCGCTATACAGTACCTACAACACACATCATATAGCGTCCACACATTACCGCTATACAGTACCTACAACACACATCATATAGCGTCCACACATTACCGCTATACAGTACCTACAACACACATCATATAGCGTCCACACATTACCGCTATACAGTACCTACAACATACATCATATAGCGCCCACACATTACCGCTATACAGTACCTACAACACACATCATATAGTGCCCACACATTACCGCTATACAGTACCTACAACACACATCATATAGTGCCCACACATTACCGCTATACAGCACCTACAACACACATCATATAGCGCCCACACAAGTTCTCAGTGTGGATTGTCACTGCTAATTTCACTTAATGGTTTGCAAAGAGTGAAATCTGTGGCCAAATCTGCAGTTAAGTTTTGCACAGATTTTGGTGCAGATTTTCTGTCCCATTTACAGAGGCTTTATGACAGTTATTGCTTCAGTTATAAACTGTGGACACAGCTCAGGTGTGAACAGAGGGCAATGTGATGAGAGCTGATGGGCGGTGATGTCCTTCCTGTCCTGCAGCCAGATATTATCCGCCTCTGATTGGTAGAATTAGAAGCCCCCCTCATTCCTTTCCTCTGCTGAATGCGGCCCTTGTCCCCCTCATTACCGCGCTCGTCACTCCGGCCCGTCCCGCTCCTTCGCTTATTGTGCTGATGACTCCCGCGCTCTGGATTTCTGCCAGCACTAATGTTGTATCTTCTCCATCCCCCTCATCTGCAGGTGGAAGACCCCAGCCAGCCCAACGACGAGGGTCTCACAGCCCCCCACACCGCCGTGTGCGCCCCCCACACCGAGATCGTCCAGTTCCTCGTCCAGTTCGGAGTGAAGGTAAACGCAGCAGACAGCGCCGGCTGCTGCCCCGAATATCGGCTCGCATTAAAGGGGTCGGCAGAAAACCCCCCATCCCTTGTTAGAGGCCTGAGAGCACTTATTAAGCACTACCCCGCCCCCCCGGCCAGCACGTGACTCAGCCCCCGGCCAGATTGCATCAATGGGAGAAAAAGAAAAAAAAATCTTGGCCCAAGAAATAGAAAAGTTGAGCCCCCGAGGGTCTGGGTGATTTAGGACAGACGGTCTAGTTTTTCAGGGGGTTTTCTGTGGCGGTTTCTGTCGTTTTCTCCGCTTGGTGTCGCTGTCAGGACCCCGCTGCACTGCGCCGCCTCCTGCAACAACGTCCAGGTGTGTAAGTTCCTGGTGGAGTCCGGAGCCGCCGTGTGCGCCATGACCTACAGCGACCGCCAGAGGGCGGCAGACAAGTGCGAGGAGATGGAGGAGGCTACAGCCAGTGCTCCCAGCTCCTGTACGCAGTGGCGTACCGCCAATGGCGGCAGACCACGCGACTGCTATGGGGCCCGTGAGCCGGGGGACCCCATAGCAGTCCAGGGGTGGACATACCGCCGCCGGTGCAGCAGCGCCGGGTCTCCACCATGCAGCTGCTCCCTGCACGCGGCGGTCAGGGAGCGATCCCTGCAGCTCCGCTGCTGTCAGGAGGAGAATAGCCGCGGAGCTGGCGGGTTCGTCCTCTGCTTCCTCCCTGACCCAGGCGCGCGCAGCTTGATGACGTCATCATGCAGCGCGCGCCTGGGTCAGGAAGAAAGCTGCCGGCAACCAGGAGGATGCTGCAGGCGAGCGAGCTGAGGTAAGTTGTTCTTTTTTTTTTTTTTTTTTTTTACTGAAATGCTGGGGAGGGGAGGTGGGTGGAGGAATGATGGGGCTGGGGAGGGGAATAGTGGGGTTGATGGGGCTGGGGAGGGGAATAGTGGGGTTGATGGGGCTGGGGAGAGCAATAATGGGGTTGATGGGGCTGGGGAGAGGAATAATGGGGTTGATGGGGCTGGGGAGAGGAATAATGGGGTTGATGGGGCTGGGGAGAGCAATAATGGGGATGGGAAGAGGAATGATGGGATTGATGGGGCTGGGGATGGCTACGGAGAGGAATGATGGGGCTTTGGGGAGCAATGGTGGGGCTGGGGAGAGCAATGATGGGATGGTGGGGCTGGGGTGAGCAATAATGGAGTTGATGGGGCTGGGGAGAGGAATAATGGAGTTGATGGAGCTGGGGAGAGGAATGATGGGATGATGGGGCTGGGGAGAGCAATAATGGGGCTGATGGGGCTAGGGAGAGGAATGATGGGGCTGGGAAGAGCAATAATGGGGCTGATGTGGCTGGGAAGAGCAATAATGGGGCTGGGGAGAGGAATGATGCGGCTGGGAAGAGCAATAATGGGGCTGATAGGGCTGGGGAGAGCAATGATGGGGATGGTAGGGAAGGGGAGAGCAATGACGTGTTGCTGGGAGCAAGCAATGATGAGGGTGCTGGGACAAAGCAATGGTGGGGGCCTGGGAGAGAGCAATGATAGGGGTGCTGGGAGAGCGCAATGATGGGGGTGCTGGGAGAGAGCAATGATGGGGGGGGCTGGGAGAGAGCATTGATGGAGGTGCTGGGACAGAGCAATGATGGGGGTGGTGGGACAGAGCAATGATGCGGGTGCTGAGAGAGCGCAATGATGGGAGTGCTGGGAGAGCGAATTGATGGGGGTGCTGGAAGAGCGCAACGATGAGGGTGCTGGGACAGAGCAATGACGGGGGTGCTGGGAGACAGTAATGATGGGGGTGCTGAGAGAGAGCAATGATGGAGGTGGTGGGAGAGAGCAATGATGGGGGTGCTGGGAGACAGTAATGATGGGGGTGCTGAGAGAGAGCAATGATGGAGGTGGTGGGAGAGAGCAATTGCGAGGGTGCTGGGAGAGAGTAATGATGGGGTGCTGGTAGAGAGCAATGATGGGGGTTTCACTTTGCTTGTACTGTAAAGCCTTGTATATTTTCCGTGTGCACATAGCCTTACAGTTAATTGGGGAGAGTCACAGAGACTGAATAATTTATTTTATTGGCCGGTGCAGATTATAGTTAATGGGGGGCACAGTGCTGCTTATCACTTTATATTTTGATTACTAAGTGGCTAATAGTATATTAATGGGGGGGTGTTACATATCTGTATTCGAGGACGCAGAGCGGGGGAGACACATGTATGCCGACAATATCTGACCTTGTTATTTTTAGGGCTGTACTGATCATCGTGGCTGGGAGATGTCGACATGAAGGTCTGACCAGATGGAGAAGAAGCAGCAGAAACCGGCTCTGATCAGATGAGACGTCAGCGGTAAGTGCCTGGATGTAAATATTATTCTGTATCTGCGCTGTGTGACTTGCAGTGATGATGTTATCTGTAAAATCCCTTAGGCTGCATTCTCACATTTGTGTGAAATGTCCGTGTGCTGCCAGATCTTTTTATCGGATGGTCCACGGACTCGTACAGTTTTATAGATCCATTCACACATCCATGAAAATCACGGATCTGAGAATGAGATCTAAGAGGGCAGAGAATGTCCTGTTCTGATCCGATTTTGAGGATTAGAATAGGACATGCTCAATGCGTCAGTAAAACAGGCCAGCACACCGACACTGCGCACAGATGCAGGAATGTAGCCTTATTATGTACAGCACAGTCCCTTAGTATATAGTGTACTCATTATGTATAGAGCCGTCCCTTATTATGTACCATCCTCTCTAGCGGCTCACAGTTGGGGGATCATACTGTGTTGGGGTCAGCATACTTTACCCTGGGAGTTGAGTTGGGGTACAGTAGGGTCATTATACTGTGCATATGGAGGAATTCACCATGGGGGTTTCATACTGTGTTTGGGGGGCCCTTTTTTTGGCATCACACTTTATGGGGCAATGAAAGAGAGATCTAGGACGTCAGCAGGAGGAAAATTACTATGTAAAGGATAGAAAGTTGTGAGATCTGATCTTTGGTGACCCCGACAATTATTTACATTTTTTTTTGGGGGGGGGGGGGGCCCAATTAGAGCTTCTGCTATGGGGCCCCATGATTCCTATGTACGCCCCTGCCTGTACAGTAAGTACAGACAATCCACCTGGCCACGTACAAGACATCGTTCACACTTACCTGGCATTTTTTACATTTTCTTAAATGCATATATTTTAATTTTATTAAAAATGGGATTTATTAAATTTTTTGCGTCTGACATCTGCGGAATGAGTTAACTGAGAATTTATCAGTGAGCTTGCAGCTTTTTTTTTTAAGCTGTCATTTTACTGAGCCTACATGAAAGCTGAGCAGAACTTTGTGTCAGTGAGAGGAGCTCACTGACAGGTCCTCAGTTGACTCATTCCACAGCCACTTAAAAGGCCTGTAAAAGCCAAACTGTGAAAAATTTTAATGGAACCAATTTGCAAAAAATATTTGGCTCAAAAATAAATGCATTTAAATACAAAAGAAAGTCCCCAAAGGTGACCATAACATTTAAAGGGGAAATGCCCGCTCAAACCAGATCCCTATGGTTAGAGACTTCCTGGACACAGCCCTGCTCAGAGTGGAAAAACATGGCTGCTCTGGTACAGAAACAGCGCCACATCTGCTCACAGCCGGTATTGCAGGACCCTGAGCTGTAATACCAAATACAACCCATGGGTCAGGGTGGCGCTGTTTTCCGTAACAATTATTTAAATGTTTTTATTCCCTGACGAAGTAAATGGTGAAGAATAAAAACGCAAGGTATATAAGAAAGCGAGTGCAGTTTATTCCGGGCGGGATGCTGAAGCTTCGATCCCCATGGTGCGAGCCTCCATGTGAGGCCGGTGTGGGGACTCGCCTCCTCTCCTGCCTGGAGGGCGCACATTAGCGGCCGCTGTAGGCGGATTAGGATGAACGGCTGGAATGTGCCGGATTATAGGGCCCCGGCTCTCACCGCTCCGGGCTGAGACAATAATCGTCTGCGCGCTGATTCCATCACTCAGAGGCGAACGCCCAGTAACCCTGTACGGCCGGGTCTGCCAGTCACTATAGCGGCAGGATGGGCCCTGAACACTGTCAGGAGTCAGTCATAGCAGGGGTCCTCCAAGTCACAGCTGCTACCTACAGGGCACCAGGTCCAAGCCCAGAGTCCGGTAACTGACCTCCTCCCAGCGAGTGAGGCCGCACCCAGCGGAGGCCATACAGGAACAGAAGTGAGGCCATTGTAGAGCAAGTGCCCGGAAATGTGGCATCCAGAGAAGTCACCGCATACAAGCGCCCAGAGCTGAGCCCTCATCTAAGCCCAAAACAGGTTTAAGACGAGGAGGGGTTAATGCAGTAGAAAAACAGCTCAAATAATGATGGCAATACCGCCACTCATACCAGTATCATAGCAGTTATATTCTTACACAGGGGCAGTATCATAGCAGTTATATTCTTATACAGGGGCAGTATCATAGCAGTTATATTCTTATACATAGTAGCAGTATTATAGCAGTTATATTCTTATACTGGAGCAGTATTATAGCAGTTATATTCTTATACATAGTAGCAGTATTATAGTAGTTGTATTCTTATACAGGGGCAGTATTATACCAGTTATATTCTTGTACTTAGTAGCAGTATTATAGTAGTTATATTCTTGTACATAAGAGCTGTATTATAGTAGTTATATTCTTATACAGGGGCAATATCATAGCAGTTATATTCTTGTACATAGGAGCAGTATTATAGTAGTTATATTCTTGTATATAGGGGCAGTATTATAGTAGTTGTATTCTTGTACATACGGAGCAGTATTATAGCAGTTATATTCTTGTACATAGGGTGCAGTATTATAGTAGTTATATTCTTGTACATAGGAACAGTATTATAGTAGTTGTATTCTTGTACATAGAGGGCAGTATTATAGTAGTTGTATTCTTGTACATAGGGAGCAGTATTATCGCAGTTATATTCTTGTACATAGGGAGCAGTATTATAGTCGTTGTATTCTTTTACATATGAATTTTCTTCTGTTGGGCAAATTGTATGAAATTCTGCTAGGTAGTCCTCGGTATTCATGTGCTCTGTATAACCCCATCCCCACCACTGACTGGAGTAAAGCTGCCGATCAGTGGTGTGGGTGGGGTTATACAAAGCTCAGCATTCAGAGAACTACTAGAGCTGCAGCAGATAAAACACTGATTTTATCAAAATAGCAGTAAGCAGCAAAAAGCGTGAGATATCACTGTAATCAGGGTCTCACCCCTTATATCATGCTGCTCTCAGATGGGGCATCTAAAACCGGGTGGCAGATTCCCTTACGATTTAACAGCACTTTCTGATGACTTTTTAGAATAAGGAGTACTATATAAGGAATAATTGCCACTCATTATACACTCCTGAGTGTACATGAATGTATGGGGAGTGTACATTATATGATGGGTCTCTTGCATTTTTTCTCTACATTATAAGCCTCAGCATTTACCTTTTCTGTGCTCTGCTTTTTCTCCCTCCATCTCCCCCTTCCATAGGTTTATAGGGGCATCGCAGACATTTTTGTTGAAATGAACCTGTCGCGTTCCTCCCGGTAGCGTTCGACTTCCAGTCACTGGGGCGGCACTGCTCTGTGTATAGAAAGTGGCGCCTGTAACTGCGACCCCTGTAGTGACTGATGGCAGCTCAGCATTAGGGCCGGCTGTCAATCAGGGCTGGGGGCACGGTGACAGCCGTCACTCTCTATACACAGAGCGGTGACTGAACCAGTGCCGCCCCCATGACTGATACCCAAACGCTACCAGGTACGATAAAGTTCATTTCCTCCTGGCAGAGGGAGTCTAAATGCCGGCACCGGGCAGGTTCAGAATGCTATTAACCTGCAGAGTAACCCCATATCTACAGGTTGATAACGTTTTTTCACGTGACAGGTTCCCTTCCCTTCTCCCACAGATTTAGCCGATATTGAGAGTGAATGATTAGTGCAGGAGACCAAAAAATGTGTTTTAAGTGACAAAAGAAGAAGGTTTATCTGATAATGTATATTACAAAGTGTCTTATCTTTACTTGCACTATTGATTAATGAAATCAGGTTAGGCTGGAGCAGGAGCACAGTGATAGGACAATCAGAGGGAGACACGGGCAGATCGTGCTGCAGCTTATTCTAGTAAGGAGTTTATCTCTACACAACCATATCACTGCCACTGCTTCTGAACATGTGCTGAATGGAAAGCGGGAATCCCTCCCGCCTGTGTGCGATGTGTACGTGAGCAGTCAGTGCAGCATTCTCTACCCACTAGCTGAGAGATAACTGAAGCTTAGCGCTAGAGCCTGCAGAGGGGAGAACTGGTGACAATTGCAGGACACACAGGGGCCAGAATAGAATATACACATAGCAGTAGCCACCTGACATGACTGTTATGCCCTCAATATAACATTCATTGTGTACGCTGTCCATCAGTGTACAAGCTGTGGGGATCTGGCCGAGGCCGGCAGTACCAGGCGCACACTTATATGGATCTTGCTGTGAAGGGGCGTCAGCGCCCCAGTGAGCACCATGGACCATTTGTTCTGTTAATTGGGAGGACCAATAACGTAATGCAGTAAAGTACCTGTACATTATCTGATAATGCCCTGTATATTATGTACTTACATTATTATTGCTATTATTACATACAGTTTTTACAGTACAGACTCATTTCTTGTTACATCATTTAGATGAAAAAGCGAGGTCTGGTTCCCACAGATGCCACATATACTGCCCTGTTCAACGCCTGCGCGGAGTCACCATGGAAAGACTCGGGTCTGCAGCACGCACTGAAGCTGCGGAAAGAATTGATGGACAAGAACATTGAGCTTAATCCCATCACTTACCGGAGCTCGCTGAAGGTCTGCACGCTGAGCTCAGGACTGCAGGGGAGCTGTGAGCTATTTAAGGTAAGTCAAGGTCACAGTCCTGGTCACCCACAATGGAGTCCTTATAAGATGCCCCTATCGTAGATTAACCGGGAGGGAACAGCATCATTGTAATCATTCCACGGGGAATCACCAGTGCACCATGTCTGGCCGGGGACTTAGCCGCCATCAGAAGGCACCACCAGAGTTCAGTTCTTCTGTGGGGACCAGGGGGTCACTTACTAAATTCGAGAAAGGTGGACAGCTTTGAACTATCTGCTACTGCGACGCCCTCCCTGAGCGGTGGGGTTACTCGGTGCCGGACAATATATGGTGGGGGTATGTGGGTGTCGTCGTGGCCGCGACCCAGTCCGTGCCCAGGGCTGTCACATAAAAAGAATGGGCTATTGGATGAGTGGATGTTCGACTACGCCACCTGTGGTTTCTGGTGATGGCCACCAGCGCTGCAGCAGTCCTCTGAGGCTGATGTTCTGACAGCTTGGTTGGTACTACTCCCCACAGGTGGAGTAAGCCTCAGGGCAGTTTGGAGGATCTGGGGAGTTGTGGTGGGTGCAGTGCCGCGCAGGAATGATCAAACGGAGGCAGTATGTGAAGTCATCCAAGATTTACTCACTTTGATGAAGTAGCAGCTGCAAAGCTTCTCTCTGCTTCTCGTGGCGCGCTGCGGCCACCAGGAAGGGGTTCAGCACTTCCTAGGTAGATCAGGAGCACCTGTCAAGACCCCGCTGGGGTGTTCCTTTCTTTCCTAGATTCTCCCACTGAGTCCTCTCCTGACGGTATGTGATGTAAACGTGGAGTAAGGCCGGGTCCCACTAGATATACACAGGTTGAGAGATACAGGTGGCGACTCCGCTGCGTCCGTATCCCCCTGGGATCCACTAAGCCTCCGGGCTTTTCTAACGATGACGTGAAGTACACTGTCAGATATCGGGGGCCGGTCCCCTCTTGCGGCAGGAGTCCCTCAGGCTAGGCCAGAGTGAAGAATACAGGTGGCGACTCCGCTCCATCCGTACCCTCCTGGGATCCTTTCGTCTGTGGAGCCTATCTCCTCTGCTCCCCTCCTGGGCCTTCTTGATTGGACTCTGACCGGGGACAGAGCTAGCTATAACTCAACTCTGCCCCAACCCCCCGTCTCGAGGCCTGAGACCGGGAACCGTGACCCCTGAGCCGGCCGCAGCTTTGTGCTGACTGACCTTCCCAAGGAACCACGACAAAAGACTAGGTTATAAAGATGGCCGCTGTATATATATGATGCTAAAGTAAAGTGCTTCCTCCACCCTCACCCACTACATGGTTCCCACCATCTTTGGTTCCTCCCCATCTCCTCTATCGCGGGCCGGGGCAGCACCCTGGTGCATTTAGGCCCCCTACAGCAGAGGTCCCCAACCGCCGGTCCGCGGACCAGGACCGGGCCGTTGGGGTTTTTCAGCCGGTCCGCGGCGCCGCTGACCAGGGCCGGCGTCAGCACCCGGGCAAATGCCGGGGCTCTGAGCAGGCAGAGGGGCCCACTGGCGGTCGCGCACCCCGCTGGGCTATGGGCGGAGGAGAGGAGAGCGGTGTCAGCGCCCGCCCTTCTCCGCCGCTTGCTCAGGGCCCCGGCAGCCCGATACTTACCTCTCCCCGTGCCTCCGCAGATCAGCTGTCTTCCTGCTCTGCGCTCCCTGTGACGTCTCAGGTCAGAGGGCGCGGTGACGTCTTTACACCGCGCCCTCCCCTGAGCCGTCACAGGGAGCGCTGAGTGGGAAGAAACGACAACGCTGGAGTTCGGAGCCGAGCAGCGAGCGGCGGGCAGCAGGTAGCAGGTGAGGAGAAGGGAGGTGAGTATTTGATTTTTTTTTTTTAATGTATGGAGGCATGGGGCAGTATAAAGAGGGGAGGGGGGGCATCCTGCTTGGGGCATTATAAAGAGGAGGGGTGACAGCCTGCATGGGGCATTATAAGGTGGGGAACAGCCTGCATGGGGCATTATAAAGAGGGGGGGATTCCTGCTTGGGGCATTATAATGAGGAGGGGTGACAGCCTGCATGGGGCATTATAAGGTGGGGACCAGCCTGCATGGGACATTATAAGGTGGGGAACAGCCTGCATGGGGCATTATAAGGTGGGGAACAGCCTGCACGGGGCATTATAAAGAGAGGGGGGGACATCCTGCATGGGGCAGTATAAAGAGGAGGGGTGACAGCCTACATGGGGCAGTATAAAGAGGAGGGGTGACAGCCTACATGGGGCAGTATAAAGAGGAGGGGTGACAGCCTACATGGGGCAGTATAAAGAGGAGGGGTGACAGCCTGCATGGAGCATTATAAAGAGGAGGGGTGACAGCCTGCATGGGGCATTATAAAGAGGAGGGGTGACAGCCTGCATGGGGCAGTATAAAGAGGAGGGGTGACAGCCTACATGGGGCAGTATAAAGAGGAGGGGTGACAGCCTGCATGGGGCAGTATAAAGAGGAGGGGTGACAGCCTACATGGGGCAGTATAAAGAGGAGGGGTGACAGCCTGCATGGAGCATTATAAAGAGGAGGGGTGACAGCCTGCATGGAGCATTATAAAGAGGAGGGGTGACAGCCTGCATGGGGCATTATAAAGAGGGGGGGTGACAGCCTGCATGGGGCAGTATAAAGAGGAGGGGTGACAGCCTGCATGGGGCAGTATAAAGAGGAGGGGTGACAGCCTGCATGGGGCAGTATAAAGAGGAGGGGTGACAGCCTGCATGGGGCAGTATAAAGAGGAGGGGTGACAGCCTGCATGGGGCAGTATAAAGAGGAGGGGTGACAGCCTGCATGGGGCAGTATAAAGAGGAGGGGTGACAGCCTGCATGGGGCATTATAAAGAGGGGGGGCAGCCTGTATGGGGCATTATGTGGGGGGTAACAGCCTGCATGGAGCATTAAAAGGGGGGGGCCTGTATGGGGCATTATGTGGGGGGGAACAGCCTGCATGGAGCATTATAAGGGGGGGGGCAGCCTGTATGGGGCATTATGTGGGGGTAACAGCCTGCATGGAGCATTAAAAGGGAGGGGCCTGTATGGGGCATTATGTGGGGGGTAACAGCCTGCATGGAGCATTATAAGGGGGGGACAGCCTGTATGGGGCATTATGTGGGGGTAACAGCCTGCATGCAGCATTATATGGGGACCGGTATCCTGTATGGAGCGTTATATGGGGGCCAGTATCCTGTATGGAGCGTTATATGGGGGCCAGTATTCCGTATGGAGCCTTATATGGGGGCCAGTATTCCGTATGGGGTCTTATATGGGGGCCAGTATTCCGTATGGGGCCTTATATGGGGGCAAGTATTCCGTATGGGGCCTTATATGGGGGCAAGTATTCCGTATGGGGCCTTATATGGGGGCAAGTATTCCGTATGGGGCCTTATATGGGGGCAAGTATTCCGTATGGGGCCTTATATGGGGGCCAGTATTCCGTATGAAGCGTTATATGGGGGCCAGTATTCCGTATGGGCGTTATATGGGGACCAGTATTCCGTATGGAGCCTTATATGGGGGCCACTATTCTGTGTGGAGCGATTCACCGGTTTCTGAGCTATTGTAGAATTTACAATAGATATCACTCATGAAGTGAAATCTTTGCATTGTACTATATATATATATTTCTCCGCCGTATCTCTGCATCATGAATCGTGGTATGTGTTAAAGGGGCCCACTGAGACTCTTTCGCCCGGGGCCCAGAAAAACCTGGAGCCGGCCCTGCCGCTGACAGCTAGCTCCGCGGCCCTGCGCCTGGTCAGAACTCGCTCTGTGTGGATTTATAATGTTTTCTGCCATAGCCGTGACAGCTCGCAGCTCCCGGCAGAGAACATTATGCAGGACGGGGTGGGGCGTCGGGCGGGTCTTAGTGACGCAGCCCTCCACAGCACAGCATGGTACCTGTTGTACGTCACGGGGCGGGTCTTAGTGACGCGGCCCTCCTGCACAGCATGGTCTGTTCCTGACGGGGTGGGGCGGCAGGCTCTCCTCACTGACACGCCCCCGGCAGAACATGTTATGTGGGGCGTGCTGGGGCAGCAGACTGGCTTCAGTGACGCGGCTCCCGGTACCGGTGTTCAGTGTGTAGCGCTGCTAAACAGCAGCGCTGTATACACTGACGCTCAATGTACAATGCTGCTACTTAGCAGCGCTGTACACCGAGGTCCCGCCAGCATCCTCCCCATACAGCTCCACCCCTCCATAACCCCACCCCCATATGACCAAAGCCCCGCCCCCACCCCCACCGGGCCATGGAAAACTGGTCTTGCTTAAAGCCGGTCCCTGGTGCAAAAAAGGTTGGGGACCTCTGCCCTACAGGACAGGAGTGGTGTAGTGTTGAGTGTGAAGTAGGGTCTTGTGTGATGCTCCATCCTTACCTGAGAGAGGAGATACCACACCTCTTTCTGAGGTGCAGTACCCCTGTGGCAACTGAACCCTCAGGGGCGCCACACTACCAACACATTCACTGTCAGCTTAAGAGATAGAAAGATGGTGCTGGGGTGTAAATTTTCAGCTAGTTAGTATGTCACCTGTTAGGGGGGCACAGGGACCCCACCAGGGGCGTTCTGGCCCACCGGAGGATCAGGAAATCCCCCGGTGCGCCCTGGGTCCCATTGGCCACGCCCCCAAGCCCCGCCCCTACCCCCCCTGGGCCCTGTACAGAGAACAGAGGGCCCCCCTGGTTCGCTTATCATATTGGCAGCACTGTATGGGCCCTTTCAGGTATATATTATTGGAGGCAGCAGAATCTATGGTCTCCTGTCAGGTATATATTATTGGAGGCAGCAGAATGTATGGGCCCTTTCAGGTATATATTATTGGAGGCAGCAGAATGTATGGGCTCCTGTCAGGTATATATTATTGGAGGCAGCAGAATCTATGGGCTCCTGTCAGGTATATATTATTGGAGGCAGGAGAATGTATGGGCTCCTGTCAGGTATATATTATTGGAGGCAGCAGAATGTATGGGCTCCTGACAGGTATATATTATTGGAGCCAGCAGAATCTAAGGGCTCCTGTCAGGTATATATTATTGGAGGCAGGAGAATGTATGGGCTCCTGTCAGGTATATATTATTGGAGGCAGCAGAATGTATGGGCTCCTGTCAGGTATATAGTATTGGAGGCAGGAGAATGTATGGGCTCCTGTCAGGTATATAGTATTGGAGGCAGGAGAATGTATGGGCCCTTTCAGGTATATATTATTGGAGCCAGCAGAATGTATGGGCTCCTGTCAGGTATATATTATTGAAGGCAGCAGAATGTATGGGCTCCTGACAGGTATATATTATTGAAGGCAGCAGAATGTATGGGCTCCTGACAGGTATATATTATTGGAGGCAGGAGAATGTATGGGCTCCTGACAGGTATATATTATTGGAGGCAGGAGAATGTATGGGCTCCTGACAGGTATATATTATTGGAGGCAGGAGAATGTATGGGCTCCTGACAGGTATATATTATTGGAGGCAGGAGAATGTATGGGCCCTTTCTGGTATATATTATTGAAGGCAGCAGAATGTATGGGCTCCTGACAGGTATATATTATTGGAGGCAGGAGAATGTATGGGCCCTTTCAGGTATATATTATTGAAGGCAGCAGAATGTATGGGCTCCTGACAGGTATATATTATTGGAGGCTGCAGAATGTATGGGCTCCTGTCAGGTATATATTATTGGAGGCAGCAGAATGTATGGGCTCCTGTCAGGTATATATTATTGGAGGCAGCAGAATCTATGGGATCCTGTCAAGTATATATTATTGGAGTCAGGAGAATGTATGGGCTCCTGTCAGGTATATATTATTGGAGCCAGCAGAATGT
Source organism: Phyllobates terribilis (assembly GCF_046119375.1). NCBI lineage: Eukaryota > Metazoa > Chordata > Amphibia > Anura > Dendrobatidae > Phyllobates > Phyllobates terribilis. The sequence goes on along the minus strand of NW_027363159.1, from coordinate 1,405,967 downwards.
ATGGGCTCCTGTCAGGTATATATTATTGGAGGCAGGAGAATGTATGGGCTCCTGTCAGGTATATATTATTGAAGGCATCAGAATGTGTGGGCCCTTTCAGGTATATATTATTGAAGGCAGCAGAATGTATGGGCTCCTGACAGGTATATATTATTTTAGCCAGCAGAATCTAAGGGCTCCTGTCAGGTATATATTATTGGAGGCAGGAGAATGTATGGGCTCCTGTCAGGTATATATTATTGGAGGCAGCAGAATGTATGGGCCCCTGTCAGGTATATATTATTGGAGGCAGCAGAATGTATGGGCCCCTGTCAGGTATATATTATTGGAGCCAGCAGAATCTATGGGCTCCTGTCAGGTATATATTATTGGAGGCAGCAGAATGTATGGGCTCCTGTCAGGTATATATTATTGGAGGCAGCAGAATGTATGGGCCCCTGTCAGGTATATATTATTGGAGCCAGCAGAATCTATGGGCTCCTGTCAGGTATATATTATTGGAGCCAGCAGAATCTATGGGCTCCTGTCAGGTATATATTATTGAAGGCAGCAGAATGTATGGGCTCCTGTCAGGTATATATTATTGGAGGCAGCAGAATGTATGGGCTCCTGTCAGGTATATATTATTGGAGGCCACAGAATGTATGGGCTCCTGTCAGGTATATATTATTGGAGGCTGCAGAATGTATGGGCTCCTGTCAGGTATATATTATTGGAGGCAGCAGAATGTATGGGCTCCTGTCAGGTATATATTATTGGAGGCAGCAGAATGTATGGGCTCCTGTCAGGTATATATTATTGGAGGCAGCAGAATGTATGGGCTCCTGTCAGGTATATATTATTGGAGGCAGCAGAATGTATGGGCTCCTGTCAGGTATATATTATTGGAGGCAGCAGAATGTATGGGCTCCTGTCAGGTATATATTATTGGAGGCAGCAGAATGTATGGGCTCCTGTCAGGTATATATTATTGGAGGCCGCAGAATGTATGGGCTCCTGTCAGGTATATATTATTGGAGGCCACAGAATGTATGGGCTCCTGTCAGGTATATATTATTGGAGGCTGCAGAATGTATGGGCTCCTGTCAGGTATATATTATTGGAGGCTGCAGAATGTATGGGCTCCTGTCAGGTATATATTATTGGAGACAGCAGAATGTATGGGTTCCTGTCAGGTATATAGTATTGGAGGCAGCAGAATGTATGGGCTCCTGTCAGGTATATATTATTGGAGGCTGCAGAATATATGGGCTCCTGTCAGGTATATATTATTGGAGACAGCAGAATCTATGGGCTCCTGCCAGGTATATATTATTGGAGGCAGGAGAATGTATGGGCTCCTGTCAGGTGTATATTATTGGAGCCAGCAGAATCTATGGGCCCCTGTCAAGTATATATTATTGGAGGCATGAGAATGTATGGGCTCCTGTCAGGTATATATTATTGGAGGCAGCAGAATCTATGGGCCCCTGTCAGGTATATATTATTGGAGGCAGCAGAATCTATGGGCCCCTGTCAGGTATATATTATTGGAGGCAGGAGAATGTATGGGCTCCTGTCAGGTATATATTATTGGAGGCAGGAGAATGTATGGGCTCCTGTCAGGTATATATTATTGGAGGCAGGAGAATGTATGGGCTCCTGTCAGGTATATATTATTGGAGGCAGGAGAATGTATGGGCTCCTGTCAGGTATATATTATTGGAGGCAGCAGAATGTATGGGCTCCTGACAGGTATACATTATTGGAGGCAGGAGAATGTATGGGCTCCTGTCAGGTATATATTATTGGAGGCAGCAGAATGTATGGGCTCCTGTCAGGTATATATTATTGGAGGCAGCAGAATCTATGGGCTCCTGTCAGGTATATATTATTGGAGGCAGCAGAATCTATGGGCTCCTGTCAGGTATATATTATTGGAGGCTGCAGAATGTATGGGCTCCTGTCAGGTATATATTATTGGAGGCAGCAGAATCTATGGGCTCCTGTCAGGTATATATTATTGGAGGCAGCAGAATCTATGGGCTCCTGTCAGGTATATATTATTGGAGGCAGCAGAATCTATGGGCTCCTGTCAGGTATATATTATTGGAGGCAGCAGAATGTATGGGCTCCTGTCAGGTATATATTATTGGAGGCAGCAGAATGTATGGGCTCCTGTCAGGTATATATTATTGGAGGCAGCAGAATGTATGGGCTCCTGTCAGGTATATATTATTGGAGGCAGCAGAATCTATGGGCTCCTGTCAGGTATATATTATTGGAGGCAGCAGAATCTATGGGCTCCTGTCAGGTATATATTATTGGAGGCAGCAGAATGTATGGGCTCCTGTCAGGTATATATTATTGGAGGCAGCAGAATGTATGGGCTCCTGTCAGGTATATATTATTGGAGGCAGCAGAATCTATGGGATCCTGTCAGGTATATATTATTGGAGGCAGCAGAATCTATGGGATCCTGTCAGGTATATATTATTGGAGGCAGCAGAATCTATGGGCCCCTGTCAGGTATATATTATTGGAGGCAGGAGAATGTATGGGCTCCAGTCAGGTATATATTATTGGAGGCAGCAGAATGTATGGGCTCCTGTCAGGTATATATTATTGGAGGCAGCAGAATCTATGGGATCCTGTCAGGTATATATTATTGGAGGCAGCAGAATCTATGGGCCCCTGTCAGGTATATATTATTGGAGGCAGGAGAATGTATGGGCTCCTGTCAGGTATATATTATTGGAGGCAGCAGAATGTATGGGCTCCTGTCAGGTATATATTATTGGAGGCCACAGAATGTATGGGCTCCTGTCAGGTATATATTATTGGAGGCAGCAGAATCTATGGTCTCCTGTCAGGTATATATTATTGGAGGCAGCAGAATGTATGGGCCCTTTCAGGTATATATTATTGGAGGCAGCAGAATGTATGGGCTCCTGACAGGTATATATTATTGGAGCCAGCAGAATCTAAGGGCTCCTGTCAGGTATATATTATTGGAGGCAGGAGAATGTATGGGCTCCTGTCAGGTATATATTATTGGAGGCCACAGAATGTATGGGCTCCTGTCAGGTATATATTATTGGAGGCTGCAGAATGTATGGGCTCCTGTCAGGTATATATTATTGGAGGCTGCATAATGTATGGGCTCCTGTCAGGTATATATTATTGGAGGCAGCAGAATGTATGGGCTCCTGTCAGGTATATATTATTGGAGGCAGCAGAATCTATGGGCTCCTGTCAGGTATATATTATTGGAGGCAGCAGAATCTATGGGCTCCTGTCAGGTATATATTATTGGAGGCAGCAGAATGTATGGGCTCCTGTCAGGTATATATTATTGGAGGCAGCAGAATCTATGGGCTCCTGTCAGGTATATATTATTGGAGGCAGCAGAATGTATGGGCTCCTGTCAGGTATATATTATTGGAGGCAGCAGAATGTATGGGCTCCTGTCAGGTATATATTATTGGAGGCCACAGAATGTATGGGCTCCTGTCAGGTATATATTATTGGAGGCCACAGAATGTATGGGCTCCTGTCAGGTATATATTATTGGAGGCTGCAGAATGTATGGGCTCCTGTCAGGTATATATTATTGGAGGCAGCAGAATGTATGGGCTCCTGTCAGGTATATATTATTGGAGGCAGCAGAATGTATGGGCTCCTGTCAGGTATATATTATTGGAGGCAGCAGAATGTATGGGCTCCTGTCAGGTATATATTATTGGAGGCCACAGAATGTATGGGCTCCTGTCAGGTATATATTATTGGAGGCCACAGAATGTATGGGCTCCTGTCAGGTATATATTATTGGAGGCTGCAGAATGTATGGGCTCCTGTCAGGTATATATTATTGGAGACAGCAGAATGTATGGGTTCCTGTCAGGTATATAGTATTGGAGGCAGCAGAATGTATGGGCTCCTGCCAGGTATATATTATTGGAGGCAGCAGAATGTATGGGCTCCTGTCAGGTGTATATTATTGGAGCCAGCAGAATCTATGGGCCCCTGTCAAGTATATATTATTGGAGGCATGAGAATGTATGGGCTCCTGTCAGGTATATATTATTGGAGGCAGCAGAATCTATGGGCCCCTGTCAGGTATATATTATTGGAGGCAGCAGAATCTATGGGCCCCTGTCAGGTATATATTATTGGAGGCAGGAGAATGTATGGGCTCCTGTCAGGTATATATTATTGGAGGCAGGAGAATGTATGGGCTCCTGTCAGGTATATATTATTGGAGGCAGGAGAATGTATGGGCTCCTGTCAGGTATATATTATTGGAGGCAGGAGAATGTATGGGCTCCTGTCAGGTATATATTATTGAAGGCAGCAGAATGTATGGGCTCCTGACAGGTATACATTATTGGAGGCAGCAGAATCTATGGGCTCCTGTCAGGTATATATTATTGGAGGCCACAGAATGTATGGGCTCCTGTCAGGTATATATTATTGGAGGCAGCAGAATGTATGGGCTCCTGTCAGGTATATATTATTGGAGGCAGCAGAATGTATGGGCTCCTGTCAGGTATATATTATTGGAGCCAGCAGAATGTATGGGCTCCTGTCAGGTATATATTATTGGAGGCAGCAGAATCTATGGGATCCTGTCAGGTATATATTATTGGAGGCAGCAGAATCTATGGGATCCTGTCAGGTATATATTATTGGAGGCAGCAGAATCTATGGGCTCCTGTCAGGTATATATTATTGGAGGCAGCAGAATGTATGGGCTCCTGTCAGGTATATATTATTGGAGGCAGCAGAATGTATGGGCTCCTGTCAGGTATATATTATTGGAGGCAGCAGAATCTATGGGATCCTGTCAGGTATATATTATTGGAGGCAGCAGAATCTATGGGATCCTGTCAGGTATATATTATTGGAGGCAGCAGAATCTATGGGCCCCTGTCAGGTATATATTATTGGAGGCAGCAGAATGTATGGGCTCCTGTCAGGTATATATTATTGGAGGCAGCAGAATCTATGGGATCCTGTCAGGTATATATTATTGGAGGCAGCAGAATCTATGGGCCCCTGTCAGGTATATATTATTGGAGGCAGGAGAATGTATGGGCTCCTGTCAGGTATATATTATTGGAGGCAGCAGAATGTATGGGCTCCTGTCAGGTATATATTATTGGAGGCAGCAGAATGTATGGGCTCCTGTCAGGTATATATTATTGGAGGCAGCAGAATGTATGGGCTCCTGTCAGGTATATATTATTGGAGGCAGCAGAATGTATGGGCTCCTGTCAGGTACATATTATTGGAGGCAGCAGAATCTATGGGCTCCTGTCACGTATATATTATTGGAGGCAGCAGAATCTATGGGCTCCTGTCAGGTATATATTATTGGAGGCCACAGAATGTATGGGCTCCTGTCAGATATATATTATTGGAGGCAGGAGAATGTATGGGCTCCTGTCAGGTATATATTATTGGAAGCAGGAGAATGTATGGGCTCCTGTCAGGTATAGTTGAAGACAGCAGAATGTATGGACTCCTGTCAGGTATATATTATTGGAGGCAGCAGAATGTATGGGCTCCTGTCAGATATATATTATTGGAGGCCACAGAATGTATGGGCTCCTGTCAGATATATATTATTGGAGGCAGGAGAATGTATGGGCTCCTGTCAGGTATATATTATTGGAGGCAGGAGAATGTATGGGCCCTTTCAGGTATATATTATTGAAGGCAGCAGAATGTATGGGCTCCTGACAGGTATACATTATTGGAGGCAGCAGAATCTATGGGCTCCTGTCAGGTATATATTATTGGAGGCCACAGAATGTATGGGCTCCTGTCAGGTATATATTATTGGAGGCAGCAGAATCTATGGGCTCCTGTCAGGTATATATTATTGGAGGCAGGAGAATCTATGGGCTCCTGTCAGGTATATATTATTGAAGGCAGCAGAATGTATGGGCTCCTGTCAGGTATATATTATTGGAGGCCACAGAATCTATGGGCTCCTGTCAGGTATATATTATTGGAGGCAGGAGAATGTATGGGCTCATGTCAGGTATATATTATTGGAGGCAGGAGAATGTATGGGCTCATGTCAGGTATATATTATTGAAGGCAGCAGAATGTATGGGCTCCTGTCAGGTATATATTATTGGAGGCCACAGAATCTATGGGCTCCTGTCAGGTATATACTATTGGAGGAAGGAGAATGTATGGGCTCCTGTCAGGTATATATTATTGGAGGCAGGAGAATGTATGGGCTCCTGTCAGGTATATATTATTGGAGGCAGGAGAATGTATGGGCTCCTGTCAGGTATATATTATTGGAGGCAGCAGAATGTATGGGCTCCTGTCAGGTATATATTATTGGAGGCAGCAGAATGTATGGGCTCCTGTCAGGTACATATTATTGGAGGCAGCAGAATCTATGGGCTCCTGTCACGTATATATTATTGGAGGCAGCAGAATCTATGGGCTCCTGTCAGGTATATATTATTGGAGGCCACAGAATGTATGGGCTCCTGTCAGATATATATTATTGGAGGCAGGAGAATGTATGGGCTCCTGTCAGGTATATATTATTGGAAGCAGGAGAATGTATGGGCTCCTGTCAGGTATAGTTGAAGACAGCAGAATGTATGGACTCCTGTCAGGTATATATTATTGGAGGCAGCAGAATGTATGGGCTCCTGTCAGATATATATTATTGGAGGCCACAGAATGTATGGGCTCCTGTCAGATATATATTATTGGAGGCAGGAGAATGTATGGGCTCCTGTCAGGTATATATTATTGGAGGCAGGAGAATGTATGGGCCCTTTCAGGTATATATTATTGAAGGCAGCAGAATGTATGGGCTCCTGACAGGTATACATTATTGGAGGCAGCAGAATCTATGGGCTCCTGTCAGGTATATATTATTGGAGGCCACAGAATGTATGGGCTCCTGTCAGGTATATATTATTGGAGGCAGCAGAATCTATGGGCTCCTGTCAGGTATATATTATTGGAGGCAGGAGAATCTATGGGCTCCTGTCAGGTATATATTATTGAAGGCCACAGAATCTATGGGCTCCTGTCAGGTATATATTATTGGAGGCAGGAGAATGTATGGGCTCATGTCAGGTATATATTATTGGAGGCAGGAGAATGTATGGGCTCATGTCAGGTATATATTATTGAAGGCAGCAGAATGTATGGGCTCCTGTCAGGTATATATTATTGGAGGCCACAGAATCTATGGGCTCCTGTCAGATATATATTATTGAAGACAGCAGAATGTATGGACTCCTGTCAGGTATATATTATTGGAGGCAGCAGAATCTATGGGCTCCTGTCAGGTATATATTATTGGAGGCCACAGAATGTATGGGCTCCTGTCAGATATATATTATTGGAGGCAGGAGAATGTATGGGCTCCTGTCAGGTATATATTATTGGAGGCAGGAGAATGTATGGGCTCCTGACAGGTATACATTATTGGAGGCAGGAGAATGTATGGGCTCCTGACAGGTATACATTATTGGAGGCAGCAGAATCTATGGGCTCCTGTCAGGTATATATTATTGAAGGCAGCAGAATGTATGGGCTCCTGTCAGGTATATATTATTGGAGGCAGGAGAATGTATGGGCTCCTGTCAGGTATATATTATTGGAGGCAGGAGAATGTATGGGCTCCTGTCAGGTATATACTATTGGAGGCAGGAGAATGTATGGGCTCCTGTCAGGTATATATTATTGGAGGCAGGAGAATGTATGGGCTCCTGTCAGGTATATATTATTGGAGGCAGCAGAATCTATGGGCTCCTGTCAGGTATATATTATTGGAGGCCACAGAATCTATGGGCTCCTGTCAGGTATATATTATTGGAGGCAGGAGAATGTATGGGCTCCTGTCAGGTATATATTATTGGAGGCAGCAGAATGTATGGGCTCCTGTCAGGTATATATTATTGGAGGCAGCAGAATCTATGGGCTCCTGTCAGGTATATATTATTGGAGGCCACAGAATGTATGGGCTCCTGTCAGATATATATTATTGGAGGCCACAGAATGTATGGGCTCCTGTCAGGTATATATTATTGGAGGCAGGAGAATGTATGGGCTCCTGACAGGTATACATTATTGGAGCCAGCAGAATCTATGGGCTCCTGTCAGGTATATATTATTGGAGGCAGGAGAATGTATGGGCTCCTGTCAGGTATATATTATTGGAGGCAGGAGAATGTATGGGCTCCTGTCAGGTATATATTATTGGAGGCGGGAGAATGTATGGGCTCCTGTCAGGTATATATTATTGGAGGCAGGAGAATGTATGGGCTCCTGTCAGGTATATATTATTGGAGGCAGGAGAATGTATGGGCTCCTGTCAGGTATATATTATTGGAGGCAGCAGAATCTATGGGCTCCTGTCGGGTATATATTATTGGAGGCAGCAGAATGTATGGGCTCCTGTCGGGTATATATTATTGGAGGCAGCAGAATGTATGGGTTCCTGTCAGGTATATATTATTGGAGGCAGGAGAATGTATGGGCTCCTGTCAGGTATATATTATTGGAGCCAGCAGAATCTATGGGCTCCTGTCAGGTATATATTATTGGAGGCAGGGGAATGTATGGGCTCCTGTCAGGTATATATTATTGGAGGCAGGAGAATGTATGGGCTCCTGTCAGGTATATATTATTGGAGGCAGGAGAGTGTATGGGCTCCTGTCAGGTATATGTTATTGGAGCCAGCAGAATCTATGGGCTCCTGTCAGGTATATATTATTGGAGGCAGGGGAATGTATGGGTTCCTGTCAGGTATATATTATTGGAGGCGGCAGAATCTATGGGATCCTGTCAGGTATATATTATTGGAGGCAGGAGAATGTATGGGCTCCTGTCAGGTATATATTATTGGAGGCAGGAGAATGTATGGGCTCCTGTCAGGTATATATTATTGGAGGCGGCAGAATCTATGGGATCCTGTCAGGTATATATTATTGGAGGCAGGAGAATGTATGGGCTCCTGTCAGGTATATATTATTGGAGGCAGGAGAATGTATGGGCTCCTGTCAGGTATATATTATTGGAGGCAGGAGAATGTATGGGCTCCTGTCAGGTATATATTATTGGAGGCAGGAGAATGTATGGGCTCCTGTCAGGTATATATTATTGGAGGCAGGAGAATGTATGGGCTCCTGTCAGGTATATATTATTGGAGGCAGGAGAATGTATGGGCTCCTGTCAGGTATATATTATTGGAGGCAGGAGAATGTATGGGCTCCTGTCAGGTATATATTATTGGAGGCAGGAGAATGTATGGGCCCCTGTCAGGTATATATTATTGGAGGCAGGAGAATGTATGGGCTCCTGTCAGGTATATATTATTGGAGGCAGGAGAGTGTATGGGCTCTTGTCAGGTATATATTATTGGAGCCAGCAGAATGTATGGGCTCCTGTCAGGTATATATTATTGGAGGCAGCAGAATGTATGAGCTCCTGTCAGGTATATATTATTGGAGGCAGCAGAATGTATGGGCTCCTGTCAGGTATATATTATTGGAGGCAGGAGAATGTATGGGCTCCTGTCAGGTATATATTATTGGAGGCAGCAGAATCTATGGGCTCCTGTCAGGTATATATTATTGGAGGCAGCAGAATGTATGGGCTCCTGTCAGGTATATATTATTGGAGGCAGCAGAATCTATGGGCCCCTGTCAGGTATATATTATTGGAGGCAGCACAATCTATGGGCTCCTGTCAGGTATATATTATTGGAGGCAGCAGAATCTATGGGCCCCTGTCAGGTATATATTATTTGATAATCATGCCCATTGCCCAGCTCCCGCCATATGTTGATCGCCAGCCAGATAAAACAAGGCAGCTGGGGGCTGGGATTCGCAGCATGGTAAGGCCCAAGCGTTCTTGGCCCCCCACGCTGAAAATCTCAGCCCGCAGCCACCCCTGAAAATGGCGCATTCCTCATAGCACCATTTCCAGGTGCTTTACCCGGCTCTTCCAGCGGCCCTGGTGGTGAGTGGCACCCTGTGTAATAATAGGGTTAGTACCAGGCCAGCTTTGTATTATCAGCTGGTACTAAGCCCGAAATTCATGGTGTCACGCCAAATTAGACATAGCCACCATGAATTTCTAGTAAACCGAAAAAAAAGACAGAAATTTTTTTTTTTTATTAAAAATAAAACACATTTAGGGACTCCATCTTTAATAAAGAAAAATCCTCACTCCAACCTAATCCATAGGTCTTCTGTCTTCAGCTCTGCTATATCTTTGTCATCAGACAATATGTCTACTGACAGAGATGAGCCGGCACAGAATGACACTGGGGCAATGTTACTGTGTAGTGCGGCACTAGATTTCTTTTTTTGTCATTTCATGCAGTGTAGAAATCTTGGGAAAAGTGTAGATTGTGCTCTGGAAGTGATCAGTTATAGCGAACTATGTTATTTTCTGCAGAGATAAGTCCTGCATAGAAGATGTGATATATCGGTCTGCGGCAGATAAAGAACTTCACCTAGAGACATCACTGGTGAGTATGTGTGTTACCTATACACACACACTGACACTATATACAGAGCTCCTGTGTGTAATGTCACTGGTGATCACTGTATTACCTATACACACACACTGACACTATATACAGAGCTCCTGTGTGTAATGTCACTGGTGATCACTGTATTACCTATACACACACACTGACACTATATACAGAGCTCCTGTGTGTAATGTCACTGGTGATCTCTGTACTACCTATACACACACACTGACACTATATACAGAGCTCCTGTGTGTAATGTCACTGGTGAGTATGTGTGTTACCTATACACACACACTGACACTATATACAGAGCTCCTGTGTGTAATGTCACTGATGATCACTGTATTACCTATACACACACACACTGACACTATATACAGAGCTCCTGTGTGTAATGTCACTGGTGATCACTGTATTACCTGTACACTGACACTATATACAGAGCTCCTGTGTGTAATGTCACTGGTGATCTATGTACTACCTATACACACACACTGACACTATATACAGAGCTCCTGTGTGTAATATCACTGGTGATTTCTGTATTACCTATACACACACACTGACACTATATACAGAGCTCCTGTGTGTAATGTCACTGGTAATCACTGTATTACCTATACACACACACTGACACTATATACAGAGCTCCAATGTGTAATGTCACTGGTAATCTCTGTACAACCTATACACACACACTGACACTATACACGGAGCTCCTGTGTGTAATGTCACTGGTGATCACTGTATTACCTGTACTCTGTCACTGTATACAGAGCTCCTGTGCATAATGTCACTGGTGATCACTGTGTTACCTATACACACACACTGACACTATATACTGAGCTCCTGTGTGTAATGTCGCTGGTGATCACTGTATTACCTATACACACACACTGACACTATATACAAAGTTCCTGTGTGTAATGTCACTGGTGATCTCTGTACATCCTATACAAACACACTGACACTATATACGGAGCTGCCTTGTGTAATGTCACTGGTGATCACTGTATTACCTGTACTCTGACACTGTATACAGAGCTCCTGTGCATAATGTCACTGGTGATCACTGTATTACCTATACACACACACTGACACTATATACAGAGCTCCTGTGTGTAATGTCACTGGTGATCTCTGTACATCCTATACAGACACACTGACACTATATACGGAGCTGCCTTGTGTAATGTCACTGGTGATCACTGTATTACCTGTACTCTGACACTGTATACAGATCTCCTGTGTGTAATGTCACTGGTGATTGCTGTATTACCTGTACACACATACTGACGCTATATACAGAGCTCCTGTGTGTAATGTCACTGGTGATCACTGTATTACCTATACACACACACTGACACTATACACAGAGATCCTGTGTGTAATGTCACTGGTGATCACTATATTACCTATACACACACACACTGACACTATATACAGAGCTCCTGTGTGTAATGTCACTGGTGATCACTGTATTACCTATACACACACACTGACACTATATACAGAGCTCCTGTGTGTAATGTCACTGGTGATCACTGTATTACCTATACACACACACTGACACTGTATACAGAGCTCCTGTGTGTAATGTCACTGGTGATCACTGTATTACCTGTACACACACACTGACATTGTATACAGATCTCCTGTGTGTAATGTCACTGGTGATCACTGTATTACCTGTACACACACACTGACACTATATACAGAGCTCCTGTGTGTAATGTCACTTGTGATCACTGTATTACCTATACACACACACTGACACTATACACAGAGATCCTGTGTGTAATGTCACTGGTGATCACTATATTACCTATACACACACACTGACACTATATACAGAGCTCTTGCGTGTAATGTCACTGGTTATCACTGTATTACCTATACACACACACTGACACTATATACAGAGCTCCTGTGTGTAATGTCACTGGTGATCTCTGTACTACCTATACACACACACTGACACTGTATACAGATCTCCTGTGTGTAATGTCACTGGTGATCACTGTATTACCTATACACACACACTGACACTATATACAGAGCTCCTGTGTGTAATGTCACTGGTGATCTCTGTACTACCTATACACACACACTGACACTGTATACAGAGCTCCTGTGTGTAATGTCACTGGTGATCACTGTATTACCTATACACACACACACACACTGACACTATATACAGAGCTCCTGTGTGTAATGTCACTGGTGATCACTGTATTACCTATACACACACACTGACACTATATACAGAGCTCCAATGTGTAATGTCACTGGTGATCACTATATTACCTATACACACACACTGACACTATATACAGAGCTCCTGTGTGTAATGTCACTGGTGATCACTGTATTACCTATACACACACACTGACACTGTATACAGAGCTCCTGTGTGTAATGTCACTGGTGATCACTGTATTACCTCTACACTGACCCTATACACAGGACTCCTGTGCATAATGTCACTGATAATCTCTACATTATCTGTACACTGACTCTATATACAGAGCTTTTTTACATCTTCATTATCAGTCACTATCTGGTGCCATTATGTGCCATGGTCATGGCGTGGCGGAATTTGTCCCTTGTATGTGGTATTATTCGGACAGTCACTATGTGGTGGTAATATGTGGTCTTCTCATGGTGTGGCAGTATATATACCTTGTACTTGGTAGTATTTCATCACTATGTGGTGGTATGTGTTCTGGTCATGGTGTGGCGGTATTTCTCTCTTCTATATGGTATTATTAGTCTAGGGATAGTTGTCAGTCATTTCTTTTTTCGGATATTAAGAATGGGAACATTCTTTATTTGCAATACATATTAAATACTTGGATGGTTAACCTCTCCCTGTGTTGTGACTACTACAGAGCAGCAGAGATGCACGTCAGCTCAAGACGGAAAAAATAAGCCGTCACAAAGCCCCAGACCCAAAAAAATGAGAACACTACGGTGCGCAGAACATGGCGTGAAAAGTGTGATTTTTCAAACTTATGAATTTGTTTTCACCACTTAGATACCAGTAAAGGTATACATGTTTGGTATCTACAAACTCGTACTGACCCGAGGCATCACCCTGTCACGTCGGTTTTTCCATATAGTGAACATGGTGACTAAAAAACCCAATAAACAAACGTGCAATTGCACTTTTTTTGCAATTTTACTGCACTTGGAATTTTTGTTGCCATTTCCCTGTACACTATATGGTAAAATAAATGATTGCATCTGAAAGTACAACTCGTCCCGCAAAAAAACTGTCTTTCCTGCTGCTACAGACTTTTATATGACTACAATTTACATTCTGCTGCTTATGGAAACATTTTTGCAGTTTACAAGACCCTTCTTACACTTGCTTGCACCCAGGTTTCATGTGAAAGAGTGTTCTCAAAGCTGAAAATTGTAAAAAATCGTCTGAGGGCTTCGATTGGACAGGAGCTTTTAGAGTCCCTCCTTCTGTTGAACATTGAGTGTGACATTTCAAGGAACTTAGACTATGATGACATTATTAATACGTATGCAATGTCATCTTCTGTTCTGAAAAAAAACGTTTGTAATTTTGCTGCTGATTGACTGTTAGTGTGAGTTTATTTGTTGTTTTGGGCCTTTCACTAACAATTGAATGGTATTGTATTATAGAGGAGAGGAAATCGTGCAATACAAACTTCCAAAATGCTTACAGAATTCTTTTACTTTTCCCAGCGGCCAAGTTTGGTGCTGCTACAATGATGCCGGCTGCTGGGATGCCAGATGGATGCAGGTTCAATTTGTGGCACTTATACTTTAAGAGAATGTACCTTGAAAGTATTTCTTGTTATTGTTCTGTTATGGCACTTTATCACACACTGGTGTGAATAAGATAACAGTGTTCCTCTTTCGCCAGGAGTGTTTCTTTAGTTTGTTATTTATTCGTTATATTGGTTATTTATTGGTTAATAAAGTTGATTCATTTTGAATGAGTTTGTGGACTTATGTTATTCCTATATACGGTATCTGCATGGTGCTGGTGGGCCCCAAGATTGATTGTTTCCTGGTGGGCCCCAGGTACTCCAGTCCGGCGCTGGACCCCACTGATCCTGGGCACTGGTGCAGCACTGCGCCCCCTTCACTGTGTTTTTCACTGGCCACCCGGCTGTTCTGGGAACGGCAAAGTGACGCTTTCCCTGAGATTTTGATTTTGGTTAGATTTCTCTTGCAATACTCAAGCAGTGATGTCGCGAGCTGGATAATAACAAGCTAATATGGTCTTCTTGGGTTTATAGGAAATTGCACAAAAATTCCGTGTCGTTGGCCCTGAAACATTCACCGTCCTGTTTATGGGATGCATAAAGGATGAAGAGCTGGGCTTCCTACAAGCTCTGCAGGTATGGCTTGCTGCACACATCCTACATCCTATATCCGTACAGTGCACACTTACCTGGGAATTATGTCTCACACTTCCGACATGATGAGAGACGCAAAAACATTGAGGAATCATGGAGCAACTGTTCATTTTACTAATACAGATATTTCTTGCTGCAGTATTTCTGCTGAAGTGACGATGGGGCATGCCGGCTGAGGGTGGGACTCTTGGAGTCTCTGATGACTCTGTTGGGCTCGGTGCACATTACGTTTGTGGCCATTGTTGGGCGCATACACATAGAAGGTGTGTGCCCCCTAGTGGCCACTGTCAGGATGGATGATGAGGCATCCGTCCACTATTGGGACCCATTGTAAAGAAATGTATACCACATTGCAGAGGTCGCTCTACATTTTTTACAGAAGAGTAAAAATCCTCCTCATAGTATTTTTCAGGAGTATTTTTAGCCAGTCTTTGAATATTAGAGAAGAGGCTGCAACCTGTGCTTTGCTCTACCGCTTCACCATCTTTGACGTATATTTACGTCAAAGGTCATGTTCCTGCCTTTGATGTGATCTCGCACACCGAGTCCACATATTTCCCTGCACATGATGACTGATTTAATCAACCATCATCTGCCTTTAATAGCTGCTGATGTACTGTTGCTCCGCCTGCTGCTATTAACCCGTTAAATCCAGCTGTCAATCGCTGACAGCGGGATTTAACGCACCTTGGCTGGAAGCGCGTCATACATCCTGCCACGTGATTGTGGGGCGCCGATGGGTTGTCATGACAGCTGGGGGTCTGCTGATGACCTCCCATACATGTCATTATGACCCTCCTATGGGCCGGCGTTCATAGAAGATGGTGATTTCTGCTATAGATAGCAGTGTATGTACAGCACAAGCGATCAGACGATCGCCGCTCCAAGTCTCCTAATTAATCTGATCAGTAAACATTGTAATGGGGAAAAAATCAAAATGCCAGAATGACGTTTTTTTGGCTGCCACAGCATTGCAGTAAAGTGCAACATCAAAGTGGTTGCAGGGAGTATATAAGGATATGTAGCTCACAAACTCCTAAATATATGATGTTTTCATTTACAATGTATCTAATTTATACATGTATATAGAGAGTACTGAGCATGGATTTGTAAGGTTTCATAACTTCCATGCTAGACAAAATTCTATAAAATAAATAATTTGACAATTCTTTCATGGCCGGAGGTGATAATAAACTGATATAACCGTGTACACTAGTAATTAGAATTCCCTGGGCTCGGGTGTAAGAGGCAATATTCCTGATGATCAGGGTCCCGTGTAGGGACGGTCACTGCTGTATACCATCTAGTACAGAGGTACAGAAGCTGGCGGCGCTCCCATAACCTCCGGGCTGCTGGATTCTATCAAACATCTCCATGTTATTCTGTATACAGTTATATTCTTCTTTCCATCACAATGCGGTGGGATATCACTACAATATGCCAACATGCTGTGATTAGTGGAGGGCGGCTGTCAGTATCCCCCGACTTTAGAATTAGATTGAATAAACCTTCAAAGGGGGTGTACAAAGTTTAAAAGATATCTCCTATCCATAGGATAACTTCCCGATGGATGGGGTCTGACTGCTGGGAGCCTCACCAATCCTGAAAACTGGGGATTTGAAGAGTCCTTTGTGACTGATGTGATGGTCGATCATTGCTGCACCATACATTCTCTATGGGACGACTGAAGCTCTGTGCTCGGCTGGTCTTCAGCACTCCCATTAAGAATGAACGGAGCAGTGAGTATACTCAACCACCACTCCATTTGCGGCACCCTGCTACAACAGGTACCACAGGACCCAGGGTGCATGGATGGACTTCTCCACAAGAGGCCCTCACTACATACAAACACCTCCACCCTTCCTCCTCATACCACCAGAGGGAGCCCGTTAGGGATATATATATATGGAGGGTGGAGCCAGGCAGTTCAGTCAGAGTTAGTAGTCAGACAGAGAGAGTCTGAGAGCGTGCTGACGCTGAGAGCAGCGAAGACGCAGCGCATCTGCTGCTGGGTTCTGAGGGCCACGAGTGTGGCCGACGGTAAGGAGGAGAGATGAGAGGAGTTGAGGGGGCAGAGGAGCATCACAAGGCTCACACCGAAGATACAAACCGGACACCGGGTCCGCGCCTACAGGGTCCTTTATACCCAGTAGGGACAACCGGCATTCCAGGAGGACTACAAGTCCCTGGCAGACCTGAAGCTAGACCCATTACAGGACCAGGAACCACGATGGCCCCGACTACCAGGGATAGTGGTTGCCAGCAGAAGGTCCTACTACCGAGCGACAGGTGAAGGAACAGCACGACACATAAGCTAGGCCCAGTTGCAGGCTGGCCAGGAGCATACAGAGAGGCAGACACGGACCAGGAGGCCTTATACCCGCTCACTGGGGAGAAGTCCTGAAGTGCACCCATCCTACTGAGTACCCTGGACCGTACCTGACATCCGCACCAGTAAAGATATTGAAGCGAATCCCCTGTCTCTGTCAGTGACTCCTGCTGCACCATCCCGCCTGCACTACAAGTCCCAGCATCACCTCCCACCAAATTCCACACTGCCCCGGGGGCCCGCTCCACCTGTGGGAAGCAGAAACACCTCAGCTGCCATCCCATCACCCCCCTGGAGGTCTGAAGCAGCGCTGGTGATCATTACCAGGTACCACAGGTGGCGTCACAAACTGTTTATTTATTTTATCCAAGTTTCAATCCCCTTTTTCAAGAGTGACCCCAGTGTACGGGCCCAGGAGCCGACCACCGCGACATCCCCAAAACCAGGCAAAGGCCTGGGTACCGAGTCGTCCCCATCCCCTGGGCGCGTCGTACTCATCGTCTGTGGGACTGCCAGAACTAGTGGAGCGCTGCTCTTGGCTATTTTGGGCAGTCCTATAGACAGTGAATGGAGGGGAGGCTGAGCATGCTGCCTGTTCTTGGCTTTGCTAGGGGTTCCAGCAGTCAGACCCTCAGTGATCAGTAAGTTATCCCCTAACCTTTGGATAAGAGATGATTTTCTATTTTGGCAATAACCCTTTAATTGCATCCATGTGGTTATTTTCCCCCTATCCTGTCCACCTTTATTATGTCCGTTATTCCCTCTGGTGGTCAGTGCAGCCATGTAGTGTATGTCTGTACTACTCAGGCTCTGGGGGGCCGGAGCGTGCAGCTACAGAGCAACCTGCTCCACATCACTGCCAGGAGGGGAGATTTATTGCTGTGTAGTTAGTCCAGGTGGTGCCGACAAGTAGAGGGAACAAGTTCTGGCAATCCTGCCAAAGGAGCACAGTTATTCCTGCACCGGACCTGCATCTCCGGTGTGCGGCGGCCGGGAAGGTGCCCGCTCTCCTCAGGGAAGATGCTGACGGCCCGCAGGCACATACCCGTCCTTGTGCCAATGCCCAGGAGATAAAGCAGGACATTTATCTAAGTAGAGATGTGGCGTCTCCCACCCGCCTGTCATATTTGTAGATGACGCGTGGCGGAGGGCAGAAGCCGGGGTAGGACTCCTGTCCGGCTGCAGAAGTCTCATGTGTAGTGATACTCATGTGACTTTTCTAAAAGCATAAATCGGCCTGCAGAGGTGTCAGCGACGCTGGCTCAGACGTTACTGTGAGCGGAATAACAAGGCTTTGGTAACAGTTTCACCTCTTTATATTGTATTAGCTCCTTTACTTAGTCCTAGTTCAGACTGGTCTAAGAGATCGCCTGCTGATTCCTTTCTTGCGATTCTGATAGGAGATTTCTGTTAGAAGTTTGGCGCAAGGCTAGTGATTAGACTGGCTAGTGATTAGACTGGCTAGTGATTAGACTGGCCAGTGATTAGACTGGCCAGTGATTAGACTGGCCAGTGATTAGACTGGCCAGTGATTAGACTGGCTAGTGATTAGACTGGCTAGTGATTAGACTGGCTAGTGATTAGACTGGCTAGTGATTAGACTGGCTAGTGATTAGACTGGCCAGTGATTAGACTGGCCAGTGATTAGACTGGCTAATGATTAGACTGGCTAGTGATTAGACTGGCTGGTGATTAGACTGGCTGGTGATTAGACTGGCTGGTGATTAGACTGGCTGGTGATTAGACTGGCTGGTGATTAGACTGGCTGGTGATTAGACTGGCTGGTGATTAGACTGGCTGGTGATTAGACTGGCTAGTGATTAGACTGGCTAGTGATTAGACTGGCTAGTGATTAGACTGGCTAGTGATTAGACTGGCCAGTGATTAGACTGGCCGGTGATTAGACTGGCCGGTGATTAGACTGGCTAGTAGATAAGGATTTTGTGCCAGATTTTTAGTAACAAAGGGAATACCGCGGTCGGCCACTTTAGGTAGACTGTTACAGTAGGCAGCATGCTGATAAGTTATTTTTTGACGTTTTGCATGATTTTCGCTGTCTTCGGTTGGCATATCCCCCCCCCAAACGGCACTTCCATCTGCAACCTGTAATGGCCAGTCGGAATACCCGTGCTGGCATCAGGGTCTTATTGCATGGGTAGGCGCTGTGGCATTGGGGTCTTATTACAGGGGTAGGCATGCTGGCATCAGGGTCTTATTACATGGGTAGGCGCACTGGCATCGGGGTCTTATTACACTGGTAGGCGCACTGGCATCGGGGTCTTATTACACGGGTAGGCGCGCTGACATCGGGGTCTTATTACATGGGTAGGCGCGCTGGCATCGGGTCTTATTACACGGGTAGGCGCGCTGGCATCGGGGTCTTATTACACGGGTAGGGTTGCTGGCATCGGGGTCTTATTACACGGGTAGGCGCGCTGGCATCGGGTCTTATTACACGGGTAGGCTTGCTGGCATCGGGGTCTTATTACACGGGTAGGCTTGCTGGCATCGGGGTCTTATTACACGGGTAGGCGCGCTGGCATCGGGTTCTTATTACACAGGTAGGCGCGCTGGCATCGGGGTCTTATTACACGGGTAGGTGCGCTGACATCGGGGCCTTATTACACGGGTAGGTGCGCTGGCATCGGGGTCTTATTACACGGGTAGGCGCGCTGGCATCAGGTCTTATTACACGGGTAGGCGCGCTGGCATCAGGTCTTTATTACACGGGTAGGCGTGCTGGCATCGGGGTCTTATTACACTGGTAGGCGCGCTGGCATCGGGGTCTTATTACACGGGTAGGCGCGCTGGCATCGGGGTCTTTATTACACGGGTAGGCGTGCTGGCATCGGGGTCTTATTACACGAGTAGGCGCACTGGCATCGGGGTCTTATTACACGGGTAGGCGCGCTGGCATCGGGGTCTTATTACACGGGTAAGCGCGCTGTTCGGAGACAATGGGAAAACCAGTGGGCAAGGCTTCACAGATACAGAAAATAGCACAGAATTTACTAGTAGGAGTTGCCTATTTATTATGTAGACACACGTTTGGAAATGACATAAGTAGATGGCCCAAGCCCTCCACAAAGCTTTTCATCCTGGAGGGCACCGGCTTTACCAATGTGACCCTCTGACATATGGGAGCATCATTATAATAGGGTACTGCCATTACATGCCAGCTAGTCCGTGTCCAGTTACTGCTTTCTCTGTGACGGGGTGTACATATTTGCGTGAATGTAATGTGGATAATGACTGTATACGCCATCTTGTGCTTCAGGTCTGGAGGCAGATGCGGCACATGGGGGTAAAGCCGCATGTAATCACCTATAACCTGCTTCTTTGTGCCCCCCGAGACTGTGGGATTGGAGACACCGCTGACGCTCTACATTTACTCACGCACTCTAAGGAACTGGCAGCCCTGACTTTAAGTGCAGGCAAAGAGAAGCAAGACAGGAAAAGCCAGCAAGTGAAGAAAAGAAAGGATAGTCCTGAAGAGGTGGGCAGCCCATGCTCCTGGGCCATTCCTCAATTCCAAGTGGCAACTATGGCACAGCTGAGGACTTGGCAGGCTCACAGGCACTGGCCGTGGTGAGTACAGCTGACCATTTTCCCAGCGTGCCCTCTTTTGATGCCAGTAATGTGCCAAACCTCCTGGACCTGTCTGTAAATACGGGAAAAATTGTGTCACTTGCAAATGTCAATACCCCATCTGACCGATTGGCAGTGATTGGCGACTTAGGGGGCGTTCTTCAGAAGATGAAAGAAGACAACGTCTGTCCTACAATAAAGACCTTCACCCTCCTAGCGGCAGTCATGAGAGCAGAAGTGGGGTCAGAATCTGCCGTCCGGGCCACTATGGACGCCTACGGAGTACAGCCAGATCTCACCTTTTTTAACACTTTGGTGTTGAAGAGGAGTAAAACTCTGAAGCTGCAGTTGGCTTTGGTAAGGGAATGGTTTTTATTTTATCATTTAAATGTTAAAAAGCCATCATAAAATAATTAACACGGCTTGTGAGAAGATCCACGCTATCTGACAGTAAAGAGGCTGAGGTACAGTAGGTGAATGATGTTACCGCATTGTGGGATTATATTTGCTGCATGAAATCATTTGTAAAGTGTGTGACAGATCTGCCTGACTTTTTATATATATTTTTTTCTTAAAAGTGAATACCTTTTTTTTTTTTACTATGGCTTAATAACGATCCAAAGCAAATGGTTCTGTGTGACCCACTACTACTCAGGTAGCGTTAGCCCTCCCTGGGAAAGGTGTACTTGGACGACGGGCCGGTGGAAGAGGGGGATGCAGTCGCGGCCTTGACCCGGTCTGTGCCCAGGGCGCACACATTAAAAATATGGGCTAGCAGATGAGTGGTTATTTGTCGACTACGCCACCTGTGGTTCCCGGTGATTACCACCAGCGCTGCGGCAGTCCTCAGAGGCGGGTGTCGTGGCAGCTCAGCTGGTACTACTCCCCACAGGCGGAGCAGGGCCTCAGGGCAGAGAGAGAGGAAAGTCTGGAGGTTGGTGGTGTGTGTGCGGTGCCGCGCAGGACAGGATAACGGAGGCAAGGGGTGAAGTCTTCCAAGCTTTACTCACGTTGTTTCAGTAGTAAGCACAAAGCTTCTCCTTGCTCCTCACGGCGCGCTGCGACCACCAGGAAGGGGTTCAGCACACTCCGGGTAGTTTAGGTGCACTTAACGAGACCCCTGGACCAGAATGTTCCTCTCCTTGGTGAGTTCTCCCATTAAGTCTCCTCCTGACTGTGTGTGTGGTATGAACTTGGTGAAAGGCCGGTTCCCGCTGCATCAGCGCAGTTTAAGAGATACGGGTGGCCTACGCCGCTCCGTCCATATCCCCCTTAGGGATCCAGAAGGCCTCTGGGCTTTTCCGACTGAGACGTGAAGTAACAGAGTCAGATATCGGGGGCCGGTACCCCTCTTGCAGCAGGAATCCCTCTGACTAGGCCAGAGTAAGAAGTACAGGTGGCGTATGCTGCTCCGTCCGTATCCCCTGGGATCCTTTTGCCTGTGGAGCTTTACTCCTCCGCTCCCCTCCAGGCCTTCTTAGGTAGGGACCTTGACCGGGTAGATACAGCGGTTAACTCTAACCCACTCCTCACCTCAAGCCCAGAGTACGAGGACCGTGTATCTTCAACAAGCTGCAGGTTCCAGCAGAAAGCCACTATCAGCGATAAAGATCACAATCAAAGACTTTGAACCTAAGATGGCCGTGTATTAAATATGTATCAGTAAGTGTAACCTAAAAGTGTGTCCTCCACCCTCACCCACTACATGGTTTCCCCTATCTTTGGTCGTCCCCCCATCTCCTCTATCCCGGCTGGTTTTGCACCCTGGTGCATATAAGCCCCCCACAGGACAGGAGTGGTGTAGTGTTGAGTGCTGAGGCTGGGTCCCGTGTGGTGCTCCATCCTTACCTCGGAGAGGAGATACCGCACCTCGATCTGAGGTGCAGTACCCCTGTGGCGACTGAACCCTCAGGGACGCCACAGTTCCAACCGATTCATATAGAAACTACACTTTTAGATATCTGCCTAATTGTTTCTAAGCATGGCTTTGAAAGAAGGGGCATGGCTTTGAATTAAGGGGCATGGCTCTGAAGGAAGGGGCATTGCTTTGAAAGAAGGGGCATGGCTTTGAAAGAAGGGGCATGGCTTTGAAAGAAGGGGCATGGCTTTGAAGAAGGGGCATGGCTTTGAAAGAAGGGGCATGGCTGTGAAAGAAGGGGCATGGCTTTGAAAGATGGGGCATGGCTTTGACAGAAGGGACATTGCTTTGAAAGAAGGGGCATGGCTTTGAAGAAGGGGCATGGCTTTGAAAGAAGGGGCATGGCTGTGAAAGAAGGGGCATGGCTTTGAAAGATGGGGCATGGCTTTGACAGAAGGGGCATGGCTCTGAAGGAAGGGGCATTGCTTTGAAAGAATGGGCATTGCTTTGAAAGAAGGGGCATGGCTTTGAGGAAGGGGCATTTCTTTGAAAGAAGGGGCATAGTTTTGAAAGATAGGGCATGGCTTTGACAGAAGGGGCATGGCTTTGACAGAAGGGGCATGGCTTTAAATACAACAGCATGCACTAAATTGCTTGAAAATTGGGGGGCAAAAAAAGTGATGCAAGGCAAGCCAGCAAAAGAGTCTAAAGTATGACACATTTTCTCATTTACATGTCCATATTTAACCACTTACATGGAAAAAATGTCCCTGGTGTCAGCAGTGTTTGTTCCGTGTGTCATCAGTGTTTGGTCTGTGTGTCCGTTTTTCCCATCAATGTTTGACGGATGGATAAATAAATCCTTGAATTACAGAGCTTCTCCTATTCTTTGCCATCCGGGTGCTGAATGTTTTTGCACAGACCCATAGACTTGTATCGGCTCTTTTCATCTGTGATATCGGAAAAAGACAGACAGACGGACATGTGAATAGCACCATAGATTATACTGGGTATGTGATGTATCCATGAAAAAAGGGATAAACCTCCACGTGCAACATGATGTGTGAATGAGGCCTTTTGCTTTTTCTGGCCGCACCATCAAGGAAGATTTCCTCCATTTGTGTTTTTGGTCTGTGTGATGTCCATGTCACCCAGTGTAATATTCCACATGAATGGATTGACCACCAGACTGTGGGGGAATAATGGCTACAGGCGCTTATCTCATCCATCCGTTTTTTAAATGAGATATAACCGTAGATTTCAAAGGCTGCACAACAATCAGACACAATCCGTGTGGCAGGTATGTTTTACCGGACGCACTGCATAGATTACATAGGAAAGTGTGTCTGGCCTTCTATTAGGTTTTTTTTTAGTTATGGATGACAAATGGACGCTGTACGGATCAAAAATGGCCTTTTTTTCCCCTGAACACAAAGCATTGTGCTTGTGTGAATTTGCTCTTCGGCAGGCAATTGTGCACTGAGCCTATATGAAGGCGTTTTGTGCGCTGCCGCCAAAATGCAACATTCAGTTGGACGCAGCAATATTTTATGTGTGAATACTGTTTAATACAGATTTTAGCATTTCTCTTTTTCTGAAAATGCGTCGGGCCTCATGCAGAAACAAACTTTTTGTCGAAACGGACAGTGATACCCATAACAACCAATCAGAGCTCTTCTTTTATTGCCCTGGTAAAATGAAACGTGGCATCTGGTTGGCTGTCATGGAGAACACTGACACATTCTGAAACTTAGTGCAGATTCTTCCACACTTCATGCCACACGTACAGTGTAAAAACTGATCGTCTGAATGGTCTCTTTACAGCAGCTGTTGCCTATGATGGCACAGAGAGGCATTGCACCAAACATCCATACCTTTTGCAATCTCACTAGGGCATGCCTTAAAGAAAAAGATGGTTTACAGCTCCTGGAAGACATGGCGGTAATGACATTGCTACTTTGCATAGTTTATTTAGTGTCTTTTTTTTTTTTACTCTAAGGCTATGTGCACACGATGCAGAAATGAAGCAGAAAATTTCTGCATCATTTCTGCATCATTTCTGCATCTCCCTGGCAGAAAAAATGCATGCAGATTGTGCATGCGTTTTTCCTGCAGAATACATGCGGATCCACATGCAGATTCACATACGTTTCCGCATGCAGATTGACAAGCGCTTTCCAGGCGATTTTAGCATCCCCTGGAAAGTGCTTGACAACTAGGTCACAGTATATAAATCCATGCAAACAGCATGGATTTATATAGTGTGACCCGAGAGAGTGTATATACTTACTTCCGATGGCCCGCGCTGTCCTGCTTTACACTCCGTTCTCCCGGCAACTTTGAATTGAAAGACCTGCCGACGTCAGCGTCACGTGACCCGTCACATGACTCTGACGTCACCGCAGGTCCTACAACTCACTGCAAGTGCCGGGAAGCAAGCAGGAGCGCTGCGCGGGCCGACAGATGGTAAGTATATATATATTTTTTATTTTATTCTTGTTTTACAGCTTTTTTAATGGTACCTGGGTGTGGAGGAGACTCTCCTCTCCTCCACACCCGGGTACCATCCGCACATTAGAACGCACCAATTACGCAAGTGACGCGCCCCTGGGCCTGTGTCGTGCGGCATCGCGCGCACGGGGGCTTACCCGGAGCCGGATCAGATGGGGGTAGTAGTCTCGTGGCGGTGACCCGGTCCGTGCCCAGGGAGTCAAACTGAGTGGCAGTATTTAGCAGTAGATGTTAGAATGTTCGACTACGCCACCCGTGGATTGCGGTTACGAAACCGCCGCTGCACGGCAGACCGCTGAGGCCGGTGTTGTTTGTGCAGCTGAGAATGAGATGACTCCCCACGGGAGGAGTATGGCCTCAGGGCAGATATGCTAGAGATGATGATGGGAGTGATGGTGCGGGCGTCCCAGTGCCGATGGTGCAGGTGTGACGACGGAACACGGAGGCGGGAAGTGCAGTTTCAAAAGCTTTACTCACAGTTCTTTATCAGGTCCTTGTGCACAGTAGGACCACCCGAGTCATGCTGCGTCCACCAGGTCAGGGACTCGGCCAACTCCCAGGCAATTCCAGAGCGTGGTCCAGAGCTCCCCTCTCTTCCTTCCTACTGGCCGTCCCCACCAGGGACCCACCTTTGTCCGGCTTCCTCGGGCCTTATGGGGGTAAAACCTCTCTCCGGTTTCCCTGACCCTATGTGGCGTGCCTTCCTGGTGGATGTGGTGAGGGGTCGTGCCAAAACTTGACCACGACCTCCGGTTCCTGGCTAAGGATAATTGGCCTCCACCAGTTTGGGATCCGGTACCCTTCTCTGCCAACCCTTCACCCGTTTTGGTTCTCTCGTGGGATCTCAGGGTTCCCTCTATGCTTGCGTCTCTGGGCCTTTCTCTGTGTTCCTCTTCTTCCTTCTCTCTCTCTCTCTCGGCTTCAGGCCTGGCTCTGGAGCTGGGCCCAGACGGAGCCACAGCTCCCTGTCAGCCCTCTCTGGCTGAGCTCCTCTCACAACTCCTCCAGGCTGAACTGAACCCTGTCTTAAGATGGTGCCCACCTTATATACTCCCTCTGACACCCGAGCCCAGGTGACTAGCACCCAATGGGCTCCTACCTATGCCCAGAGTCCCTCCCCTATCTGCTCCTACACCACTAGGATGTTCCTCCCCACTCCAGCCAGGGACAGACGCTGTCGTACCTGCACATCTACCTGGTGGGAGTACCGTTGTTCTGTCCCCCGGAAATGGGGTGAGTGTAGTGCATGCAGCTATCTGATCTCTGTTCCACACTCCATCCTTACCCGGGAGTGGAATACCACACCTCTGGTTTGAGGTGCAATACCCCTGTAGCAGCCGAGTCCTCGGGGTGCTACATTCCCCCCCGGTAAACCACAGCACGTCCTCGGGCTGGAAAAGAGCAAAACATAATAAAACATACAAAATTTTAAAATATACACTAACATATAAAACATTAACTAAACTCATCCCTTTATGGGAGTTACTTTTCTCTTAGAACGTTACAGGTATAAACATTACGAAAACATTATTATTTTAGCAGCGTAAACTTGCAATATAAAACTTTTTCCATATAAAACGTTCTTGATCCTCTGGCCACGGTGCAACTTGTGACCAGGTAAGGTGCAACAGTCACTAGATAAAAACAGTTTCTTATAAAACCAGAAGGGGACGCTTAAGGAAGCGCAACTATTTACAGGGTATGGCCGCTCTCAGTGGTCGGCCAGTGGTAACAGGGGAATGGCTGCTCACAGTCCTCAGCCTGGTAAGGGATTAGGGGCACACAGGTAACAGTTCTTTAATAGTTCCATACTAGTCCCAACGGGGACCACACTCCGATTAGCAGCAACTTAGGTACCCCGACGGGTAACTATATACAGTTCTTTGTTCATGCTACTTCCCTTCAGTAGCTATGTCCTCTCTGTGCTCCCTCCTGAGGGTAGTCTTCAGACCCGTCCGGGTACTCTTGGCTTTCCTCGTACTGCAGCTCCTCCTCGGTTAACCGGTGTACGTGAAGGGCGTACGGTCCCTTGGCACACTGGTGCCGGGTGAAGGTGACCACGTCACCCGGGTAGAGATCACGTCCACGGTGTCCCTCCGGTAGGTGGCTCTCGACATCCCTGCGGGTAACAAAGACGTCGCCGGGGGTTCGGTGATCCCGGATAAAGCCCCAGCCGTTCTCTAGTTGAAACTTTATCACAGTCCCGGTGGCGCGGGGACCGTGGGCCGTACGGGGGTTTCGTCGGGCCCGGCGTTTCTGCTCCGCGCTTTGGACCTGCAGTTGTTCCTCGCGGATCCGCCTCTCTCGCCGTTCTCTCCCAAAGACCTCCAGCTGTTGACGGCAACACTCCTCACGCTGGGCTGCGGCCGCCCGGGTCTCTTGGGTGAACCCCATGAGGTTTTCACCGGTGGGGTCCCATGCAAATTGGGCCTCTTCCAATGGGAGCTGGACAATGTTGGCGGGTGCCGGAGCCAGGATCAGAGGCTCACACAGGGGCCATTCCTTCCGGAGTCGGGGGTTTACGTACTCTGGTGGCCACACGAAGGGCTGTCCATCCGGGCAAGTATGCTGCGCAAACAGATCTTCACCCAGGGGCAGCACTGTGGAAATTGAGGACGCTGTGGGGGCAGCGGCGCCCGGAGGTACTCGTCCTTGCGTCCAGGACGTGGGCATCCTCTTTGGATCCAGGTATGGCACCTTTGGGAATGAGGGCGCTGGAGGGGCTGCGGCGCCCGGATTCCCTAGGCCTTGCGACCAGGCCGGTGGCACTGTGGAGGTAGAGGGCGCTGTGGAGACTGCGGCGCCCGGGGGTACTCGGCCCTGCGACCAGGCCGGGGGTACTTCCTCTTTTGCCGCGCTTTGGGTCAAGGGGCGTGGCGTAACAGAGGGCGCGACCGCGGCTCCTTCTGCTTGAGGCCTAGTCGGGAGCAGCGGCGGTGCAGCAACGGGCGCGGTGAGTGGAACTTCGGGCTCTGCGACGGGGAACTGGGGCAGGCTTGCGGCTACTGGGCACGGGGTGATGACGTCCCCATTACCTGCTTCCATCCCTGCGGCTCCCTCCGCGGCGTCGTCTCCGGCCTTCGTCCCTCCTGCACCATCCTCAGGGGCAGACATGCTCCACGTTGCGGGTGGCGTCCTCTGCTGGCGGGTTCCAGCCTGCTGGACCATCTCTCTTCTCCACTCGGCCAGCGCTTCTTGCTGTACCCGGGCCATCTTCCGGGCCAAGGCCTCCAGCGCGGTCTGTGCACGCTCCCGATCTCTGGGGAGCTGTGCCAGGATCTCCACCAGGCCTTCTGGGGTGGCAGCCTGCAACAGGTTCCGGACCACAGGGTCGGTGCTGATCGACTCTTCCTCCATCTCCGGGTGCAATCTGTCCAGACTCCTCCAGGCCGCACCCATCTTCTCTCTTTTGTTCGGTATCCGCCCCCATTGAGGGTGGTCCCGGGGCAACTTGGTGACAGTCAGTTCCAGGGGCAGCCCCCTCACGCTGATGGACATTTCTATCATTGCAGTCTCTGCTGGCGGGGGCGGTTTCCGCTTTTGGCGCCATTCTTGGACCTGGCCCACGATGGGAGGTGGCTTCTTGCCACCCTCTGGCACGCCCATAATGGAGTCCGCTCTGCCAGGGCGGGAAATCGTCTCAGATGGCGGGAATCGTCTCCTTATGGCGGGAAACTCCGTGGATGGCGGGAAAAGGCTGCAGATGGCGGGCAAACGGCGGGAAACGATCCGAGATGGCGTCCGATGGCGGGAACCCTCCGGAATTGGCGGGAGACTCCTTTTTGAGGTAAATGTGAACTTTTCTTCAGGCACGCAGTACCCGGTGGTTGCGGGCACGTAATCCTGCCGACTACGCCAAAGTTGACGCGCCCCTGGGCCTGTGTCGTGCGGCATCGCGCGCACGGGGGCTTACCCGGAGCCGGATCAGATGGGGGTAGTAGTCTCGTGGCGGTGACCCGGTCCGTGCCCAGGGAGTCAAACTGAGTGGCAGTATTTAGCAGTAGATGTTAGAATGTTCGACTACGCCACCCGTGGATTGCGGTTACGAAACCGCCGCTGCACGGCAGACCGCTGAGGCCGGTGTTGTTTGTGCAGCTGAGAATGAGATGACTCCCCACGGGAGGAGTATGGCCTCAGGGCAGATATGCTAGAGATGATGATGGGAGTGATGGTGCGGGCGTCCCAGTGCCGATGGTGCAGGTGTGACGACGGAACACGGAGGCGGGAAGTGCAGTTTCAAAAGCTTTACTCACAGTTCTTTATCAGGTCCTTGTGCACAGTAGGACCACCCGAGTCATGCTGCGTCCACCAGGTCAGGGACTCGGCCAACTCCCAGGCAATTCCAGAGCGTGGTCCAGAGCTCCCCTCTCTTCCTTCCTACTGGCCGTCCCCACCAGGGACCCACCTTTGTCCGGCTTCCTCGGGCCTTATGGGGGTAAAACCTCTCTCCGGTTTCCCTGACCCTATGTGGCGTGCCTTCCTGGTGGATGTGGTGAGGGGTCGTGCCAAAACTTGACCACGACCTCCGGTTCCTGGCTAAGGATAATTGGCCTCCACCAGTTTGGGATCCGGTACCCTTCTCTGCCAACCCTTCACCCGTTTTGGTTCTCTCGTGGGATCTCAGGGTTCCCTCTATGCTTGCGTCTCTGGGCCTTTCTCTGTGTTCCTCTTCTTCCTTCTCTCTCTCTCTCTCGGCTTCAGGCCTGGCTCTGGAGCTGGGCCCAGACGGAGCCACAGCTCCCTGTCAGCCCTCTCTGGCTGAGCTCCTCTCACAACTCCTCCAGGCTGAACTGAACCCTGTCTTAAGATGGTGCCCACCTTATATACTCCCTCTGACACCCGAGCCCAGGTGACTAGCACCCAATGGGCTCCTACCTATGCCCAGAGTCCCTCCCCTATCTGCTCCTACACCACTAGGATGTTCCTCCCCACTCCAGCCAGGGACAGACGCTGTCGTACCTGCACATCTACCTGGTGGGAGTACCGTTGTTCTGTCCCCCGGAAATGGGGTGAGTGTAGTGCATGCAGCTATCTGATCTCTGTTCCACACTCCATCCTTACCCGGGAGTGGAATACCACACCTCTGGTTTGAGGTGCAATACCCCTGTAGCAGCCGAGTCCTCGGGGTGCTACATTCCCCCCCGGTAAACCACAGCACGTCCTCGGGCTGGAAAAGAGCAAAACATAATAAAACATACAAAATTTTAAAATATACACTAACATATAAAACATTAACTAAACTCATCCCTTTATGGGAGTTACTTTTCTCTTAGAACGTTACAGGTATAAACATTACGAAAACATTATTATTTTAGCAGCGTAAACTTGCAATATAAAACTTTTTCCATATAAAACGTTCTTGATCCTCTGGCCACGGTGCAACTTGTGACCAGGTAAGGTGCAACAGTCACTAGATAAAAACAGTTTCTTATAAAACCAGAAGGGGACGCTTAAGGAAGCGCAACTATTTACAGGGTATGGCCGCTCTCAGTGGTCGGCCAGTGGTAACAGGGGAATGGCTGCTCACAGTCCTCAGCCTGGTAAGGGATTAGGGGCACACAGGTAACAGTTCTTTAATAGTTCCATACTAGTCCCAACGGGGACCACACTCCGATTAGCAGCAACTTAGGTACCCCGACGGGTAACTATATACAGTTCTTTGTTCATGCTACTTCCCTTCAGTAGCTATGTCCTCTCTGTGCTCCCTCCTGAGGGTAGTCTTCAGACCCGTCCGGGTACTCTTGGCTTTCCTCGTACTGCAGCTCCTCCTCGGTTAACCGGTGTACGTGAAGGACGTACGGTCCCTTGGCACACTGGTGCCGGGTGAAGGTGACCACGTCACCCGGGTAGAGATCACGTCCACGGTGTCCCTCCGGTAGGTGGCTCTCGACATCCCTGCGGGTAACAAAGACGTCGCCGGGGGTTCGGTGATCCCGGATAAAGCCCCAGCCGTTCTCTAGTTGAAACTTTATCACAGTCCCGGTGGCGCGGGGACCGTGGGCCGTACGGGGGTTTCGTCGGGCCCGGCGTTTCTGCTCCGCGCTTTGGACCTGCAGTTGTTCCTCGCGGATCCGCCTCTCTCGCCGTTCTCTCCCAAAGACCTCCAGCTGTTGACGGCAACACTCCTCACGCTGGGCTGCGGCCGCCCGGGTCTCTTGGGTGAACCCCATGAGGTTTTCACCGGTGGGGTCCCATGCAAATTGGGCCTCTTCCAATGGGAGCTGGACAATGTTGGCGGGTGCCGGAGCCGGGATCAGAGGCTCACACAGGGGCCATTCCTTCCGGAGTCGGGGGTTTACGTACTCTGGTGGCCACACGAAGGGCTGTCCATCCGGGCAAGTATGCTGCGCAAACAGATCTTCACCCAGGGGCAGCACTGTGGAAATTGAGGACGCTGTGGGGGCAGCGGCGCCCGGAGGTACTCGTCCTTGCGTCCAGGACGTGGGCATCCTCTTTGGATCCAGGTATGGCACCTTTGGGAATGAGGGCGCTGGAGGGGCTGCGGCGCCCGGATTCCCTAGGCCTTGCGACCAGGCCGGTGGCACTGTGGAGGTAGAGGGCGCTGTGGAGACTGCGGCGCCCGGGGGTACTCGGCCCTGCGACCAGGCCGGGGGTACTTCCTCTTTTGCCGCGCTTTGGGTCAAGGGGCGTGGCGTAACAGAGGGCGCGACCGCGGCTCCTTCTGCTTGAGGCCTAGTCGGGAGCAGCGGCGGTGCAGCAACGGGCGCGGTGAGTGGAACTTCGGGCTCTGCGACGGGGAACTGGGGCAGGCTTGCGGCTACTGGGCACGGGGTGATGACGTCCCCATTACCTGCTTCCATCCCTGCGGCTCCCTCCGCGGCGTCGTCTCCGGCCTTCGTCCCTCCTGCACCATCCTCAGGGGCAGACATGCTCCACGTTGCGGGTGGCGTCCTCTGCTGGCGGGTTCCAGCCTGCTGGACCATCTCTCTTCTCCACTCGGCCAGCGCTTCTTGCTGTACCCGGGCCATCTTCCGGGCCAAGGCCTCCAGCGCGGTCTGTGCACGCTCCCGATCTCTGGGGAGCTGTGCCAGGATCTCCACCAGGCCTTCTGGGGTGGCAGCCTGCAACAGGTTCCGGACCACAGGGTCGGTGCTGATCGACTCTTCCTCCATCTCCGGGTGCAATCTGTCCAGACTCCTCCAGGCCGCACCCATCTTCTCTCTTTTGTTCGGTATCCGCCCCCATTGAGGGTGGTCCCGGGGCAACTTGGTGACAGTCAGTTCCAGGGGCAGCCCCCTCACGCTGATGGACATTTCTATCATTGCAGTCTCTGCTGGCGGGGGCGGTTTCCGCTTTTGGCGCCATTCTTGGACCTGGCCCACGATGGGAGGTGGCTTCTTGCCACCCTCTGGCACGCCCATAATGGAGTCCGCTCTGCCAGGGCGGGAAATCGTCTCAGATGGCGGGAATCGTCTCCTTATGGCGGGAAACTCCGTGGATGGCGGGAAAAGGCTGCAGATGGCGGGCAAACGGCGGGAAACGATCCGAGATGGCGTCCGATGGCGGGAACCCTCCGGAATTGGCGGGAGACTCCTTTTTGAGGTAAATGTGAACTTTTCTTCAGGCACGCAGTACCCGGTGGTTGCGGGCACGTAATCCTGCCGACTACGCCAAAGTTGACGCGCCCCTGGGCCTGTGTCGTGCGGCATCGCGCGCACGGGGGCTTACCCGGAGCCGGATCAGATGGGGGTAGTAGTCTCGTGGCGGTGACCCGGTCCGTGCCCAGGGAGTCAAACTGAGTGGCAGTATTTAGCAGTAGATGTTAGAATGTTCGACTACGCCACCCGTGGATTGCGGTTACGAAACCGCCGCTGCACGGCAGACCGCTGAGGCCGGTGTTGTTTGTGCAGCTGAGAATGAGATGACTCCCCACGGGAGGAGTATGGCCTCAGGGCAGATATGCTAGAGATGATGATGGGAGTGATGGTGCGGGCGTCCCAGTGCCGATGGTGCAGGTGTGACGACGGAACACGGAGGCGGGAAGTGCAGTTTCAAAAGCTTTACTCACAGTTCTTTATCAGGTCCTTGTGCACAGTAGGACCACCCGAGTCATGCTGCGTCCACCAGGTCAGGGACTCGGCCAACTCCCAGGCAATTCCAGAGCGTGGTCCAGAGCTCCCCTCTCTTCCTTCCTACTGGCCGTCCCCACCAGGGACCCACCTTTGTCCGGCTTCCTCGGGCCTTATGGGGGTAAAACCTCTCTCCGGTTTCCCTGACCCTATGTGGCGTGCCTTCCTGGTGGATGTGGTGAGGGGTCGTGCCAAAACTTGACCACGACCTCCGGTTCCTGGCTAAGGATAATTGGCCTCCACCAGTTTGGGATCCGGTACCCTTCTCTGCCAACCCTTCACCCGTTTTGGTTCTCTCGTGGGATCTCAGGGTTCCCTCTATGCTTGCGTCTCTGGGCCTTTCTCTGTGTTCCTCTTCTTCCTTCTCTCTCTCTCTCTCTCGGCTTCAGGCCTGGCTCTGGAGCTGGGCCCAGACGGAGCCACAGCTCCCTGTCAGCCCTCTCTGGCTGAGCTCCTCTCACAACTCCTCCAGGCTGAACTGAACCCTGTCTTAAGATGGTGCCCACCTTATATACTCCCTCTGACACCCGAGCCCAGGTGACTAGCACCCAATGGGCTCCTACCTATGCCCAGAGTCCCTCCCCTATCTGCTCCTACACCACTAGGATGTTCCTCCCCACTCCAGCCAGGGACAGACGCTGTCGTACCTGCACATCTACCTGGTGGGAGTACCGTTGTTCTGTCCCCCGGAAATGGGGTGAGTGTAGTGCATGCAGCTATCTGAGCTCTGTTCCACACTCCATCCTTACCCGGGAGTGGAATACCACACCTCTGGTTTGAGGTGCAATACCCCTGTAGCAGCCGAGTCCTCGGGGTGCTACACAAGTACAGATGCAGTCTTGCGGTATTGGCGCGTTCTAATGCAAGTCAATGGCGGCGAAAACGCCGCGTTTACGCAAGATTAAATGACATGCTGCGGATTTTTGAGCGCAGCGTTTACGCTGCGGAAAAATCCGCATCATGGGCACAGCACATGCGGATTTCCATTGGGGAACATTGCTTCCCTTCTACCATGCGTTTTTCATGCGTTTCCGTGGCGTTTACGCAACTGCAAAAACGCCGCGGAAACGCATGAAATACGCATCGTGTGAACTCAGCCTTACTTGATAAAGTCTAGAAAATAAGTAAATAAAGTAATTTTCAATAAACATTATATTTTATTTTCCATTCACATCTTTTCCTCTTTTCCCTTCCCAGTCTATACTCGATATAATTATGGTGGTGTACACCAGTGAATGGTAGTCTAATGAGATATGATCCTCTTTTCTTTCTCTTTCTCATTCACGCTTAAACCTTCATTATGCTTACATACGCCCTTAGTTTCTTGGCACCACTAAACCTTACTCTCCTTTGCTGTCCTCAAACCCCAGCACCCTCTAACCAAATAATCATCTCTCCTTCCCTCTTACCTCCCCACCTGACCTCATCTGCAGACCTGCTCCTCAAACTCAGAGCTATCCTACCAAAACATAAAACAAGCCGGACACTCTCCTTCTCCCACCTGCTCTCCCTTTCTCTGCTTCTCCTCACTGCTGGCGACAGTCCTATCCAGTCCTATCCTGGACCCAAACAGCTCACACCTCCCACCAATACCCCCTCCTATTGCTTCCAACCAACTGCAAACTACAGCAACCTCTCCTACGTAAAACCCGTGCCGCTGATGACCACCCACCCTGCTCCCTCTCTTTGGAGCACTCTGGAACGCCTGCTATGTCTGCAACAAGCTCCATTTTGTCCACGACCTCTTTACCTCTCGTCATCTCTTTTTCCTGGGCATCACAGAGACATGGTTGACACCCTCCGACACTGCCTCCCCTGCTGCGCTGTGTTACGGTGGCCACCACTTCACACACACGCTCACTCCTCGCCCTGGTAACAGACATGGTGAAGGAGTGGGTCTTCTCCTTTCTACCAACTGCTCCTTTAGCCCTATCCCACCTCTACCCTCCCTTACTCTCCCTTCTTTTGAAGTCCACTCTGTCCTCATCTACTCTCCTTCCAAGTAGCTGTCATATACCGACCTCCAGGCCCAGTCACTGCCTTTATTGACCAATTCTCCACCTGGCTTCTTTACTTTCTCTCTGCTGACGTTGCACAATCATCATGGGCGATTTCAACATCCCCACTGACACTCGCCAGTCAACAGCATCCAAATTCCTGTCACTTACTTCATCCTTTGGACTTACTCAGTGGTCCTCCTCAGCCACCCACACAGACCGACACATACTAGACCTCATCTTCTTCACCCAACTCTGCTCCCTATCTAACCTTACAACCTCCCCCCTACCCCTATCCTCCTCACCTGTCACACATGTCCAGCAACTAGCACACCCCCTCAGAAACCTTGCATATCTAGACACTCACACACTCTCTGACTCTGTTCTACCACTGACATCTTTACTCCACGACACTGACAGCACCACTGCTTTCTACAATACCACTCTCGCATCAGCTATTGACTCGGTCGCCCCTCTTGTGCATGGCAGAGCGCGACGAGTCAATAGGCAACCCTGGCACAACACCCTCACTAAACCGCTTCAGCAAGCGTCCAGGGTTGCGGAACGGCGTTGGAGGAAAACACATTCGCAAGATGTCTTCACTGCATTCAAACAACAACATTCGCATTCAAATCAACCCTCGCCTCTGTTAAGCTGGCCTACTTCACAACCGTCATATCTTTCTTATCCTACAACCCCAAACCGTTATTCAACACTTTTAACTCTCTCCTCCACCCACCACTGCCCCCTCCAAACTCCGTCATCCCTGCTGAGGAGTTTGCCACACAATTCAAAAACAAGATTGACCAAACACGGCAAATCTTTACTGTCCGACCACCACAACCCCTTTGTTTCCCAGACCATTGCTCTTCCCCCATAACCTCCCTTTCCAACATCATGGAAGGAGAACTCACTCGTCTCCTTTCCAAATTACACCTCACCACTTGTGCACTCAACCCCATCCCCCCCAACCTCACCCCCACACTCATCCCATCCCTAACCCATCTTTTCAACCTATCACTAACTTCTGGTACCTTCCCCTCTGCCTTCAAACATGCCACAATCACTCCCATCCTCAAAAAGCCATCCCTCAACCTAACCGCCTTGTCCAGCTACCGACCCATATCGCTTCTCCCATTTGCCTCCAAACTCCTTGAGCAACACGTTCACGCTGAACTTTCCTCTCACTTTTCATCTATCTCTCTCTTCAATAACCAACAATCTGGTTTCCGCCCCCACCATTCCACCAAAACTGCCCTTACCAAAATTACTAATGACTTACTTACCAACAAAGTTAACAGACAATTCACTGTACTCCTTCTTCTTGACCTGTCCTCTGCCTTCGACACAGTTGACCACTGCCTCCTACTGCAGATCCTGTCTTCCTTTGGAGTCAAAGACCCTGCCCTATCCTGGATCTCCTCATACCTTTCCAACCGCACATTTAGCCCCCCCCTCCCACACTACCTCCTCATCCCGCCACCTCTCTGTTGGAGTCCCTCAAGGTTCTGTCCTAGGACTAGGACCCCTACTCTTCTCAATCTATACCCTTGGCCTGGGACAGCTCATAAAATCCCATGGCTTCCAGTCATGAAGAGCATGGTCAGTCATCCTCTTGGTGAGGACACAGAAGTCTTGCCTGTCAGCAATCTGGCACGCATGGCTGAGTTTATGTTACGCAGCCTTTCCCGTGATCCTTGCATTGTCCAAACTTTGGATGACAGTCCTTACTGGTTGGTGACACTTCTAGACCCACGCTACAAGGAGAACTTTCTGTCTCTTATTCCCTTGCAGGACAGGCCTCTAAAATGGTGCCGTACGAGAAGGCTTTTGTTGCGGAATTATTTAAAAAATTCCCATCTGAAAATGCTGGCGACAGAGGTCACAGTTCGTTGAACAACCAAGGAGTACAGGCGAGAGAGACACAAATTCAATCCAGCAGAGGCAGGGGAACACTGTCAAAGTTCTGGGACAGTTTTCTCAGACCCTCCCATCGCACAGGTCCTGAGGCGCGGGGTACTCTCCCAAAGAGGGGAAAGTTTCGGAAGATGGTGAGGGAGTACCTTGCCAACTGTGCCAACGTAGTCCTTGATTCCTCTGTGCCTTATAATTATTGAGTATCCAAGCTGTACACGTGGCATGAACTGGCTCTCTACACCTTGGAGGTCCTGGCCTGCCCTGCCGCTGTCAACTGAAAATGCTGACAGGCTGACTCATACAAAAATGATCAAAGGCTGGTTTGGGCCAGACTTCTCAACACCACTGAATGATAGCAGCGTAACATAAACTCAAATACAGTGTCTTTTTTTTGGGAGGTCTAACTGTATTCCCATGCACCTCTGTCTTCACACCCAGACATGGGTATACGCTTCCTGATTTTGTCTATTTGCTCTTGTCCTCCTCCTTCTCCTCATCCTTCACATCCTCCTCCATATCACTACCATATCTACCATATCACCATATCTACTTCTCTTGCAAGGGGCATTGGAGTTTCTCCAAATTTTTGGCAGCCGTTGCATTCACTGCATAGGCAAAGAGTATGGGAGACCCACTTCCTAATAATGGGAACATTGTTTTCAGGAGGCCCTCCGACCTCTACGTCTCTTGCAAGGGGCATTGGAGTGCCCCCAAATTTTTGGCAGCCGTTGCATTCACTGCATAGACAAACAGTATGGGAGACCCACTTCCTAAATATGGGAACATTGTTTTCAGGAGGCCCTCCAACCTCTACATCTCTTGCAAGGGGCATTGGAGTGCCTCGTAATTTTTGGCAGCTGTTGCATTCACTGCATAGGCAAATAGTATTGGAGACCAACTCCTTTTTAATGGGAGCATGTCGTACTCATTACTGTAGCCCAGC
Organism: Phyllobates terribilis; assembly: GCF_046119375.1. Taxonomy (NCBI): domain Eukaryota; kingdom Metazoa; phylum Chordata; class Amphibia; order Anura; family Dendrobatidae; genus Phyllobates; species Phyllobates terribilis. Next base: position 1,367,821 of record NW_027363159.1, on the reverse strand, counting down.
TCCATGTGTCTTTAAATTGTTAATAGGGTTTTTTCTAAATTTTGGCAGCCGTTGGACTCACTGCATACCCTATAACTGGATAGGAGACCCTCTCCTTTCTAATGGGAACATGTTGTTACTGTGCCCAGCTCTATGTGTCTTTAAATTGTTAGTGGGGTTTTTCCTAAATTTTTACAGCTATTGGGCTCACTGCATACCCTGTATAGCAGATCCTTATCCTTTATAGTGGGAACATGTCATTACTGTGGCCCAGCTCTATGTGTCTTTAAATTGTTAGTGGGGTTTTTCCCAAATTTTGGCAGCCCTTGCAGTCACAGCATGGGCATTACCACTATAGGAGACCCACTCCTTTATAATGGGAATATTTTTTTTTACTGAGACCCTCCTCTATGTCTCTTCAAAGAGGTATTGGGTTGCGTCCAAATTTTTGGCAGCCCTTGCAGTCACTGCATATGCAATAACAGTATAGGAGACCCACTCTTTAATAATGGGAACAACAAAGCATAGCCGACTGCTGGCCCTTTAAGAATAGTAAGGCAGTAAAAATAGTGTTTGACTTTCACAATCCCTCCTTCATAAATGAAACAGGATGTGTCTGATGATGTTTCACACACCACATGGCCAGATAAGGTTGTAAAATGTTAAAATGCCATTTCCCGGTGAATACATTTGTCACGGTTGAAAGCAATGCAAAAATGCATCAAAAACGCTATGTGTGAACATAGCCCAAGGTGTGAAGGAGCATTTTTGTTTTTGGTTATTTATTTTGCCTTGTATACAATTCATTACCCTGGAAAGGATGTTCCTTAACATAATTCCCAGGAAAATCTATTTTAGTTTAGTTTTTGTATGTTTTATTGTGAGTCTGTAAAAGTGGCGTAATACCTCTGACAACATTGTTGACATCATTGACCTGGGAGTCAGAAATGCTTCCAGGAGTCTTCCCCATGCTGTTCCCCTGTCATTTGAGTTCTGTTCCCATCGATTTGGGCAATTTTTAGGCCCTCTGCAGACCGCCGGGGGGGGGGGGGGGCGCTGAAAGAATGCTGGAGTTTCCCATAGACTTACATTGGGCTCGTTACTTGGACCGAGCAGCCGAGTATTCCAATTTGCTTGACTTGAGCAGCGAGCACCCGAGCATTTTAGCGCTCGCTCGTCACTAGTTTTCAGCTATACCATTTCTATTTCCATTCAACTTTTTGATCGTGTTTTATTCCACTCTTTGTTTGGTGGTAAGATGAAAAAGAATAGTTTTTTTTTCAATGTTCACTGAAGGCGTTAAGTAGTGTGACCGTTTTATAGGCCGTGGAAGTGATGATAACAAATATGTGGACCTTTTTGGTTTATTTTAGTTTTTGTATGAATTTACCCATTTATTGATATAACATTATTTTCATTTTCTTTTCAGTTTATTTTTTGATTAGGTTTTTTCAATATTTTTTCACATTCTTTTTTTTACTTTTTCATTTAGTCCCTCTATGGGACTAGCTTTTATTAGTATAATCGCTGTTATAAAGCATTGCAATGAATTCTACCTGTCAGTGTTACAGTGATAGAAGCCTCTGAGACCATGCTCCTAGCTTGGTCTAAGCAGGCCACCGTCGCTGGGATACCTGGAGGCGCGGGTTGTCATGACAACAGGATCACTGACTAAGGGCATAACCAGAAACGCGTTGAGATTGCATCTCCGCTATCATGGACTTTTATATATTTTAAGATTTTGCACCAATAAAGTGAGAATTATTTTTTATTGGAGACTTTCCCCACTTTCTCCTTATGTACACTGGCCGAGAGTCACGGCATTGTGGGTCTGAGCCCAGAAGATATGAGCAGCAGGATGGATTAAATGCATGGTGAGGCATATATTGTTTTTTTGTAAAGAATTGTCCAATCAGTCAGTAAGGATTTAGGGCCCTTTTACATGGCGATATTTTGCATCAGTATTTGTTAACAGACGCCAGGAGTGGATCCAAAACACAGAAGAGGTGAGAGTGGTACAGTTATTATTTTTCTCTGTGTTTGTTCCCCTCTGGTTTTTAGCTTACAAATACTAATGTAAATTACTGCCCAAAATGCTCACTGTGTGAATGAGGCGAGGAAGCTGCTTGTAATCCTGTAATATAAGTCCTTATTCTGAGGATGAGCGCTCACTTGCAGGTGCTGTGCTGTAATGCTTATCTTCTCTGCTCCATCATACTCCCCAGAGCAGGGGCGACCCCTGGGGCAAAACTGCAGCCGGCAGATGTCAGACGTGTCACTCAGTGATATGTGATGGAGCCCGACTCCCAAACAAAATCAGACAGAAGCATACAAAATAAATACATGAAGCATTGCAATTAGGTGTCAAACGTTTTCAACTTTATTTAAATTTACATGACACTGAACCATCACCTATCAGGATAAAGAAGATTCTGTGTAGCCTCTGTTCCTAGAGACCATCTTGCTTGCAGCCTTCTCCATTGAAGACTACGGAAATTACAGGAATAGATGAGTAATCTGCTTATACTGCTGTAATACAATTCTTTTATCCAATGATGAGAGCATGCGTCCAGGAGTTGTGCTGTAATGTTTGTCTCCTCTTCACCATCGGAGCAGGGGCGACCCCTGGGGCAAAATGTGCTTACTGGGTTCTGTGCAGCCGGCAGATGTCCAGCCGTATGTGATAGACCCCGACCCCCAAACAAAATTAATCAGACAGAAGCACACAAAATAAATACACGAAGCATTGCAATTAGGTGTCAAATGGTCAAAATTTTATTTAAATTTACATGACACCGAAAATAGCACAACCCCCGACTCACGAAGAGTCACCCTCCAGCACTCAGGAGAGGAAAACCCCCTGTGGAGGAAACCTCTATGGAACCATGGATGGAGGGCTGCCCTTCCATTGGGCTTAGAGAGTTAGTGCCAATATATAACAGATGTAACTGCAGAATTGTACAATTTGTACATTTTACCAGATTTACAGAGAATGACATAACAAATACAGACTATAAATGTGATAAAGCGGATGTGGGAGAGATCTGGCTGCGATATCTGTCACCACATTGATTGATGGAGCGAATTTGGTTGATCTGATTGGCCAGGTGGATGTATAATTTCTCCCTTACAGATCCAGGTCCGCCTCTCAAAAAATTGGACATTTGGTTACAGTTCGTTATGCCTAATCCCTAATAGGATAAATAATCCCTCCCAATTTATCACCCATTAGAGTCATAGATCAGTCCATGAACTCCCAAAGGAGAGCTGCTCTATATAGAGGGTAACAGAAGGGGATCGTGGTCTAGGGACCCCCCTTTGTTACCTTCCCATGCCCTAGGGGTGTCTAAAGCAGACAACCCCTTTCCCTGCTAGAACCTCCAAATTACACCAAGTTTGGCACATTACGTGGGTGGTCAAGCTCAAGGTCCTCAGGCGCATCAGTAATGGCGCTGATCGTGGCAGCGCGGAATTCTTTTATGGAATCTTCTTTATGACACTGGTTTATGACCTCATAACAGTTGTCATGGTGACTACAGGGTCTATTACTGATGCAGGGCACAAGTATTAACCCTTTCATCATTGGTAATTTGCTATTGTTATAGAGGCAGATAACTGCACTTGTTACCAAGCAGGGGCCTTATCATTATTGCTTCCCTTAGGCACCATAAGAAATACAGATTACAAATTAAATGTGCAAGTTTGTCATGAGTGTTTTGCACTTTCTAGATCCAGAGATTGGGTTTATTACTAGCACTTTACAAAGAAAAAAAAAAAAAGAGGAAATTACTTGTAAAATAATATTATTGGGAATTGCATTTCAAGCATTTTCCTAATGTGCATTCTACATAGTTACATAGATTGAAAAAAGTAGGGGTGGACATTAACAGCTTGGGGCCCAAGTGCAAGAAATGTGTCCGAGCCCCCATCTTTTTATGGCGACAAAGCTACAGATATATATACACATACACAGTGGGGGAAATAAATATTTGATCCCCTGCTGTTTTTCTAAGTTTGGCCACTGACAAAGACATGAACAGTCTATAATTTTAAGGGTAATTTTAACATTGAGAGATAGAATATCCCTGCCCAAAAGAATCAAGAAAATCACATTGTATAGATTAGATATTTTTTTTTGCATTTTGCAGTGAGAAATAAGTATTTCATCCCCTACAAACCATTATGAATTCTGGCTGCTACAGACCAGTTAGACGTTCCTAATCAACTCGTTACCTGCAGTAAAGACAGCTGTCTTACATAGTCACCTGTATAAAAGACTCTTGTCCACAGACTCCATTAATCAGTCAGACTCTAACCTCTACCACATGGGCAAGACCAAAGAGCTTTCTAAGGATGTCGGGGACCAGATCATAGACCTGCACAAAGCTGGAATGGGCTACAAAACCATAAGTAAGACTCTGGGTGAGAAGGAGACAACTGTTGGTGCAATTGTAAGAAAATTAAAGAAATACAAAATGACTGTCAATCGACATTGATCTGGGGCACCATGCAAAATCTCACCTCGTGGGGTATCCTTGATCATGAGGAAGGTGAGAGATCAGCCTAAAACTACAGGGGGGAACTTGCTAATGATCTCCAGGCAGCTGGGACCACAGTCACCAAGCAAACCATTGGTAACACATTACGCTTTAAAGGTTAAAATCCTGCAGTGCCCGCAAGGTCCCCCTGCTCAAGAAGGCACATGTGCAGGCCCATCTGAAGTTTGGCAATGAATACCTGGATGATTCTGTGAGTTATTGGGAGAAGGTGCTGTGGTCAGATGAGACAAAAATTGAGCTCTTTAGCATTAACTCAATTGGCCGTGTTTGGAGGAAGAAGAAGGAAGTACAACCCTAAGAACATCGTTCCAACCGTGAAGCATGGTGGGGGAAACATACTTTGGGGGTGCTTTTCTGCAAAGGGGACATGACGACTGCACCGTATTGAAGGGAAGATGGATGGAGTCATGTATCGCGAGATTTTGGCCAACAACCTCCTTCCCTCAGTAAGAGCATTGAAGATGGGTCGTGGCTAGGTCTTTGCAGCAAGGCAATGACCCAAAACATACAGCCAAAGCAACAAAGGAGTGGATCTAAAAGAACTACAGTAAGGTCATGGAGTGGCCTAGCCAGTCTCCAGACCTTAATCCCATAGAAAACTTATGGAGGGAGTTAAAGCTCCGATTTGCCAAGCAACAGCCTCAAAATCTTAATGATTTAGAGATGATCTGCAAAGAGGAGTGGACCAAAATTCCTCCCGACATGTGCACAACCCTCATCATCAGCTACAAACAACGTCTGACTGCTGTGCTGCCAACATGTGTTTTACCACCAAGTATTAAGTGTTGTTTTCCAGAGGGATCAAATACTTATTTCTCACTGCAAAATGCAAAAAAATTATCTAGTTTATACAATGTGATTTTCTTGATTTTTTTTTTGGATATTCTATCTCTCAATGTTAAAATTAACCTACCCTTAAAATTATAGACTGTTCCTGTCTTTGTCAGTGGGCAAACTAAGAAAGACAGCAGGGGATCAAATAATTATTTCCCCCACTGTGTATATAATTATATATATATACAGTATGTAGATTGTATGTATCTACCTCCTTCTAGGTTGTGCCTGGATATGTACACCCACTATATACTGTGTATGTCTGCACCACTTCAGTGCAGTAAGGCGACATTACTGACCACGGAGCAGCCGTGCTCTTTAGAGCTGATGTATTTTTATTTTTGTGAATTGTTTCAGCTGCCTGAAGACCATTGCTCGCCATCTACCATGGGCATGCTGCAGATCCTCGCTAAGTTGCCATCTTACTCCCTGGCATCAGGATGGTTAATAACAGTACAACCCATGTGCAGACAGATTTGTCTGACTCCTTACCGGACTCCAGCAACCATCGGCTGTGATCCCAGCAGAGAGTACTGCGATTCAGGACTATCTCCGACCATGCCGGTGCTGGTCATAATTCACCGGTACCAGAGGAGGACAACTTTGGGACATTGTCCAAGACATACTCCTCAAGAACTGTGTTTAAGAAATAGTCTCCAGAGGTCCAGGACTTGAAATATGAAGAGGGTGAGGACATTACTGGGGCACACAACCCGCTCATAATAGGTACAGGGGAAGAAGAAACACTCCGTACTGGTACTTCCTCCAGTGTAAGGCCAAAATAAAGGAGGGCAAGGTAAGAATGTCTATATTGTTATTCTACTGGGGATCCGCAGGGGAGGGATCGCACATCACAATGCTAGTTTACAATGAAGCATACCAGACAATATATGTCCTTCTATAATATATCCTCATATAATTTCCTATTGTGGCAAATATTATGCAATTACATTGTCCTAAATGATTGTATTTGCTGATCGTAACCTTAACGGTATGATGGTAGCGTCACTGACGCGCCCCCTGGGCCTGTGTTGTGCAGGGGAACCCGGAACCGGGCCTGTTGTAGAATGCTGGGGGTTATAGTCTCCGTGTGGCGGTGACCCGGTCCGTGCCCAGGGTGGTCAAACCAGTGGCAGTTTTAATGTATAGCAAATGTCCGACTACGCCACCCGTGGATTGCGGTCAGTGGGGACCGCCGCTGCGCTGCCGACCGCTGAGGCTGATGTTGTTTGCGCAGCCGAGTATGGGATAACTCCCCACGGGAGAAGTATTGCCTCAGGGCAGCTAATGTGAGAGATGATGGGAGTGATGGTGTGAGGGTCCCAGTGCTAATGGTGCTGGTGCGGCAAGGAATCACAGAGGCGTGAGGTGCAGTTCAGGGTCTTTACTGATGGTACAAGGCAGACCCTCCCGGGAGTACTGGCTAGTATAAGGGGCCTGGTCAGTCTGCGAGCAAGCAGGAGTTCCCCTGGCCAGGTGGAGTTGTAGGCCTCCCTGTTTATCTGCACTCTTCCTGGCTACCTTGCTGTCAGCGGTTACAAGTAGCCCACGTCCCTGAGTATACCGTGTGGTGCTCACCCGTATGGCTGGTGACTTGGGGCCTTCTGTTAGCCTCCGCTCCTGGATGGCGGCGCTGGTCCCTTCTTTGTGACTGAGCCTCCGGGCTTCTATCGCCAGAGGACCTGGAATCCCCTGCCGGTTGGTTTCTGCTGCTGGGTATATATCAGTCCCCACAGCCTCGGACTCCTGTGTCCGGTTTTAGTAACTTCAGCCAGGGCGAGCTATATCTCTGCTCACAGCCCCTGGCCTTCAGCTGCTGCTCCTACAGAGCTCCTGTTCTCACTTTCCCTCTCCAGGCTCTGACTGCTCTGCTTGTTCTGCAGGCTCTGTCTCTAGCTTCACTCACTAATCCCGCCCCAGACCCAGTTTATAAGGGCAGATTCCTCCCCTTCCAGGTCTGGGCGGACCGTGTTGCATGCTTAGGGCTCCTGGCCAGAGAAACCTCCCACTTGCTCTCAGACATAATATCTCTATTACTGTGGTAACCAGACCCCTGGGGTGCCACATTCCCCCCTAGTAAATTTTAGTACTCCGGGACTAAACACATTTTTAAAGAAACATAATAACAGGGTATAAACAATAATACGATAACATATTTACAAGAAGCTTTAGTTCTTTAAAGGTCACGGCGTGTCCGCAACCGGGTGTCCATATCACCCAAGGTGAAGCTTTAAGCGAAGTAGGGGACCTGTCCAAAGCAAACCCCTTGCGTTGTCCTTGGGTGTGGCTGCAAGGGTAGACTAACTACTTTGGGCCGCAAGGAGGCCACGCCAGACAGGTTTTCTCTTCCGCGGCCGTCTTCGCAAGAGGCACCAAGGTGCAACTATCTACAAAACTGTTCCGGTTATCCAGCGTCCATAACCTGTTAGTCCATAAAAATCTGCAGGGTAACTGAGAAACATAATTAATAACAGGCAACAAACATAAACCATAAACAGTTAACAGATAAATTCACAGTGCATTAGTTTAGATTCTCCAGCGAGCGGGCATCTGACCTCTAGTGACTCTAGTGGACCTACGGAGCTCACTAACTGGTTCTGCACTACAGGGTGTAGGAGGTGTTATGGGTAAGCTGGGCAGTTGTCTGCGCACTCTTTGGCTCACTAGGGGCACGGCAGGCTCACTACTAGCAGAGGATTGATCCTCCTGTACTGCTGGTGTGGACTCTTCTGCCTCTTGGGCCGGCTGCTCTTCCAGCTCTACTGGTTCCTCTGTAGGCACTTGCGGGGCTGGCTGGAGAAAGGTGAGGACGGGTACCACGACAGCGCCGTTTACTTGTGTCCAAGACCGGGGGAAGTCTCCGAGTACGGTACTGATCATTTCTTCCCTTTCCTCTGCGGTTTGAGGGTTTCCTTGATCTTCTTCAGGGCTTTGCAGCTGCTCGGGACACTTCTTCAGGTGGTCTCTGGAGACAATGGCTGTGGTTTCTCCTCCATCCTTACTGATTACGCAGATTTTTGGGTTCTCATGGCTTGATGGCAGTACGGTGTACGGGTCCTTCTCCCACTGGTCGTCCAACTTGTGGAGCCGCCTCTTCCTCTTCAAGACCTGATCTCAAGGTACCAGGGGAACAGCGGGAGCATACTGGTTATAAGCCTTCTCTTGCCTTTCTCTAGCTTGAGACAGACTTCGCTCGACGCTCTTCTGTACTTTCCGATACTGCTGCTGCCGTTCTGTATCCCAGTCTGCCTCTGGCGAGGTGTCCTCAGGCGTCAGGACTCCCATATCCAGGTCAATAGGCAGCTTACCAGGTCTTGCTCTCATTAGGTAAGCCGGGGTACAGTTGGTGGAACCTACAGGGATGTGGTTATACAGGTCCACCAGATCGGGCAGTTTCTCAGGCCACAGACTGCGTTCTTCCAGGGGCAATGTTTTTAGCAGATCTATCACCACCTGGTTCATCTTCTCGCAGAGTCCATTGGTTTGAGGGTGATAGGGCGTTGTTCTTATCTTCTTGCAGCCATACAGGTTGCAGAACTCCTGGAAGACCTCCGCTTCGAAGGCTGGTCCTTGGTCTGTCAACACTTGGTCCGGGTACCCGTGTGGACGGCAGAAGTGCTGCTGGAAGGCTCTAGCTGCTGTTTGAGCCGTTAAGTCCTTGACCGGGACCACCACCAGGAACCGGGAGTAATGATCTACGATTGTGAGGGCGTAGACATACCCAGATCTGCTTGGAGCCAGTTTCACATGGTCCAGGGCTACCAGTTCCAGTGGCTGTCTGGTGATGATGGGCTGCAGGGGAGTCTTCTGGCTGGCTCGGTCTTTTCTTCTCAGGTGGCACGGGCCACAGTCTCTGCACCACCTCTCGATGGCTCCTCTCATGCTTACCCAGTAGAACCGTTCACGCAACAAGAACTCCAGCTTCTTCCATCCGAAATGCCCTGCTTCATTGTGGTATGCCTCCAGAACCATAGCCGCGTCTCGTCTTGGGACCACTACCTGCCAGGTCAACTCATGTGTTCGAGAGTTAACCATTCTCCGGCACAGCTTCTCCCTGTAGAGGAACAGCTTACTTTTCTCCTTCCACAGTTGCTTGGTCTCCTCCGGAGCATCTGGGTCAAGACGAGCATCGGCCTGGGTCAGCATTTCCTTCACCAAATGGACTGCGGGATCACTGTCTTGCGTCTCTGCCCAGTTGTAGTGGGGCAAGGGATTGAACGTCACGGAGCGCCTGTCCTTCACACGGTGGGAATACAGGGTAATCCCATGACGGTGGAACGCAGGGAGCTCAACTTCTTCTGGATCTTCCCCTACGTCCGGTAAGTTCGGCATTCTAGACAGGGCATCCGCGTTGGCATTTGAGCGTCCTGCCCGGTATTTGATGGTGAATTCAAAGTTGGACAGGCGGGCCATCCATCTCTGTTCCAGGGCACCGAGCCTTGCAGTGTCCAGGTGTGTCAACGGGTTGTTATCCGTGTACACGGTGAATTTGGAGGAGGCAAGGTAATGCTTGAAACGTTCGGTCACTGCCCACACTACTGCCAGGAACTCCAGCTTGAATGAGCTATAATTCTCAGGGTTCCTCTCCGTGGGCCGTAGCTTTCGGCTGGCTTAAGCGATTACCCGTTCTTTCCCTTGCTGGATCTGGGACAGTACGGCTCCTAGCCCGATGTTGCTTGCGTCCGTGTGGAGGATAAAGGGCTGGCTGTAGTCTGGATATGCCAGGATTTCATCCCCCGTGAGGGCCATCTTCAGCTGGCAGAAGGACTCCTCTTCCAGCTTTTCCCACCTAAAGGGCGGCTTCTGGTTTTTGGCTTTCCGCGATTGACCTATCAGGAGGTCCTGCTATGGCTGCCATTTTGGTGAAACCGGGAATGAATCTTCGGTAGTAGCCTACCAACCCGAGGAACTGCCGCACTTCCTTTATGCTGGAGGGTCTTGGCCAGTCCTTAATCACGGTGATCTTATCAGGGTCAGGAGCCACTCTGTCAGCACTCACCACGTGTCCCAGGTATTGCACCTTTTGGTTTCAGGAGGTGACACTTGGAGGGTTTCACTTTCAGGCCGTAGTTTGCCAGAGCTTCAAACACTTCTGCCAGGTGTTTCAGGTGGTCCTCGTAGGTCTTGGAATAGACGATGACATCGTCCAGGTACAACAGGACCGTCTCGAAGTTCCGGTGTCCCAGACAGCATTCCATCAACCGTTGGAAGGTTCCTGGTGTGTTGCAGAGCCCGAACGGCATACAGTTAAATTCGCTGAGACCCATCGGGGTGGTGAATGCGGTCTTCTCCCCGTCTGCCTCTGCTACAGAAACCTGCCAGTACCCGCTAGTGAGATCCAAAGTAGAGAAGAAGTTAGCAGATTTTAATGCAGCTAAGGACTCTTCTATCCTTGGTAACGGGTACGCATCTTTGTGTGTGATACGGTTGACCTTCCTGTAGTCTACACACATTCTCATAGTGTTGTCTTTCTTTTTCACTAAGACTAGTGGAGCTGCCCAGGGGCTACAGCTGTCCCTAATTACCCTAGCCTCCTTCATGTCTTTTAGCATCCCCTTGGCGTGTTGGTAGTGTGCAGGGGGTACGGGTCGGTATCTCTCCTTTATGGGAGGATGGTCTCCCGTGGGGATGTGATGTTCTACCCCCGTTACTCGCCCGAAGTCCAGCGGGTGTTTACTAAACACTCTCTCATACTCTTGAACCACCCGATAGACTCCCTGTTTCTGGTGTGAGGGAGTGGAGTCAGTACCCAAATGCAGTTGCTGACTCCAGTCCTCCATTGGTTTCTTAGAGCCGTTACCTTCCTCTGGTTGAGATGGAGGCAAGGGTTCCACGGCCTGTACAGAATTCTGCTTTATGGTGAACAATTTGGCTAGCGTGGCATACCGGGGCAGGTGTACTTCTCTCTCCCCGATATTTATGATGCGAACGGGCTCCCTCCCATGGCGTACATCGACCACCCCTCGTGCCGTCAAAATGGTGGGCCTACTGTCTGAGTAGACTTGTTCTACCATTGCTTGGTAGTCTCTACCTCTTAGACCAATAGCTGCCCGGCACCAAATCATCATCTCACTTTTTGGGGGCATGGCAATAGGGAACGGGTCACACATTCTCACGCTACCTATCTCACCACCAGATAGTTCCACCTGTTGCCGCTTCATCAGTGCCCGGATCTCTTTTTGGAGCACATGCTGCTGGCCGGAACTGGTGTTCTTGGCAACCTGCTGTAAAATGAGAATCACCTCTGCAAGACAATTTTCAATCACATTAGTTCCCAAGGTTATTCTAGGGTGACTCTCATGACGGTCTATGTCCACTATAATCAGTCCTTGTACCGCCAGTTCGACTTTACCGATCTTAATGGTCACCTCTTTGAATCCCAATTGCGGCACGGGCTGACCATTGCTGGCGATGATACTCAGGTCGTCATCTGGGTAGCGGGTTATGTCCGAGTCATTCCAGTACTGTTTAAAGAGCACGTACGGGATTGTGATCACCTGTGACCCAGTGTCTAGTAGGGCACTCATAGGAATGCCATCCAGTACCACAGGCAAGATTGGACGTCCCCCTATGTATTTATCACGCCAGTTTGATGGGCCTGATGGTCTTATGCCTGGGGGTTGGCCCTCTACCCCAGGTTGTGCCCGTTTAAATGACAGTACCTTGCCACATGTCCGGGTTGATTGCAGCGGCGGCAGATGGGTCGTCCGTCCTCGTTGTATCTGTCGCTGGGTCTTCCTCTGGCCGGTGGGGTCCTCCTCAGTCGGCGCCACGGGACGTCCTCCAGTCCGGATGCCAGCTGGATCTTTCCTGGAGAAGAGACCTGTAAAGACTGCACAGTTCTGGTTAGCGCGGCAACGCTCTTAGTCAGCTCTTGGACCTGATGGTGCAGGTCTGTAGCCGGGTCACTGTTTAAAGCCTGCGCATCAGCTCCCACAGGCCCTGCAGACAAGGGCGCCGTCTCCTGGTGGTAAGTGATAGCAGGGGGCCTGTGGGTCACAGCGCCACCTGGTGCCGGTTCTCGGAGCACCCGGATGGCTCTGTCCTTGAACTGTGCAAAGTCCAGGTCAGGGTCCTGTAAGGCCATTGCCCGCAACTGGGTTCGGTGGGCATTGCACAGTAGACCCTCAATAAATTGTTCAGTCAACAGCTTATCTTCATTTCCCACGCTGTCAGGGTCTGCCTGCTTAATGGCTCTCAGGGCGTCTTGTAGGTTTAGAGCATAGTCTCTTATACTCTCATGTGCCCGTTGTTTACACCCGTAAAATCTGAGCTTTATTTCGGCTGAGGTGCGGGTATCAGCCGGGCTAGTATTTCCCTGACAGTCCTCTTCCTCCCAGGTGACCAGGACTTTACCTCCCTTTGGGCTGCCCCGATTAATTGGGCCACCAGGATGCTCACTTTTTGCTCTTCTGTGAGGGGGTACACCTGGAAGAGGCTATCCAGTCTTTCTCTAAAGTCATTTAGAGTATGTGACTCCCCTGAGTACTGGGGTAGCCAGGTTGCCCCCGGGATATAAGGCATGGTGAATGGCATGACTGCTGCAGCGGTTGCGCTGGCGGTGGCTGTGGCAGTGGAGCTCCCCTCGGTATCCGGCATCCTCCTCCCCCCTAGTGGACCGTGGCCTACCTTGCGATGCTCTTCTTCCGTAGGCCGCGGCTCCGCAGTCGATCGTCGGGGTTGAGGACCTGGCGTCGCGCTCCGATGACGTCAGCGTCGCTCTTCCTCCCTTCCAGGACCTTGCGCAGCGTCAGAGCGTGGGGCGGAGCTTCGGATCTCGCGCGCTTTCGGCGTCCACGCCCCTCTTCCCGTGCGGCTTCCCGAAGATGGCGTCCGAAGGCGGGAAGCAGCTGCGGATGGCGGGAAGAAGGCAGAAGACAGCGGGAAACGATCCAAGATGGCTTCTGATGGCGGGAATCGGCTCCGGATGGCGGGAAACGACTCCGGACGGCGGGAAACTTCACCACAGGTAAGTATAAAAGTCTCTTTTTCAGGCACGCAGTACCCGGTGGTTGCGGGCACGAAATCCTGCCGACTACGCCAAAGTTGACGCGCCCCCTGGGCCTGTGTTGTGCAGGGGAAGCCGGAACCGGGCCTATTGTAGAATGCTGGGGGTTGTAGTCTCCGTGTGGCGGTGACCCGGTCCGTGCCCAGGGTGGTCAAACCAGTGGCAGTCTTAATGTATAGCAAATGTCCGACTACGCCACCCGTGGATTGCGGTCAGTGGGGACCGCCGCTGCGCTGCCGACCGCTGAGGCTGATGTTGTTTGCGCAGCCGAGTATGGGATAACTCCCCACGGGAGAAGTATTGCCTCAGGGCAGCTAATGTGAGAGATGATGGGAGTGATGATGTGAGGGTCCCAGTGCTAATGGTGCTGGTGCGGCAAGGAATCACAGAGACGGGAGGTGCAGTTCAGGGTCTTTACTGATGGTACAAGGCAGACCCTCCCGGGAGTACTGGCTAGTATAAGGGGCCTGGTCAGTCTGCGAGCAAGCAGGAGTTCCCCTGGCCAGGTGGAGTTGTAGGCCTCCCCGTTTATCTGCACTCTTCCTGGCTACCTTGATGTCAGCGGTTACAAGTAGCCCACGTCCCTGAGTATACCGTGTGGTGCTCACCCGTATGGCTGGTGACTTGGGGCCTTCTGTTAGCCTCCGCTCCTGGATGGCGGCGCTGGTCCCTTCTTTGTGACTGAGCCTCCGGGCTTCTATGGCCAGAGGACCTGGAATCCCCTGCCGGTTGGTTTCTGCTGCTGGGTATATATCAGTCCCCACAGCCTCGGACTCCTGTGTCCGGTTTTAGTAACTTCAGCCAGGGCGAGCTATATCTCTGCTCACAGCCCCTGGCCTTCAGCTGCTGCTCCTACAGAGCTCCTGTTCTCACTTTCCCTCTCCAGGCTCTGACTGCTCTGCTTGTTCTGCAGGCTCTATCTCTAGCTTCACTCACTAATCCCGCACCAGACCCAGTTTATAAGGGCAGATTCCTCCCCTCCCAGGTCTGGGCGGACCGTGTTGCATGCTTAGGGCTCCTGGCCAGAGAAACCTCCCACTTGCTCTCAGACATAATATCTCTATTACTGTGGTAACCAGACCCCTGGGGTGCCACATCACCACTAGCACCTAAGAAACACAGTGAAGCCTGGTAAGTGTCCGGACGGAGGAGATAGCCATTGATGAGAAGCATTATTTTTTAGGATCATAGCCATGACTGTTATAGCATTTGCATAAGTCGCCCTTGTGCCATGTTGTTCTCCTTTTTTCAAGCAATGTCTGTAATCACAGCAAAACTATTGCAGTCTTCACAACACAGCCCGGCTCTGCTACGATTATGGAAATCATGTCCAAGAGCAATAAAGAAAAATATTCACAAGTGTTTTTAAGAAATTGCGACTGGTTTTTTTTTGCTTGGATTATTTATTTATTTTTTTATGTTTGCATTATTTTGCATTATTTTGTCTTTTTGCTTCTTTTGTTGCATCTGTGCATTTTTACGTTTTTTTCTTTTGTTGCTAATCACAGCATGTTCTAAGTTTCGTGATTTACTTATTTTTTTTTCTTTCTTTACTTTTTCTATAAATTTTACCATTAGAAAATGCACCTAAAAAATCATACACATGTCTGTATGTGTCAGAGTTGTCTTGGGGTCTCATCTATTTATTTAGTAGGGTAAAGAGGGAGGAGGTGAGTAAGGACATAAGTGTGAAGTGCTGGGTCCTGGTTGCTTGTATATCCTGCACTGCTTCTAGCACTTCTATTGCTCTCCTCTGAAGACATGTCCCTCTTGTGTGCAGCTGGCCGAAGCCCTGGACCTCTTCCAGGAACAGATGCTGAAAGAGGAGCGGCTGCAGCCGGAGGAAAGTAACTACACTGTTCTCATCGGAGGCTGCGGAAGAGTTGGATATATCGTATATATAACGTATTGACGGCTCTGTCTGACAGTCTAATATGTATGGGGTCCTGGACAATTTTTTGGGGGAGTTAATGATCCAGCATAACTGATCATTTAATTTGGCTGATCATTATGTTCTGGAGATAAGGTGCCAGTAGACATGTCTGGTGGTGACTCTCATAGAGAACACAGGAGTGTATGGGAGAGATGGCTGCCAGACAACTGTTAAGCGCGGGCCGTCTTTCATCCAAGAGCCATCTAATGTGTGTGGCGGGCTTCATAAGGTTGATCTGTGACCCCTTGATAATGAGCCATGATAAAGCAGCATTGGGTAAGATACAAGGAGTGGCCAGTAAAGTCCTTCTGCCTGTGTTCACATGGATGGGATTAGCCGGGGTCCATGCCGTGGTGGCTGTGCTCATCAGGCCCTGGACACATTAGTCAGATCTGTACAGCATGTTGCAGCTTATTCTGAAATCTTTATAACAAAGCCCAGATAATGGTCACATTAACTGTGGCATGTTTGTAGCTTTTTAATGATTTAATACTAAAATGATCTTATTTACTCTGTGAAACAACCTTTAAAGGGACTTTCTTGTTTCACAAAACCGCTGTTCCTGGCTGCAGTTTGTTTAAAGAAATTACAAAAACCGTCTGTTCTCTATTCATCCTCCCCAGGTCCAGCGCAAAGTTTCTCCTGCTGCTCCCGCTGTCTGTTATTGTCTGCAGCGCTGACAACACATCTACAGCTCTGCAGCCTGTAGCTACGCTCAGCGGCTCGTGCCGTTAACTCGGGCCGACCTTCACAGCTCACTGACTGACTGCAGTGCTTTCACCGTCACGTCAGCGCTGCAGACAATGACTGACACCAAAGCATTATTATTATTACTATTTATTATTATAGCGCCATTTATTCCATGGAGCTTAACATGTGAAAAAGGGGATATACATAACAAACAACAAGTACAATAATCCTGAACAAAAACGCAATGGCAAACTGTTACAGAGGGAGAGAGGGCCTCCCCGCGAGGGCTCACAGTCTACCAGGGATAGGTGAGGGTACAGCAGGTGAGGGTAGAGCTAGTCATGCAGCGGTGTGGTGGAGCGGTGGTTACTGCAGGTTGAAGGCTTGTCGGAAGATGTGGGTCTTCAGGTTCCTTTTGATGGTTTCCACGGTAGGCGAGAGTCTTGACATGTTGGGGTAGAGAGTTCCAGAGTAGGGGGGAAGCACAGGAGAAATCTTGTATGCAATTGTGGGCAGAGGAGATAAGAGGGGAGTAGAGAAGGAGATCTTGTGAGGATCGGAGGCTGCGTGCAGGTAAGTACTGGGAGACTAGGTCAGAGATGTATGAAGGTTTATAAAAAAAAAATTCAATAAAAAACATTGAAACACAGATATATGGGGGAGACAGGTTGTGAATGGCTTTGTATGCCATGGTTAGGGTTTTGAACTGGAGTCTCTGGGTACATGGGAGCCAGTGCAGGGATTGACAGAGAGGAGAGGCCGGGGAACAGCGGGGGGGCAGGTGGATTAGTGAGGTAGCCGAGTTTAGGATAGATTGGAGGGGTGCAAGAGTGTTGGAAGGGAGGCCACAGAGCAGGAGGTTGCAGTAGTCGAGGAGGGAGATGATGAGGGCGTGCACTAGTGTTTTTGCAGATTCGTGGTTGAGGAATGTGCGGATCCGGGAGATGTTTTTGAGTTGACGTTGGCAGGAAGTGGAAAGGGCTTGGATATGTGGCTTGAAGCACGGTTTGTTTCTTAAAAAAAAAAAAAATGCTGTGTTGGAATAGGGATTGTCTGAAATAGGATAACCCCCTTAAAGTGAATCTGTCACCAGGTTTTTGTTATCTAATCTGACAGCAACATAATGTATGGGCAGAGACCCTGATTCCAGCGATGTGTCATTTACTGGGCTGCTTGCTGTAGTTTTTATAAAATCACAGTTTTATCAGCAGGAGATTATCACTAGAGGACTAGTAAGCCTCGGTATTCATGTGCTCTGTATAACCCCATCCCCACCACTGACTGGAGGAAAGCTGCCGATCAGTGATGTGAGTGGGGTTATACAAAGCTCAGCATTCAGAGAACTACTAGAGCTGCAGCAGATAAAACACTGATTTTATCAAAATAGCAGTAAGCAGCAAAAAGCGTGAGATATCACTGTAATCAGGGTCTCACCCCTTATATCATGCTGCTCTCAGATGGGGCATCTAAAACCGGGTGGCAGATTCCCTTACGATTTAACAGCACTTTCTGATGACTTTTTAGAATAAGGAGTACTATATAAGGAATAATTGTCACTCATTATACACTCCTGAGTGTACATGAATGTATGGGGAGTGTACATTATATGATGGGTATCCTGCATTTTTTCTCTGCATTATAAGCCTCAGCATTTACCTTTTCTGTGCTCTGCTTTCTCTCCCTCCAGCTCCCCCTTCCATAGGTTTATAGGGGCATCGCAGACATTTTTGTTGAAATGAACCTGTCACGTTCCTCCCGGTAGCGTTCGACTTCCAGTCACCGGGGCGGCACTGCTCTGTGTATAGAAAGTGGCGCCTGTAACTGCGACCCCTGTAGTGACTGACGGCAGCTCAGCATTAGGGCCGGCTGTCAATCAGGGCTGCGGGCACGGTTACAGCCGTCACTCTCTATACACAGAGTGGTGACTGAACCAGTGCCGCCCCCATGACTGATACCCAAACGCTACCAGATACAATAAAGTTCATTTCCTCCTGGCAGAGGGCGTCTAAATTCCGGCACCGGGCAGGTTCAGAATGCTATTAACCTGCAGTATAACCCCATATCTACAGGTTGATAGCGTTTTTTCACGTGACCGGTTCCCTTCCCTTCTCCCACAGATTTAGCAGATATTGAGAGTGAATGATTAGTGCAGGAGACCAAAAAATGTCTTTTAAGTGACAAAAGAAGAAGGTTTATCTGATAATGTATATTACAAAGTGTCTTATCTTTACTTGCACTATTGATTAATGAAATCAGGTTAGGCTGGAGCAGGAGCACAGTGATAGGACAATCAGAGGGAGACACGGGCAGATCGTGCTGCAGCTTATTCTAGTAAGGAGTTTATCTCACTTCAGTGCTGAGCACTTCTACACAACCATATCACTGCCACTGCTTCTGAACATGTGCTGAATGGAAAGCGGGAATCCCTCCCGCCTGTGTGCGATGTGTATGTGAGCAGTCAGTGCAGCATTCTCTACCCACTAGCTGAGAGATAACTGAAGCTTAGCGCTAGAGCCTGCAGAGGGGAGAACTGGTGACAATTGCAGGACACACAGGGGCCAGAATAGAATATACACATAGCAGTAGCCATCTGACATGACTGTTATGCCCTCAATATAACATTCATTGTGTACGCTGTCCATCAGTGTACAAGCTGTGGGGATCTGGCCGAGGCCGGCAGTACCAGGCGCACACACTTATATGGATCTTGCTGTGAAGGGGCGTCAGCGCCCCAGTGAGCACCATGGACCATTTGTTCTGTTAATTGGGAGGACCAATAACGTAATGCAGTAAAGTACCTGTACATTATCTGATAATGCCCTGTATATTATGTACTTAGATTATTATTGCTATTATTACATACAGTTTTTACAGTACAGACTCATTTCTTGTTACATCATTTAGATGAAAAAGCGAGGTCTGGTTCCCACAGATGCCACATATACTGCCCTGTTCAACGCCTGCGCGGAGTCGCCATGGAAAGACTCGGGTCTGCAGCACGCACTGAAGCTGCGGAAAGAATTGATGGACAAGAACATTGCGCTTAATCCCATCACTTACCGGAGCTCGCTGAAGGTCTGCACGCTGAGCTCAGGACTGCAGGGGAGCTGTGAGCTATTTAAGGTAAGTCAAGGTCACAGTCCTGGTCACCCACAATGGAGTCCTTATAAGATGCCCCTATCGTAGATTAACCGGGAGGGAACAGCATCATTGTAATCATTCCACGGGGAATCACCAGTGCACCATGTCTGGCCGGGGACTTAGCAGCCATCAGAAGGCACCACCAGAGTTCAGTTCTTCTGTGGGGACCAGGGGGTCACTTACTAAATTCGAGAAAGGTGGACAGCTTTGTACTATCTGCTACTGCGGCGCCCTCCCTGAGCGGTGGGGTTACTCGGTGCCGGACAATATATGGTGGGGGTATGTGGGTGTCGTCGTGGCCGCGACCCAGTCCGTGCCCAGGGCTGTCACATAAAAAGAATGGGCTATTGGATGAGTGGATGTTCGACTACGCCACCTATGGTTTCTGGTCATGGCCACCAGCGCTGCAGCAGTCCTCTGAGGCTGATGTTCTGACAGCTTGGTTGGTACTACTCCCCACAGGCGGAGTAAGCCTCAGGGCAGTATGGAGGATCTGGGGAGTTGTGGTGGGTGCAGTGCCGCGCAGGAATGAGCAAACGGAGGCAGTATGTGAAGTCATCCAAGATTTACTCACTTTGATGAAGTAGCAGCTGCAAAGCTTCTCTCTGCTTCTCGTGGCGCGCTGCGGCCACCAGGAAGGGGTTCAGCACTTCCTAGGTAGATCAGGAGCACCTGTCAAGACCCCGCTGGGGTTTTCCTCTCTTTCCTAGATTCTCCCACTGAGTCCTCTCCTGACGGTATGTGATGTGAACGTGGAGTAAGGCCGGGTCCCACTAGATATACACAGGTTGAGAGATACAGGTGGCGACTCCGCTGCGTCCGTATCCCCCTGGGATCCACTAAGCCTCCGGGCTTTTCTAGCGGTGACGTAAAGTACACTGTCAGATATCGGGGGCCGGTCCCCTCTTGCGGCAGGAGTCCCTCTGGCTAGGCCAGAGTGAAGAATACAGGTGGCGACTCCGCTCCGTCCGTACCCTCCTGGGATCCTTTCGCCTGTGGAGCCTATCTCCTCTGCTCCCCTCCTGGGCTTTCTTGATTGGACTCTGACCGGGGACAGAGCTAGCTATAACTCAACTCTGCCCCAACCCCCGTCTCGATGCCTGAGACCCGGAACCCTGACCCCTGAGCCGGCCGCAGCTTTGTGCTGACTGACCTTCCCAAGGAACCACGACTAAAGACCAGGTTATAAAGATGGTCACTGTATATATATGATGCTTAAGGTGCTAAAGTAAAGTGCTTCCTCCACCCTCACCCACTACATGGTTCCCACTATCTTTGGTTCCCCCCCATCTCCTCTATCGCGGGCCGGGGAAGCACCCTGGTGCATTTAGGCCCCTTACAGGACAGAAGTGGTGTAGTGTTGAGTGTGAAGTAGGGTCTTGTGTGATGCTCCATCCTTACCTGAGAGAGGAGATACCACACCTCTTTCTGAGGTGCAGTACCCCTGTGGCGACTGAACCCTCAGGGGCGCCACATTCTCCCCTGGTGAAACACAGCACGTCCGCGGGCTGCAATAGAGCAAAAGATTGGTACAGACATTCAAACTTTTTAAATGCTTTTTAAACAAATAACTATCTTCCCTTTATGGGAGGCTCAAATACTTTTAACGTTGCAGGTTATATAGATATAGTATAAACATATAAAACATTAGGAAGACATTATAGATATAGAATACTTGTAGAAAAGTGTCAGTTCAGCAGCATGAGGGACCTGCCCAAAACCCTCAACGTAGGCCCTGGGGTGGCTGCAGGGCATGGAGATCCTGAGTTGGACCCCCAGGAGAGCCACTCCAGACAGGTTTTACTTCTGAGGTCAGAGGTAGAAATGGCTTTGTATAAAATCAATAGTGATCACCTAAACAGGTGCAAACCATCCACAATCCAGTCTGTAGACTGCTCATCATCCGCAGGCACAATGTCATCCTAAATAAACCGGGTGCAAACAAAGCATAAAGAGAAAGGATTACCAGCTTCATGAATAGTTCAAAAATTAGGTTACTTTATTGTGAAAAAAGCTCTTTAAAAACAGATTCCATAGTCACATAGTGTAGCCAGGGCAACGCGTTTCGAACGCTAAAGATGCGTTCTTTGTCAAGACTGGCTTGCAAATGGCATACCCATGGTATATAAACCATTGTTCACCAATCACATACAAAATGGAAGTCACATGATGCATAAATTAGCATACAGAAATATAAAACCAATTTACAAAGTATATGCATAGTAAAAACAATCACATGACAAAGAAGAAATCACATATGCATAGAAAAGTTACTCGCTGTAATGGAACAGCAGTTCCCTCCGTAAATTTAGTCCATTTGGTTGGCAAGTGTTCAGATGATACATCCAAAATGCTTCTCGATCAAGTAGGCGTCTCCTATTATCCCTGCCTCGAGGATCAAAGGTAAGTTTTTCAATGCCAAAGACCTGAAATGAGGATGTCTCTCTATTATGCTGCTCAATAAAATGTCTGGAGGCGCAAGAAATGTTCTGATTAGTGACATTAAAAATATCAGAAAGATGTTCTGCCACTCGCTGTTTTAGTTTTCTTATGGTGCATCCCACATATAACAGATCACAACTGGCACATCTTATGATGTAAACCACAGAATTACTGTTGCAATTCAGACAGCTTTTTATATTGTGTTTCACTAGAATCAGCATTAGGAAGTTTTTAGTGATTTTTACATAGCGACAAATGCCGCATCTGGTGTAACCACACTTGTAAAACCCTTTACAATTAAGCCAGGTATGCCGTTTTTGTAGATTATTTGGGCGACTAGATGCCAATAGCCCCCCTATTGTTTGCGCTTTTTTTGCCACCACCAAAACTCCAGAATCAAGAATTTTAGATAATACAGTATCCTCATATAAAATAGGAAGATGTTTCAGTATTATATTTTTGATCAGTTGAAATTGTGAACTATATCTAAAGGAAATAACATTTTTATTTTTATGTGCTGTAATATCATTGCGATTAATCCTTGTCCTAGACAGATCAATCAGATCCAGTCTATTTTTACTGTCCACAATTTTTTCTGCTCTCTTTAGAGACCAATCCGGATAACCCCTAGATTTCAATGTATTTTTACACCTGATGAATTCTTCATCCAATTTGTTGGCATTGTTACAATTACGTTTGATTCTTGTCAGTTCCCCCACAGGTATAGCTTTTATAGTATGGCGCGGATGTCCGCTTTTGGCATGTAGAATGGTATTCCCAGATATGGGTTGGAAAATGTGGAAGTAGTGATGGAACCGTCAAGAATCTCCAATTTTAGATCAAGAAATGATATACACTTAGAATCAGAGGTGTAAGTGAAAGATTAAATTCATTGTTATTTAAATACTTGATGAATTCCGGTATGGCAGACACATCCCCACGCCAGATAAAGATCAAATCATCTATGTATCTGCCATACCAGAAAACATCACGGGCCCATGGATTAGCGAAAGTGTACAGTGCAACATATTCCCAATGGGACATTACCATATTTGCTAGCGATGGAGAATAGCTAGATCCCATGGATACTCCTCTACATTGGAGATAAAATTCCTGATTGTACATATAAAAATTATTAGTGGCCCTGCTCCAGCCACGGCTCGACGTCCCGCCGGTTGACAAAGACGTCCCGGTGGAACTGTGGGCTGCGAATGAAGCCCCATCCGGCCTCCTGGTGGAAGCGCACAATAAGGCCTTCTTCCCGTGGGCTTGAACGGGCGGCCTCTGCCTGGCGGGCCTGCGACTTTGCGGCCTTGGCGCGCACCTCCAGGTGCTCGCAGCGGATCTCCCTCTGTCGATGCTCCTTCTCGAGCTGGAGAAGCTCCCTGCGGCAGAACTCCTCCCGCCTCCGCGTTTCAGACCGGGTCTCCCGAGGGAAGCCCATCAGGTCGCCCCCCTGGTTGTCCCAGGCAAACTCTAATGCCGCCGGGCAGGCAACCGGAGGCGCGGGCAGCGGCGACAGCAGGGGTTGCTGCTGGCCCTCTGCTGGTGCGGACCAGTCCGGGTTGGGGCAGGTGGACACCCCAGAAAGTGCAGGGATCTCTGGACTGGGAGTCGTGTGGCATATCAGGCCTCCAGTGATGGCGGTGGCTTGGCTCTCAGCCTTCGGAGCCAAGAGTTGCTCCCAAACGATGGCACCCGGGGAGAGGGGTGCCGGCAGGAGATCGAGGAGGGCTTTGGTGCGTCCCGCTCCCGGGATAGGGGTTTCCTCCTTACCCGTTCTTGGGCTGCACAAGGCCTCCGGGGCTTCCTCCGCCTGGGCTGAGGCCTTTGTAGACAGGCATGACAAGCTCTGGCGGCAAGCCTGGATCTTTTGCAGCACCTCCTCTCTCCACTCCGCAGCGGCCAGTCGCTAGGCCTCTTCGACCCTCCGGGTCAGGTCCTAGATTTCACCGCGGAGGAACTCGGCCTCCTCCTGGGTCAGGTACATTCCCTCCATACCGAGGGAGGTGGCAGCTGGTGGGCCAGCGTCGGAGGACTCAGAGGACATCTCCTTGGCTGCGTCCATCTCTGCTGCAAGGTGCGGCCTTTTTCGCCTCCTCCTTTTTGGGAGGCTCCTGGGCGGCTGGCTGACGGGCACTCTTTGGGAAGCCCCATCTGTTTTGACGGACACAACTATGCGGACAGTCTCTAATGCAAGGAGCGGTCTTAGCTCTTCGCACCATTGGGAAACCTGGCCCACGATGGGAGGTCTTAAGTTGCTGTTGTTTTGGCACCTAATGGCGTCCGTTCTTCTTGGGCGGGCGCCACATTGAGTGTGTAACGACAGTCTTTTGTGAAAGGCGCACAGTACCCGGCGGCAATGGGATTATCTTCTTCCTTTGCTGCGGGCACGCGATCCTGCCGACTACGCCACGTTGCGACACCCTCCCTGAGCGGTGGGGTTACTCTGTGCTGGGTCAATATATGGTGGGGGTATGTGGGTGTCGTCGTGGCCGCGACCCAGTCCGTGCCCAGGGCTGTCACATAAAAAGAATGGGCTATTGGATGAGTGGATGTTCGACTACGCCACCTGTGGTTTCTGGTGATGGCCACCAGCGCTGCAGCAGTCCTCTGAGGCTGATGTTCTGGCAGCTTGGTTGGTACTACTCCCCACAGGCGGAGTAAGCCTCAGGGCAGTATGGAGGATCTGGGGAGTTGTGGTGGGTGCAGTGCCGCGCAGGAATGAGCAAACGGAGGCAGTATGTGAAGTCATCCAAGATTTACTCACTTTGATGAAGTAGCAGCTGCAAAGCTTCTCTCTGCTTCTCGCGGCGCGCTGCGGCCACCAGGAAGGGGGTTCAACTCTTCCTAGGTAGATCAGGAGCACCTGTCAAGACCCCGCTGGGGTGTTCCTCTCTTTCCTAGATTCTCCCACTCAGTCCTCTCCTGACGGTATGTGATGTGAACGTGGAGTAAGGCCGGGTCCCACTAGATATACACAGGTTGAGAGATACAGGTGGCGACTCCGCTGCGTCCGTGTCCCCCTGGGATCCACTAAGCCTCCGGGCTTTTCTAACGGTGACGTAAAGTACACTGTCAGATATCGGGGGCCGGTCCCCTCTTGCGGCAGGAGTCCCTCTGGCTAGGCCAGAGTGAAGAATACAGGTGGCGACTCCGCTCCGTCCGTACCCTCCTGGGATCCTTTCGCCTGTGGAGCCTATCTCCTCTGCTCCCCTCCTGGGCCTTCTTGATTGGACTCTGACCGGGGACAGAGCTAGCTATAACTCAACTCTGCCCCAACTCCCCGTCTCGAGGCCTGAGACCGGGAACCGTGACCCCTGAGCCGGCCGCAGCTTTGTGCTGACTGACCTTCCCAAGGAACCACGACAAAAGACTAGGTTATAAAGATGGCCACTGTATATATATGATGCTAAAGTAAAGTGCTTCCTCCACCCTCACCCACCACATGGTTCCCACTATCTTTGGTTCCTCCCCATCTCCTCTATCGCGGGCCGGGGCAGCACCCTGGTGCATTTAGGCCCCCTACAGGACAGGAGTGGTGTAGTGTTGAGTGTGAAGTAGGGTCTTGTGTGATGCTCCATCCTTACCTGAGAGAGGAGATACCACACCTCTTTCTGAGGTGCAGTATCCCTGTGGCGACTGAACCCTCAGGGGCGCCACACTACCAACACATCCACTGTCAGCTTAAGAGATAGAAAGATGGTGCTGGGGTGTAAATTTTCAGCTAGTTAGTATGTCACCTGTTAGGGGGGCACAGGGACCCCACCATGGGCGTTCTGGCCCACCGGAGGATCAGCAAATCCCCCGGTGGGCCCTGGGTCCCATTGGCCACGCCCCCAAGCCCCCCCCCCCTACCCCCCCTGGGCCCTGTACAGAGAACAGAGGGCCCCCCTGGTTCGCTAATCATATTGGCAGCACTGTATGGGCCCTTTCAGGTATATATTATTGGAGGCAGCAGAATGTATGGGCTCCTGTCAGGTATATATTATTGGAGGCAGCAGAATGTATGGGCTCCTGTCAGGTATATATTATTGAAGGCAGGAGAATCTATGGGCCCTTTCAGGTATATATTATTGGAGGCAGGAGAATGTATGGGCTCCTGTCAGGTATATATTATTGGAGGCATCAGAAGGTATGGGCTCCTGTCAGGTATATATTATTGGAGGTAGGAGAATGTATGGGCTCCTGTCAGGTATATATTATTGGAGGCAGCAGAATGTATGGGCTCCTGTCAGGTATATATTATTGGAAGCAGGAGAATGTATGGGCTCCTGTCAGGTATATATTATTGGAGGCAGGAGAATGTATGGGCTCCTGTCAGGTATATATTATTGGAGGCAGGAGAATGTATGGGCTCCTGTCAGGTATATATTATTGGAGGCAGGAGAATGTATGGGCTCCTGTCAGGTATATATTATTGGAGGCAGGAGAAGGTATGGGCTCCTGTCAGGTATATATTATTGGAGGCAGCAGAAGGTATGGGCTCCTGTAAGGTATATATTATTGGAGGTAGGAGAATGTATGGGCTCCTGTCAGGTATATATTATTGGAGGCAGCAGAATGTATGGGCTCCTGTCAAGTATATATTATTGGAGGCAGGAGAATGTATGGGCTCCTGTCAGGTATATATTATTGGAGGCAGCAGAAGGTATGGGCTCCTGTCAGGTATATATTATTGGAGGCAGGAGAATGTATGGGCTCCTGTCAGGTATATATTATTGGAGGCAGCAGAATGTATGGGCTCCTGTCAGGTATATATTATTGGAGGCAGCAGAATCTATGGGCTCCTGTCAGGTATATATTATTGGAGGCAGCAGAATATATGGGCTCCTGTCAGGTATATATTATTGGAGGCAGCAGAATATATGGGCTCCTGTCAAGTATATATTATTGGAGGCAGGAGAATGTATGGGCTCCTGTCAGGTATATATTATTGGAGGCGGGAGAATGTATGGGCTCCTGTCAGGTATATATTATTGGAGGCAGCAGAATGTATGGGCTCCTGTCAGGTATATATTATTGGAGGCAGGAGAATCTATGGGCTCCTGTCAGGTATATATTATTGGAGGTAGGAGAATGTATGTGCTCCTGTCAGGTATATATTATTGGAGGCAGCAGAATGTATGGGCTCCTGTCAGGTATATATTATTGGAGGCAGGAGAATGTATGGGCTCCTGTCAGGTATATATTATTGGAGGCGGGAGAATGTATGTGCTCCTGTCAGGTATATATTATTGGAGGCAGCAGAATGTATGGGCTCCTGTCAGGTATATATTATTGGAGGCAGCAGAATGTGTGGGCTCCTGTCAGGTATATATTATTGGAGGCGGGAGAATGTATGGGCTTCTGTCAGGTATATATTATTGGAGGCGGGAGAATGTATGGGCTCCTGTCAGGTGTATATTATTGGAGGCAGCAGAATGTATGGGCTCCTGTCAGGTATATATTATTGGAGGCAGGATAATGTATGGGCTCCTGTCAGGTATATATTATTGGAGGCAGCAGAATGTATGGGCTCCTGTCAGGTATATATTATTGGAGCCAGCAGAATGTATGGGCTCCTGTCAGGTATATATTATTGGAGGCAGCAGAATGTATGGGCTCCTGTCAGGTATATATTATTGGAGGCAGCAGAATCTATGGGCTCCTGTCAGGTATATATTATTGGAGGCAGGAGAATCTATGGGCTCTTGTCAGGTATATATTATTGGAGGCAGCAGAATGTATGAGCTCCTGTCAGGTATATATTATTGGAGGCAGCAGAATCTATGGGCTCCTGTCAGGTATATATTATTGGACGTAGCAGAATCTATGGGCTCCTGTCAGGTATATATTATTGGAGGCAGGATAATCTATGGGCTCCTGTCAGGTATATATTATTGGACGTAGCAGAAAGTATGGGCTCCTGTCAGGTATATATTATTGGAGGCAGCAGAATCTATGGGCTCCTGTCAGGTATATATTATTGGAGGCAGCAGAATTTATGGGCTCCTGTCAGGTATATATTATTGGACGTAGCAGAAAGTATGGGCTCCTGTCAGGTATATATTATTGGAGGCAGGAGAATGTATGGGTTCCTGTCAGGTATATATTATTGGAGGCAGCAGAATCTATGGGCTCCTGTCAGGTATATATTATTGGAGGCAGCAGAATGTATGGGCTCCTGTCAGGTATATATTATTGGAGGCAGCAGAATGTATGGGCTCCTGTCAGGTATATATTATTGGAGGCAGCAGAATCTATGGGCTCCTGTCAGGTATATATTATTGGAGGCAGCAGAATCTATGGGCTCCTGTCAGGTATATAGTATTGGGGGCAGCAGAATGTATGGGCTCCTGTCAGGTATATATTATTGGAGGCAGGAGAATGTATGGGCTCCTGTCAGGTATATATTATTGGAGGCAGGAGAATGTATGCGCTCCTGTCAGGTATATATTATTGGAGGCAGCAGAATGTATGGGCTCCTGTCAGGTATATATTATTGGAGGTAGGAGAATGTACGGGCTACTGTCAGGTATATATTATTGGAGGCAGGAGAATGTATGGGCTCCTGTCAGGTATATATTATTGGAGGCAGCAGAATCTATGGGCTCCTGTCAGGTATATATTATTGGAGGCAGCAGAATGTATGGGCTCCTGTCAGGTATATAGTATTGGGGGCAGCAGAATGTATGGGCTCCTGTCAGGTATATATTATTGGAGGCAGCAGAATCTATGGGCTCCTGTCAGGTATATATTATTGGAGGCACCAGAATGTATGGGATCCTGTCAGATATATATTATTGGAGGCAGGAGAATGTATGGGCTCCTGTCAGGTATATATTATTGGAGGCAGGAGAATGTATGGGCTCCTGTCAGGTATATATTATTGGAGGCAGGAGAATGTATGGGCTCCTGTCAGGTATATATTATTGGAGGCAGGAGAATGTATGGGCTCCTGTCAGGTATATATTATTGGAGGCAGGAGAATCTATGGGCTCCTGTCAGGTATATATTATTGGAGGCAGGAGAATGTATGGGCTCCTGTCAGGTATATGACGCACCCCTGGGCCTGTGTCGCGCAGCGTTGCGCACGCGGGAGCTTACCCGGAGCCGGATCTGTTGAGGGTTGTAGTCTCGTGGCGGTGACCCGGTCCGTGCCCAGGGAGTCAGACTAAGTGGCGCTGTATTAGTGGTAGATGTTGTATGACTACGCCACCCGTTGAATGCAGCGAAGGAGCTGCCGCTGCAGGGCAGACCGCTGAGGCCGGTGGTAGGATTGTGCAGCGTGATAGTATCACCCCCAACGGGAGGGGTATGGCCTCAGGGCAGCCGACGTGGATGATGGGGGTAGCAGTAACCACTCGGAGACGGTACGGTGTAGTTCAGGGTCTTTACTGGTGACAAAGATAGACCCTCCCGGAGTACTGGCTAGCTATTGGGGCCTGGTCAGTCCTTGAGCAGATGGGATCTCCCCTGGCCAGGCGGAGTTGTAGGCCTCCCAAACTAACTGTACTCTTCTGGCTACCTTGCTAGAGGCGGGTATAAGTAGCCCACGTCCCTGAGTGTACCGTGTGGTGCTCACCCGTATGGCCGGTGACTCGGGGCCTTCTAGTAGCTTCCGCTCCACGACGGCGGTGCTGGTCCCACGCGTGTGACCGTGCCTTCGGGTTTCTTGGCCAGAGGACCTGAAATCCCCTGCCGGTCGGTTTCTGCTGCTGGATAGGAGTTAGTCCCCACAGCCTCGGACTCCGGGTCCGGTGATAGCTTCTCAGTCAGGGCGAGCTCTGCAGCTGCCAGCCCCTGACTCCTTGTAGTACTGCTCCCACAGAGCTCCTGTTGTTTCTTCCTATTCTGCTTCTCTTCTCTGTCTCTACTTCTTCTCTACTCACTAACCCTGCCTCAGCCCTAGGTTTATATAGGGGAAGTTCTTCCCCTCCCAGGACTGGGCAGGAGGTGTGGCATGCACAGGATCCCTGACCAAGAGACCTCCCACCTGCTCTCAGACATAACATTGCCGTTACTGTGGAAACCAGACCCCTGGGGTGCCACATTCCCCCCTAGTGAAATTTAGTACTCCGGGACTAAACATATTTTTAGAAAAACATAACAAGGTATAAACAATAATAATACAATAAGAAAAACACATAAAGATGGTTACGGCGTGTCCGCAACCGGGTGCAGTCTTTGAAGAAAAGCAAGGTGTCCATTTCACCAAAACAGGGAGACGTAACCAGGTAGGGGTCTGTCCTGCCCCGAGTCCTTAACAGTCTTTAGTCCATTCCTAGGTTACGCTCCAACCATGTACAAGGATTCCCGGTAAATCCACCAAGGACTCCTATAAATAACTAGAAACACATAATTATACACAAGCAACAATAAAAACAGGTAACCACAAATAAAACAATTTATACACTTCAAATCCTCCAACGTGCGGGTAACTGGCCTCTAGTGGCCCTAGTGGACCTACGGAGCTGACTGTCTAGCCCTGAACTACAGGGTGTAGGAGCTGTCAAGGGTAAACTGGGCAGCTGTCTACCGGCTCTTTGACTCACTAGGGGTACGGCAGGCTCACTATAAGCAGAGGGTTGATCCTCCTGTTCTGCTTGTGTGGAGTCTTCTGCCTCCTGGACCGGCTGCTCTTCCAGCTCTACCTGTTGCTCCGTAGGCACTTGGGATGCTGGTTGGAGGAACGTGAGGACGGGTACCACAACTGCACCATTGACTTGAGTCCCGGACCGAGGGAAGTCTCCGAGCACAGTACTAACCATATCTTCCCTTTCCTCTACGGGTCGATGGTCTTCCTGTTCCTCTTCAGGGTTCCGTAGCTATTCAGGACACTTCTTCAGGTGATCCCGGGATACAATGGCTATGGTCTCCCCTCCGTCTTTACTGATGGTACAGACTTTCGGGTTCTCGTGGCTTGAGGGCAGTACGGTGTACGGGTCCTTCTCCCACTGGTCGTCCAACTTGTGGAGCCGTCTTTTCCTCTTCAAGACCTGCTCTCCGGGTACCAGGGGAACAGCGGGAGCATACTGGTTGTAAGTTTTCTCTTGTCTTTCCCTAGCCTGACAGAGACTTCGCTCCACGCTCTCCTGTACTTTCCGGTACTGCTGCTGCCTCTCTGTGTCCCAGTCTGCTTCCGGTGAAGTGTCCTCGGGTGTCAGGACTCCCATTTCCAGGTCAACAGGTAACTTACCAGGTCTCGCCCTCATTAGGTAAGCCGGGGTACAGTTGGTGGAACCTACCGGGATGTGGTTGTATAGGTCCACTAGATCGGGCAGCTTCTCAGGCCACAGACTGCGTTCTTCCAGGGGCAACGTTTTCAGGAGATCCATTACCACCTGGTTCATTTTCTCACAAAGTCCATTAGTTTGCGGATGATAGGGTGTCGTCCTTATCTTCCGGCAGCCCTTTGCAGAATTCCTGGAAGACCTCCGCTTCAAAGGCAGGTCCCTGGTCCGTCAGCACTTGGTCCGGGTACCCGTGTGGACGGCAGAAGTGCTGCTGGAAGGCTCTAGCTGCTGTTTGAGCCGTTAAGTCCTTAACGGGGACGACAACCAAGAACCGGGAGTAATGATCCACAATGGTTAACGCGTAGACGTAGCCACTTCTGCTTGGGGTCAGTTTTACATGATCCAAGGCTACCAGTTCCAACGGCTGCCGGGTGACGATGGACTGCAGGGGAGTCTTCTGGCTGGCACGGTCCTTCCTTCTTAGGTTGCACGGGCCACAGTCTCTGCACCACCTCTCGATGGTTCCCCTCATGCCTACCCAGTGGAACCGCCCACGCAGCAGGAACTCCAGCTTCTTCCATCCGAAGTGTCCAGCCCCGTCGTGGTATGCCTCCATCACCATGGCTGCGTCTCTCCGTGGCACCACTACTTGCCAGATTAGTTCATGCGTCCGGGAGTTAACCATTCTGCGGCACAACTTCCCCTTGTAAAGGAACAGTCGACTCTTCTCAGCCCACAGTTGCTTGGCTTCCTCCGGAGCGTCTGGGTCAAGGCGAGCCTCTGGCCGAGTCAGCATCTCCTTTACCAGCCGGACGGCAGGGTCACTGTCTTGCGTTTCCTCCCAGTTGTAGTGAGGCAAGGGGTTAAACGTAGCGGCTTGCTTACTGCTTACCCGATGGGAATACTGGATAGTCCCATGACGGTGGAACGCGGGGAGTTCGACTTCTTCCAGTCCCTCTGGATCTTCTCCTACGTCCGGTAGGTTTGGCATCCTGGACAGGGCGTCCGCGTTGGTATTGGAGCGTCCTGCCCGGTATTTGATTGTGAACTCGTAGTTGGACAGACGGGCCATCCATCTCTGCTCTAGGGCACCGAGTCTTGCCGTGTCCAGGTGTGTCAACGGGTTGTTATCCGTGTACACGGTGAACCGGGAAGAAGCGAGGTAGTGCTTAAAGCGTTCGGTGACTGCCCACACCACTGCCAGGAACTCTAGCTTAAATGAGCTGTAATTCTCAGGGTTTCTTTCGGTGGGTCGCAGTTTTCGGCTAGCGTAAGCGATTACTCGTTCTTTCCCCTGCTGGATCTGGGACAGTACGGCTCCTAGCCCGATGTTACTTGCGTCGGTGTAGAGGATAAAGGGCTGGCTGTAATCAGGGTACGCCAGGATTTCATCCCCTGTGAGAGCCATCTTCAGCTGGCGGAAGGACTCTTCTTCTAACTTCTCCCATTTGAAGGGCGGCTTCTGGTTCTTGGCCTTCCGGGACTGGCCTATCAGGAGGTCCTGCATAGGAGCTGCCTTTTTGGTGAAACCGGGGATGAATCTGCGGTAATAGCCTACCAACCCGAGGAACTGCCGCACTTCCTTTACACTGGAGGGACTTGGCCATTCCTTAATTGCGGTGATCATATCAGGGTCGGGAGCCACTCCGTCAGCGCTCACCACGTGTCCCAGGTACTGCACCTTTGGTTTCAAGAGGTGACACTTGGAGGGTTTTACCTTTAAGCCGTAGCTTGCCAGAGCTTCGAACACTTCCGCCAGGTGTTTCAGGTGGTCCTCATAAGTCTTGGAATATACGATGACATCGTCCAGGTACAACAGGACCGTCTCGAAGTTTCTGTGGCCCAGACAGCACTCCATTAATCGTTGGAAGGTTCCCGGTGCGTTGCAGAGTCCGAACGGCATACAGGTAAACTCGCTAAGTCCCATCGGGGTGGTGAATGCGGTCTTCTCCCGGTCCGCCTCTGCTACAGGAACCTGCCAGTACCCGCTAGTGAGATCCAAGGTAGAGAAGAAGTTAGCAGATCTTAAAGCAGCCAAAGACTCCTCTATCCTTGGTAAGGGGTACGCATCCTTGTGTGTGATACGGTTAATTTTCCGGTAATCTACACACATCCTCATGGTGTTGTCTTTCTTTTTGACTAAGACTAGTGGAGCTGCCCAGGGGCTACAGCTATCCCTGATCACCCCAGCCTCCTTCATGTCCCTAAGCATCCCCTTGGCGTGTTGGTAGTGTGCAGGGGGTACGGGTCGATACCTCTCTTTTATGGGAAGATGGTCTCCCGTGGGGATGTGGTGTTCTACCCCCTTGACTCGCCCGAAGTCTAACGGGTGTTTACTAAACACTCTCTCGTACTCTTGAACCACCCGATAGACTCCCTGTTTCTGGTGTGAGGGAGTGGAGTCAGTACCCAAATGTAGTTGCTGACACCAGTCCTCCATTGTTTCTTTAGAGCCGTTACCTTCCTCCGGGGAAGATGGAGGCAAGGGTTCTACGGACTGTATGGAATTTTGATTGATGGTATACAATTTGGCTAGCGTGGCATACCGGGGCAGGTACACTTCCCTCTTCCCGATATTTATTATGCGAACGGGCACCCTCCCATGGCGTACATTGACCACCCCCCGTGCTGTCAAAATGGTGGGCCTACTGTCTGAGTAAACTGGTTCTACCATTGCCTGGTAATCCCTACCTCTCAGACCAATAGCTGCCCGGCACCAAATCATCATTTCACTTTTTGGGGGCATGGCAATAGGGAAAGGGTCACACATTCTTACGCTACCAATCTCACCACCGGAGAGTTCTATCTGTTGCCGTCGCATCAGTGCCCGGATCTCTTTCTGGAGCACTCACTGCTGGCCGGAGCTGGCGTTCTTGGCAACCTGTTGTAAAAGGAAAATCACCTCTGCAAGACAATTTTCAATTACATTAGTTCCTAGAGTTATCTTTGGGTGACTCTCGTGTTTGTCAATGTCTACAATGATCAGTCCCTGTGCTGCCAGTTCGACTCTACCGATTTTAATGGTCACCTCTTTAAATCCAATCTGTGGCACGGGCTGACCATTGCTGGCGATGATACTCAAGTCGTCGTCAGGGTAGCGGGTGATATTCGAGTCATTCCAGTACTGCTTGAAGAGCACGTACGGGATAGTGGTGACCTGTGACCCGGTGTCCAATAGGGCACTCATAGGGATGCTATCCAGTACCACAGGCAAGACTGGACGTCCTCCCACATATCTGTCGCGCCAGTTCGATGGGCCTGATGATCTTTTTCCTGGGGGTTGGCCCTCTACCCCAGGTTGTGCCAGTTTAAAGGACAGTACCTTGCCATATGTCCGGGTTGATTGCAGCGGCGGCAGATGGGTTGTCCGTCCTCGTTGTATCGGTCGCTGGGTCTTCCTCTGGCCGGTGGGGTCCTCCTTGGTCGACGCCACGGGATGTCCTCCGGTCCGGATGCCAGCTGGATCTTCCCTGGAGTGGAAACCTGTAAAGACTGCCAGTTCGGGTTAGCGCAGCAACGCTTTTAGCTAGCTCTTGGACCTGATGGTGCAGGTCTGGAGCCGGGTCATTGTTCAAAGCCTGCGCATCAGCTCCCACAGGCCCTGCCGACAAGGGCGCCGCCTCCTGGTGGTAAGTGGTAGTGGGGCGTCTGTGGGTCACAACACCACCTGGTGCTGGTTCTCGGAGCACCCGGATGGCTCTGTCCTTGAACTGTGCAAATCCAAGATGAGGGTCCTGTAAGGCCATTGCCCGCAACTGGGTTCGGTGGGCATTGCAATATAAACCCTCTATAAATTGTTCAGTCAACAGCCTGTCCTCGTCTCCCACGCCGTCAGGGTCGGTCTGCTTAATGGCTCTCAGGGCCTCTTGTAGGTTCAGGGCATAGTCCCTTATACTCTCATGTGCCCGCTGTTTGCACCCGTAGAATCTAAGCTTGATCTCGGCTGAGGTGCGGGTATCAAAGGTGTCCCTCAGCCGGGTTAGTATTTCTGCGACAGTCCTCCTCCCAGGTGGCCAGGACTTTACCTCCCTTTGGGCTGCCCCGGTTAATTGGGCCACCAGGATGCTCACTTTTTGCTCCTCTGTGAGGGGATACACCTGGAAGAGGCTATCCAGCTTTTCTCTAAAGTCATGCAGGGTATGTGACTCCCCTGAGTACTGGGGTAGCCAGGCTGCCCCCGGGATATAGGGCATGGTGAAAGGCATGACCGCAACAGCGGTGGCGCTGGCGGGGGTTGAAGCGGTGAAGCTCTCCTCCGTATCCGACATCCTTCTCCCCCCTAGTGGACCGTGGCCTACCTTGCGATGATCCTCTTCCGTAGGCCGCGGCTCCGCAGTGGATCGTCAGGGTTGAGGACCTTCCGTCGCGCTCCTGTGACGTCGGCGTCTGCTGGGCTCCTTCCAGGACCTTACGCAACGTCCGGACGTGAGGCGGGGCTTCAGTTTCTCGCGCGCTTTCGGAGTCCACGCCCCTCTTCTTCCCGCGCGGCGTCCTCAAGATGGCGTCCAATGGCGGGAAAACTCCACGGCTAGCGGGAAGAAGGCCGAAGATGGCGCCGAATGGCGGGAAAACTCCACCGATGGCGGGAAGGAAGCGGAAGATGGCGCCGGATGGCGGGAATCTTCACCACAGGTAAGTTTGAACAGTCTTTTTCAGGCACGCAGTACCCGGTGGTTGCGGGCACGAAATCCTGCCGACTACGCCAAAAGTTGACGCACCCCTGGGCCTGTGTCGCGCAGCGTTGCGCACGCGGGAGCTTACCCGGAGCCGGATCTGTTGAGGGTTGTAGTCTCGTGGCGGTGACCCGGTCCGTGCCCAGGGAGTCAGACTAAGTGGCGCTGTATTAGTGGTAGATGTTGTACGACTACGCCACCCGTTGAATGCAGCGAAGGAGCTGCCGCTGCAGGGCAGACCGCTGAGGCCGGTGGTAGGATTGTGCAGCGTGATAGTATCACCCCCAACGGGAGGGGTATGGCCTCAGGGCAGCCGACGTGGATGATGGGGGTAGCAGGAACCACTCGGAGACGGTACGGTGTAGTTCAGGGTCTTTACTGGTGACAAAGATAGACCCTCCCGGAGTACTGGCTAGCGATTGGGGCCTGGTCAGTCCTTGAGCAGATGGGATCTCCCCTGGCCAGGCGGAGTTGTAGGCCTCCCAAACTAACTGTACTCTTCTGGCTACCTTGCTAGAGGCGGGTATAAGTAGCCCACGTCCCTGAGTGTACCGTGTGGTGCTCACCCGTATGGCCGGTGACTCGGGGCCTTCTAGTAGCTTCCGCTCCACGACGGCGGTGCTGGTCCCACGCGTGTGACCGTGCCTTCGGGTTTCTTGGCCAGAGGACCTGAAATCCCCTGCCGGTCGGTTTCTGCTGCTGGATAGGAGTTAGTCCCCACAGCCTCGGACTCCGGGTCCGGTGATAGCTTCTCAGTCAGGGCGAGCTCTGCAGCTGCCAGCCCCTGACTCCTTGTAGTACTGCTCCCACAGAGCTCCTGTTGTTTCTTCCTATGCTGCTTCTCTTCTCTGTCTCTACTTCTTCTCTACTCACTAACCCTGCCTCAGTCCTAGATTTATATAGGGGAAGTTCTTCCCCTCCCAGGACTGGGCAGGAGGTGTGGCATGCATAGGATTCCTGACCAAGAGACCTCCCACCTGCTCTCAGACATAACATTGCTGTTACTGTGGAAAACCAGACCCCTGGGGTGCCACATATATATTATTGGAGGCAGGAGAATGTATGGGCTCCTGTCAGGTATATATTATTGGAGGCAGGAGAATGTATGGGCTCCTGTCAGGTATATATTATTGGAGGCAGGAGAATGTATGGGCTCCTGTCAGGTATATATTATTGGAGGCAGGAGAATCTATGGGCTCCTGTCAGGTATATATTATTGGAGGCAGGAGAATGTATGGGCTCCTGTCAGGTATATATTATTGGAGGCAGGAGAATGTATGGGCTCCTGTCAGGTATATATTATTGGAGGCAGGAGAATGTATGGGCTCCTGTCAGGTATATATTATTGGAGGCAGGAGAATCTATGGGCTCTTGTCAGGTATATATTATTGGAGGCAGCAATATCTATGGGCTCCTGTCAGGTATATATTATTGGAGGCAGCAAAATCTATGGGCTCCTGTCACGTATATAGTATTGGGGGCAGCAGAATGTATGGGCTCCTGTCAGGTATTTATTATTGGAGGCAGCAGAATGTATGGGCTCCTGTCAGGTATATATTATTGGAGGCATCAGAATCTATGGGCTTCTGTCAGGTATATAGTATTGGGGGCAGCATAATGTGTGTGCTCCTGTCAGGTATATATTATTGGAGGCAGGAGAATGTATGGGCTCCTGTTAGGTATATATTATTGGAGGCAGGAGAATGTATGGGCTCCTGTCAGGTATATATTATTGGAGGCTGCAGAATCTATGGGCTCCTGTCAGGTATATAGTATTGGGGGCAGCAGAATGTATGGGCTCCTGTCAGGTATATATTATTGGAGGCAGCAGAATGTATGGGCTCCTGTCAGGTATATATTATTGGAGGCAGGAGAATGTATGGTCTCCTGTCAGGTATATATTATTGGAGGCAGGAGAATGTATGGGCTCCTGTCAGGTATATATTATTGGAGGCAGGAGAATGTATGGGCTCCTGTCAGGTATATATTATTGGAGGCAGGAGAATGTATGGGCTCCTGTCAGGTATATATTATTGGAGGCAGGAGAATCTATGGGCTCCTGTCAGGTATATATTATTGGAAGCAGGAGAATCTATGGGCTCCTGTCAGGTATATATTATTGGAGGCAGGAGAATGTATGGGCTCCTGTCAGGTATATATTATTGGAGGCAGGAGAATGTATGGGCTCCTGTCAGGTATATATTATTGGAGGCAGGAGAATGTATGGGCTCCTGTCAGGTATATATTATTGGAGGCAGGAGAATGTATGGGCTCCTGTCAGGTATATATTATTGGAGGCAGGAGAATCTATGGACTCCTGTCAGGTATATATTATTGGAGGCAGGAGAATGTATGGGCTCCTGTCAGGTATATATTATTGGAGGCAGCAGAATGTATGGGCTCCTGTCAGGTATATATTATTGGAGGCAGGAGAATGTATGGGCTCCTGTCAGGTATATATTATTGGAGGCAGCAGAATCTATGGGCTCCTGTCAGGTATATATTATTGGACGTAGCAGAAAGTACGGGCTCCTGTCAGGTATATATTATTGGAGGCAGCAGAATGTATGGGCTCCTGTCAGGTATATATTATTGGAGGCAGGATAATCTATGGGCTCCTGTCAGGTATATATTATTGGACGTAGCAGAAAGTATGGGCTCCTGTCAGGTATATATTATTGGAGCCATCAGAATGTATGGGCTCCTGTCAGGTATATATTATTGGAGGCAGCAGAATCTATGGGCTCCTGTCAGGTATATATTATTGGAGGCAGCAGAATCTATGGGCTCCTGTCAGGTATATAGTATTGGGGGCAGCAGAATGTATGGGCTCCTGTCAGGTATATATTATTGGAGGCAGGAGAATCTATGGGCTCCTGTCAGGTATATATTATTGGAGGCAGGAGAATGTATGGGCTCCTGTCAGGTATATATTATTGGAGGCAGGAGAATGTATGGGCTCCTGTCAGGTATATATTATTGGAGGCAGGAGAATGTATGGGCTCCTGTCAGGTATATATTATTGGAGGCAGCAGAATGTATGGGCTCCTGTCAGGTATATATTATTGGAGGCAGGAGAATGTACGCGCTCCTGTCAGGTATATATTATTGGAGGCAGGAGAATGTACGCGCTCCTGTCAGGTATATATTATTGGAGGCAGCAGAATGTATGGGCTCCTGTCAGGTATATATTATTGGAGGCAGCAGAATCTATGGGCTCCTGTCAGGTATATATTATTGGAGGCAGGAGAATGTATGGGCTCCTGTCAGGTATATAGTATTGGGGGCAGCAGAATGTATGGGCTCCTGTCAGGTATATATTATTGGAGGCAGCAGAATCTATGGGCTCCTGTCAGGTATATATTATTGGAGGCAGCAGAATCTATGGGCTCCTGTCAGGTATATATTATTGGAGGCACCAGAATGTATGGGATCCTGTCAGGTATATATTATTGGAGGCAGGAGAATGTATGGGCTCCTGTCAGGTATATATTATTGGAGGCAGGAGAAAGTATGGGCTCCTGTCAGGTATATATTATTGGAGGCAGGAGAATGTATGGGCTCCTGTCAGGTATATATTATTGGAGGCAGGAGAATGTATGGGCTCCTGTCAGGTATATATTATTGGAGGCAGGAGAATCTATGGGCTCCTGTCAGGTATATATTATTGGAGGCAGGAGAATGTATGGGCTCCTGTCAGGTATATATTATTGGAGGCAGGAGAATGTATGGGCTCCTGTCAGGTATATATTATTGGAGGCAGGAGAATGTATGGGCTCCT
Source organism: Phyllobates terribilis (assembly GCF_046119375.1). Classification (NCBI taxonomy): domain Eukaryota; kingdom Metazoa; phylum Chordata; class Amphibia; order Anura; family Dendrobatidae; genus Phyllobates; species Phyllobates terribilis. The sequence continues at coordinate 1,328,563 of NW_027363159.1, read as the reverse complement.
GTCAGGTATATATTATTGGAGGCAGGAGAATGTATGGGCTCCTGTCAGGTATATATTATTGGAGGCAGGAGAATGTATGGGCTCCTGTCAGGTATATATTATTGGAGGCAGGAGAATCTATGGGCTCCTGTCAGGTATATATTATTGGAGGCAGGAGAATGTATGGGCTCCTGTCAGGTATATATTATTGGAGGCAGGAGAATGTATGGGCTCCTGTCAGGTATATATTATTGGAGGCAGGAGAATGTATGGGCTCCTGTCAGGTATATATTATTGGAGGCAGGAGAATCTATGGGCTCTTGTCAGGTATATGTTATTGGAGGCAGCAGAATCTATGGGCTCCTGTCAGGTATATATTATTGGAGGCAGCAAAATCTATGGGCTCCTGTCACGTATATAGTATTGGGGGCAGCAGAATGTATGGGCTCCTGTCAGGTATTTATTATTGGAGGCAGCAGAATGTATGGGCTCCTGTCAGGTATATATTATTGGAGGCAGCAGAATATATGGGCTCCTGTCAGGTATATATTATTGGAGGCAGCAGAATGTATGGGCTCCTGTCAGGTAGATATTATTGGATGCAGCAGAATGTATGGGCTCCTGTCAGGTATATATTATTGGAGGCAGGAGAATCTATGGGCTCCTGTCAGGTATATATTATTGGAGGCAGGAGAATCTATGGGCTCCTGTCAGGTATATATTATTGGAGGCAGGAGAATGTATGGGCTCCTGTCAGGTATATATTATTGGAGGCAGCAGAATGTATGGGCTCCTGTCAGGTATATATTATTGGAGGCAGCAGAATCTGTGGGCTCTTGTCAGGTATATATTATTGGAGGCAGCAGAATCTATGGGCTCCTGTCAGGTATATATTATTGGAGGCAGGATAATCTATGGGCTCCTGTCAGGTATATATTATTGGACGTAGCAGAAAGTATAGGCTCCTGTCAGGTATATATTATTGGAGGCAGCAGAATCTATGGGCTCCTGTCAGGTATATATTATTGGAGGCAGCAGAATCTATGGGCTCCTGTCAGGTATATAGTATTGGGGGCAGCATAATGTATGGGCTCCTGTCAGGTATATAGTATTGGGGGCAGCATAATGTATGTGCTCCTGTCAGGTATATATTATTGGAGGCAGGAGAATGTATGGGCTCCTGTTAGGTATATATTATTGGAGGCAGGAGAATGTATGGGCTCCTGTCAGGTATATATTATTGGAGGCAGGAGAATGTATGGGCTCCTCTCAGGTATATATTATTGGAGGCTGCAGAATCTATGGGCTCCTGTCAGGTATATAGTATTGGGGGCAGCAGAATGTATGGGCTCCTGTCAGGTATATATTATTGGAGGCAGCAGAATGTATGGGCTCCTGTCAGGTATATATTATTGGAGGCAGTAGAATGTATGGGCTCCTGTCAGGTATATATTATTGGAGGCAGGAGAATGTATGGGCTCCTGTCAGGTATATATTATTGGAGGCAGGAGAATGTATGGGCTCCTGTCAGGTATATATTATTGGAGGCAGGAGAATGTATGGGCTCCTGTCAGGTATATATTATTTGAGGCAGGAGAATGTATGGGCTCCTGTCAGGTATATATTATTGGAGGCAGGAGAATGTATGGGCTCCTGTCAGGTATATATTATTGGAGGCAGGAGAATGTATGGGCTCCTGTCAGGTATATATTATTGGAGGCAGGAGAATGTATGGGCTCCTGTCAGGTATATATTATTGGAGGCAGGAGAATGTATGGGCTCCTGTCAGGTATATATTATTGGAGGCAGGAGAATGTATGGGCTCCTGTCAGGTATATAATATTGGAGGCAGGAGAATCTATGGGCTCCTGTCAGGTATATATTATTGGAGGCAGGAGAATGTATGGGCTCCTGTCAGGTATATATTATTGGAGGCAGGAGAATGTATGGGCTCCTGTCAGGTATATATTATTGGAGGCAGGAGAATGTATGGGCTCCTGTCAGGTATATATTATTGGAGGCAGGAGAATCTATGGGCTCTTGTCAGGTATATGTTATTGGAGGCAGCAGAATCTATGGGCTCCTGTCAGGTATATATTATTGGAGGCAGCAAAATCTATGGGCTCCTGTCAGGTATATAGTATTGGGGGCAGCAGAATGTATGGGCTCCTGTCAGGTATATATTATTGGAGGCAGGAGAATCTATGGGCTCCTGTCAGGTATATATTATTGGAGGCAGGAGAATCTATGGGCTCCTGTCAGGTATATATTATTGGAGGCAGGAGAATGTATGGGCTCCTGTCAGGTATATATTATTGGAGGCAGCAGAATGTATGGGCTCCTGTCAGGTATATATTATTGGAGGCAACAGAATCTATGGGCTCTTGTCAGGTATATATTATTGGAGGCAGCAGAATCTATGGGCTCCTGTCAGGTATATATTATTGGAGGCAGCATAATCTATGGGCTCCTGTCAGGTATATATTATTGGACGTAGCAGAAAGTATGGGCTCCTGTCAGGTATATGTTATTGGAGGCAGCAGAATCTATGGGCTCCTGTCAGGTATATATTATTGGAGGCAGCAGAATCTATGGGCTCCTGTCAGGTATATAGTATTGGGGGCAGCATAATGTATGTGCTCCTGTCAGGTATATATTATTGGAGGCAGGAGAATGTATGGGCTCCTGTCAGGTATATATTATTGGAGGCAGGAGAATGTATGGGCTCCTGTCAGGTATATATTATTGGAGGCTGCAGAATCTATGGGCTCCTGTCAGGTATATAGTATTGGGGGCAGCAGAATGTATGGGCTCCTGTCAGGTATATATTATTGGAGGCAGCAGAATGTATGGGCTCCTGTCAGGTATATATTATTGGAGGCAGGAGAATGTATGGGCTCCTGTCAGGTATATATTATTGGAGGCAGGAGAATGTATGCGCTCCTGTCAGGTATATATTATTGGAGGCAGCAGAATGTATGGGCTCCTGTCAGGTATATAGTATTGGGGGCAGCAGAATGTATGGGTTCCTGTCAGGTATATATTATTGGAGGCAGGAGAATGTATGGGCTCCTGTTAGCTATATATTATTGGAGGCAGGAGAATGTATGGGCTCCTGTCAGGTATATATTATTGGAGGCTGCAGAATCTATGGGCTCCTGTCAGGTATATAGTATTGGGGGCAGCAGAATGTATGGGCTCCTGTCAGGTATATATTATTGGAGGCAGGAGAATGTATGGGCTCCTGTCAGGTATATATTATTGGAGGCAGGAGAATGTATGGGCTCCTGTCAGGTATATATTATTGGAGGCTGCAGAATCTATGGGCTCCTGTCAGGTATATAGTATTGGGGGCAGCAGAATGTATGGGCTCCTGTCAGGTATATATTATTGGAGGCAGGAGAATGTATGGGCTCCTGTCAGGTATATATTATTGGAGGCAGCATTATCTATGGGCTCCTGTCAGGTATATATTATTATAGGCAGGAGAATGTATGGGCTCCTGTCAGGTATATATTATTGGAGGCAGCAGAATGTATGGGCTCCTCTCAGGTATATATTATTGGAGCCAGCAGAATCTATGGGCCCCTGTCAGGTATATATTATTGGAGGCAGGAGAATGTATGGGCTCCTGTCAGGTATATATTATTGGAGGCAGGAGAATGTATGGGCTCCTGTCAGGTATATATTATTGGAGGTAGCAGAATCTATGGGCTCCTGTCAGGTATATATTATTGGAGGCAGGAGAATGTATGGGCTCCTGTCAGGTATATATTATTGGAGGCAGGAGAATGTATGGGCTCCTGTCAGGTATACATTATTGGAGGCAGGAGAATCTATGGGCTCCTGTCAGGTATATATTATTGGAGTTTGGAGAATCTATGGGCTCTTGTCAGGTATATATTATTGGAGGCAGCAGAATCTATGGGCTCCTGTCAGGTATATATTATTGGAGGCAGGAGAATGTATGGTCTCCTGTCAGGTATATATTATTGGAGGCAGGAGAATCTATGGGCTCCTGTCAGGTATATATTATTGGAGTTTGGAGAATCTATGGGCTCTTTTCAGGTATATATTATTGGAGGTAGCAGAATCTATGGGCTCCTGTCAGGTATATATTATTGGAGGCAGGAGAATGTATGGTCTCCTGTCAGGTATATATTATTGGAGGCAGGAGAATCTATGGGCTCCTGTCAGGTATATATTATTGGAGGCAGGAGAATGTTTGGTCTCCTGTCAGGTATATATTATTGGAGGCAGGAGAATCTATGGGCTCCTGTCAGGTATATATTATTGGAGGCAGGAGAATGTATGGTCTCCTGTCACGTATATATTATTGGAGGCAGGAGAATCTATGGGCTCCTGTCAGGTATATATTATTGGAGGCAGGAGAATGTATGGTCTCCTGTCAGGTATATATTATTGGAGGCAGGAGAATCTATGGGCTCCTGTCAGGTATATATTATTGGAGTTTGGAGAATCTATGGGCTCTTGTCAGGTATATATTATTGGAGGTAGCAGAATCTATGGGCTCCTGTCAGGTATATATTATTGGAGGCAGGAGAATGTATGGTCTCCTGTCAGGTATATATTATTGGAGGCAGGAGAATCTATGGGCTCCTGTCAGGTATATATTATTGGAGGCAGCAGAATCTATGGGCTCCTGTCAGGTATATATTATTGGAGTTTGGAGAATCTATGGGCTCTTGTCAGGTATATATTATTGGAGGTAGCAGAATCTATGGGCTCCTGTCAGGTGTATATTATTGGAGGCAGGAGAATGTATGGTCTCCTGTCAGGTATATATTATTGGAGGCAGGAGAATCTATGGGCTCCTGTCAGGTATATATTATTGGAGGCAGGAGAATCTATGGGCTCCTGTCAGGTATATATTATTGGAGTTTGGAGAATCTATGGGCTCTTGTCAGGTATATATTATTGGAGGCAGCAGAATCTATGGGCTCCTGTCAGGTATATATTATTGGAGACAGGATAATCTATGGGCTCCTGTCAGGTATATATTATTGGAGGCAGCAGAAAGTATGGGCTCCTGCCAGGTATATAGTATTGGGGGCAGCAGAATCTATGGGCTCCTGTCAGGTATATATTATTGGAGGCAGGAGAATGTATGGGCTCCTGTCAGGTATATATTATTGGAGGCAGGAGAATGTATGGGTTCCTGTCAGGTATATATTATTGGAGGCAACAGAATCTATGGGCTCCTGTCAGGTATACATTATTGGAGTTTGGAGAATCTATGGGCTCTTGTCAGGTATATATTATTGGAGGCAGCAGAATCTATGGGCTCCTGTCAGGTATATATTATTGGAGGCAGGAGAATGTATGGGCTCCTGTCAGGTATATATTATTGGAGGCAGGAGAATGTATGGGCTCCTGTCAGGTATATATTATTGGAGGCTGCAGAATCTATGGGCTCCTGTCAGGTATATAGTATTGGGGGCAGCAGAATGTATGGGCTCCTGTCAGGTATATATTATTGGAGGCAGGATAATCTATGGGCTCCTGTCAGGTATATATTATTGGACGTAGCAGAAAGTATAGGCTCCTGTCAGGTATACATTATTGGAGGCAGCAGAATGTATGGGCTCCTGTCAGGTATATATTATTGGAGGCAGGAGAATGTATGGGCTCCTGTCAGGTATATATTATTGGAGGCAGGAGAATGTATGCGCTCCTGTCAGGTATATATTATTGGAGGCAGCAGAATGTATGGGCTCCTGTCAGGTATATAGTATTGGGGGCAGCAGAATGTATGGGCTCCTGTCAGGTATATATTATTGGAGGCTGGAGAATGTATGGGCTCCTGTTAGCTATATATTATTGGAGGCAGGAGAATGTATGGGCTCCTGTCAGGCATATATTATTGGAGGCAGCAGAATCTATGGGCTCCTGTCAGGTATATATTATTGGAGGCAGCAGAATGTATGGGCTCCTGTCAGGTATATATTATTGGAGGCAGCAGAATCTATGGGCTCCTGTCAGGTATATATTATTGGAGGCAGCAGAATCTATGGGCTCCTGTCAAGTATATATTATTGGAGGCAGCAGAATCTATGGGCTCCTGTCAGGTATATATTATTGGAGGCAGGAGAATGTATGGGCTCCTGTCAGGTATATATTATTGGAGGCAGGAGAATCTATGGGCTCCTGTTAGGTATATATTATTGGAGTTTGGAGAATCTATGGGCTCTTGTCAGGTATATATTATTGGAGGTAGCAGAATCTATGGGCTCCTGTCAGGTATATATTATTGGAGGCAGGAGAATGTATGGTCTCCTGTCGGGTATATATTATTGGAGGCAGGAGAATCTATGGGCACCTGTCAGGTATATATTATTGGAGGCAGGAGAATGTTTGGTCTCCTGTCAGGTATATATTATTGGAGGCAGGAGAATCTATGGGCTCCTGTCAGGTATATATTATTGGAGGCAGGAGAATGTATGGTCTCCTGTCAGGTATATATTATTGGAGGCAGGAGAATCTATGGGCTCCTGTCAGGTATATATTATTGGAGTTTGGAGAATCTATGGGCTCTTGTCAGGTATATATTATTGGAGGCAGGAGAATCTATGGGCTCCTGTCAGGTATATATTATTGGAGGTAGCAGAATCTATGGGCTCCTGTCAGGTATATATTATTGGAGGCAGGAGAATCTATGGGCTCCTGTCAGGTATATATTATTGGAGTTTGGAGAATCTATGGGCTCTTGTCAGGTATATATTATTGGAGGTAGCAGAATCTATGGGCTCCTGTCAGGTATATATTATTGGAGGCAGGAGAATGTATGCGCTCCTGTCAGGTATATATTATTGGAGTTTGGAGAATCTATGGGCTCTTGTCAGGTATATATTATTGGAGGTAGCAGAATCTATGGGCTCCTGTCAGGTATATATTATTGGAGGCAGGAGAATGTATGGTCTCCTGTCAGGTATATATTATTGGAGGCAGGAGAATCTATGGGCTCCTGTCAGGTATATATTATTGGAGGCAGGAGAATCTATGGGCTCCTGTCAGGTATATATTATTGGAGTTTGGAGAATCTATGGGCTCTTGTCAGGTATATATTATTGGAGGCAGCAGAATCTATGGGCTCCTGTCAGGTATATATTATTGGAGACAGGATAATCTATGGGCTCCTGTCAGGTATATATTATTGGAGGCAGCAGAAAGTATGGGCTCCTGCCAGGTATATAGTTTTGGGGGCAGCAGAATCTATGGGCTCCTGTCAGGTATATATTATTGGAGGCAGGAGAATGTATGGGTTCCTGTCAGGTATATATTATTGGAGGCAGCAGAATCTATGGGCTCCTGTCAGGTATACATTATTGGAGTTTGGAGAATCTATGGGCTCTTGTCAGGTATATATTATTGGAGGCAGTAGAATCTATGGGCTCCTGTCAGGTATATATTATTGGAGGCAGGAGAATGTATGGGCTCCTGTCAGGTATATATTATTGGAGGCAGGAGAATGTATGGGCTCCTGTCAGGTATATATTATTGGAGGCTGCAGAATCTATGGGCTCCTGTCAGGTATATAGTATTGGGGGCAGCAGAATGTATGGGCTCCTGTCAGGTATATATTATTGGAGGCAGCAGAATGTATGGGCTCCTGTCAGGTATATAATATTGGAGGCAGGAGAATGTATGGGCTCCTGTCAGGTATATATTATTGGAGGCAGGAGAATGTATGCGCTCCTGTCAGGTATATATTATTGGAGGCAGCAGAATGTATGGGCTCCTGTCAGGTATATATTATTGGAGGCAGGAGAATGTATGGGCTCCTGTTAGCTATATATTATTGGAGGCAGGAGAATGTATGGGCCCCTGACAGGTATATATTATTGGAGGCTGCAGAATCTATGGGCTCCTGTCAGGTATATATTATTGGAGGCTGCAGAATCTATGGGCTCCTGTCAGGTATATAGTATTGGGGGCAGCAGAATCTATGGGCTCCTGTCAGGTATATATTATTGGAGGCAGGAGAATGTATGGGCTCCTGTCAGGTATATATTATTGGAGGCAGCAGAATCTATGCGCTCCTGTCAGGTATATATTATTGGAGGCAGCAGAATGTATGGGCTCCTCTCAGGTATATATTATTGGAGCCAGCAGAATCTATGGGCCCCTGTCAGGTATATATTATTGGAGGCAGGAGAATGTATGGGCCCCTGACAGGTATATATTATTGGAGGCTGGAGAATGTATGAGCTCCTGTCAGGTATATATTATTGGAGGCAGGAGAATCTATGGGCCCCTGTCAGGTATATATTATTTGATAATCATGCCCATTGCCCAGCTCCCGCCATATGTTGATCGCCAGCCAGATAAAACAAGGCAGCTGGGGGCTGGGATTCGCAGCATGGTAAGGCCCAAGCGTTCTTGGCCCCCCACGCTGAAAATCTCACCCCTCAGCCACCCCTGAAAGTGGCGCATTCATCATAGCACCATTTCCAGGTGCTTTACCCGGCTCTTCCAGCGGCCCTGGTGGTGAGTGGCACCCTGGGTAAGAATAGGGTTAGTACCAGGCCAGCTTTGTATTATCAGCTGGTACTAAGCCCGAAATTCATGGTGTCACGCCAAATTAGACATAGCCACCATGAATTTCTAGTAAACAGAAAAAAAAGACAGAATTTTTTTTTTTTATTAAAAATAAAACACATTTAGGGACTCCATCTTTAATAAAGAAAAATCCTCACTCCAGCGTAATCCATAGGTCTTCTGTCTTCAGCTCTGCTACATCTTTGCCATCAGACAATATGTCTGCTGACAGAGATGAGCCGGCACAGAATGACACTGGAGCAATGTTACTGTGTAGTGCGGCACTAGATTTCTTTTTTTGTCATTTCATGCAGTGTAGAAATCTTGAGAAAAGTGTAGATTGTGCTCTGGAAGTGATCAGTTATAGCAAACTATGTTATTTTCTGCAGAGATAAGTCCTGCATAGAAGATGAGATATATCGCTCTGCGGCAGATAAAGAACTTCACCTAGAGACATCACTGGTGAGTATGTGTGTTACCTATACACACACACTGACACTATATACAGAGCTCCTGTGTGTAATGTCACTGGTGATCACTGTATTACCTATACACACACACTGACACTATATACAGAGCTCCAATGTGTAATGTCACTGGTGATCTCTGTACAACCTATACACACACACTGACACTACACGGAGCTCCTGTGTGTAATGTCACTGGTGATCACTGTATTACCTATACACACACACTGACACTATATACGGAGCTTCTGTGTGTAATGTCACTGGTGATCACTATATTACCTATACACACACACTGACACTATATACAGAGTTCCTGTGTGTAATGTCACTGGTGATCACTGTATTACCTCTACACTGACCCTATACACAGGACTCCTGTGCATAATGTCACTGATAATCTCTACATTATCTGTACACTGACTCTATATACAGAGCTTTTTTACATTTTCATTATCAGTCACTATCTGGTGCCATTATGTGCCATGGTCATGGTGTGGCGGAATTTGTCCCTTGTATGTGGTATTATTCGGACAGTCACTATGTGGTGGTAATATGTGGTCTTCTCATGCTGTGGCAGTATATATACCTTGTACTTGGTAGTATTTGATCACCATGTGGTGGTATGTGTTCTGGTCATGGTGTGGCGGTATTTCCCTCTTCTATATGGTATTATTAGTCTAGTGATGGTTGTTAGTCATTTGTTTTTTCGGATATTAAGAATGGGAACATTCTTTATTTGCAATACATATTAAATACTTGGATGGTTAACCTCTCCCTGTGTTGTGACTACTACAGAGCAGCAGAGATGCACGTCAGCTCAAGACGCAAAAAATAAGCCGTCACAAAGCCCCAGACCCAAAAAAATGAGAACACTACGGTGCGCAGAACATGGCGTGAAAAGTGTGATTTTTCAAACTTATGAATTTGTTTTCACCACTTAGATACCAGTAAAGGTATACATGTTTGGTATCTACAAACTCGTACTGACCCGAGGCATCACCCTGTCACGTCGGTTTTTCCATATAGTGAACATGGTGACTAAAAAACCCAATAAACAAACGTGCAATTCCACTTTTTTTGCAATTTTACTGCACTTGGAATTTTTGTTGCCATTTCCCTGTACACTATATGGTAAAATAAATGATTGCATCTGAAAGTACAACTCGTCCCGCAAAAAAACTGTCTTTCCTGCTGCTACAGACTTTTATATGACTACAATTTACATTCTGCTGCTTATGGAAACATTTTTGCAGTTTACAAGACCCTTCTTACACTTGCTTGCACCCAGGTTTCATGTGAAAGAGTGTTCTCAAAGCTGAAAATTGTAAAAAATCGTCTGAGGGCTTCGATTGGACAGGAGCTTTTAGAGTCCCTCCTTCTGTTGAACATTGAGTGTGACATTTCAAGGAACTTAGACTATGATGACATTATTAATACGTATGCAATGTCATCTTCTGTTCTGAAAAAAAACGTTTGTAATTTTGCTGCTGATTGACTGTTAGTGTGAGTTTATTTGTTGCTTTGGGCCTTTCACTAACAATTGAATGGTATTGTATTATAGAGGAGAGGAAATCGTGCAATACAAACTTCCAAAATGCTTACAGAATTCTTTTACTTTTCCCAGCGGCCAAGTTTGGTGCTGCTACAATGATGCCGGCTGCTGGGATGCCAGATGGATGCAGGTTCAATTTGTGGCTCTTATACTTTAAGAGAATGTACCTTGAAAGTATTTCTTGTTATTGTTCTGTTATGGCACTTTATCACACACTGGTGTGAATAAGATAACAGTGTTCCTCTTTCGCCAGGAGTGTTTCTTTAGTTTGTTATTTATTCGTTATATTGGTTATTTATTGGTTAATAAAGTTGATTCATTTTGAATGAGTTTGTGGACTTATGTTATTCCTATATACGGTAACTGCATGGTGCTGGTGGGCCCCAAGATTGATTTTTTCCTGGTGGGCCCCAGGTACTCCAGTCCGGCGCTGGACCCCACTGATCCTGGGCACTGGTGCAGCACTGCGCCCCCTTCACTGTTTTTTTCACTGCCCACCCGGCTGTTCTGGGAACGGCAAAGTGACGCTTTTCCTGAGATTTTGATTTTGGTTAGATTTCTCTTGCAATACTCAAGCAGTGATGTCGCGAGCTGGATAATAACAAGCTAATATGGTCTTCTTGGGTTTATAGGAAATTGCACAAAAATTCCGTGTCGTTGGCCCTGAAACATTCACCGTCCTGTTTATGGGATGCATAAAGGATGAAGAGCTGGGCTTCCTACAAGCTCTGCAGGTATGGCTTGCTGCACACATCCTGCATCCTATATCCGTACAGTGCACACTTACCTGGGAATTATGTCTCACACTTCCGACATGATGAGAGACGCAAAAACATTGAGGAATCATGGAGCAACTGTTCATTTTACTAATACAGATATTTCTTGCTGCAGTATTTCTGCTGAAGTGACGATGGGGCATGCCGGCTGAGGGTGGGACTCTTGGATTCTCTGATGACTCTGTTGGGCTCGGTGCACATTACGTTTGTGGCCATTGTTGGGCGCATACACATAGAAGGTGTGTGCCCCCTAGTGGCCACTGTCAGGATGGATGATGAGGCATCCGTCCACTATTGGGACCCATTGTAAAGAAATGTATACCGCATTGCAGAGGTCGCTCTACATTTTTTACAGAAGAGTAAAAATCCTCCTCATAGTATTTTTCAGGAGTATTTTCAGCCAGTCTTTGAATATTAGAGAAGAGGCTGCAACCTGTGCTTTGCTCTACCGCTTCACCATCTTTGACGTATATTTACGTCAAAGGTCGTGTCTCTGCCTTTGATGTGAGCTCGCACACCGAGCCCACATATTTCTCTGCACATGATGACTGATTTAATCAACCATCATCTGCCTTTAATAGCTGCTGATGTACTGTTGCTCCGCCTGCTGCTATTAACCCGTTAAATCCAGCTGTCAATCACTGACAGCGGGATATAGCGCACGTCGGCTGGAAGCGCGTCATACATCCTGCCACGTGATTGTGGGGCACCGATGGGTTGTCATGACAGCTGGGGGTCTGCTGATGACCTCCCATACATGTCATTATGACCCTCCTATGGGCCGGCGTTCATAGAAGATGGTGATTTCTGCTATAGATAGCAGTGTATGTACAGCACAAGCGATCAGACGATCGCCGCTTCAAGTCTCCTAATTAATCTGATCAGTAAACATTGTAATGGGGAAAAAATCAAAATGCCAGAATGACGTTTTTTTTGGCTGCCACAGCATTGCAGTAAAGTGCAACATCAAAGTGGTTGCAGGGAGTATATAAGGATATGTAGCTCACAAACTCCTAAATATATGATGTTTTCATTTACAATGTATCTAATTTATACATGTATATAGAGAGTACTGAGCATGGATTTGTAAGGTTTCATAACTTCCATGCTAGACAAAATTCTATAAAATAAATAATGTGACAATTCTTTCATGGCCGGAGGTGATAATAAACTGATATAACAGTGTACACTAGTAATTAGAATTCCCTGGGCTCGGGTGTAAGAGGCAATATTCCTGATGATCAGGGTCCCGTGTAGGGACGGTCACTGCTGTATACCATCTAGTACAGAGGTACAGAAGCTGGCCGCGCTCCCATAACCTCCGGGCTGCTGGATTCTATCAAACATCTCCATGTTATTCTGTATACAGTTATATTCTTCTTTCCATCACAATGCGGTGGGATATCACTACAATATGCCAACATGGTGTGATTAGTGGAGGGCGGCTGTCAGTATCCCCCGACTTTAGAATTAGATTGAATAATCCTTCAAAGGGGGTGTACAAAGTTTAAAAGATATCTCCTATCCATAGGATAACTTCCCGATGGATGGGGTCTGACTGCTGGGAGCCTCACCAATCCTGAAAACTGGGGATTTGAAGAGTCCTTAGTGACTGATGTGATGGTCGATCATTGCTGCACCATACATTCTCTATGGGACGACTGAAGCTCTGTGCTCGGCTGGTCTTCAGCACTCCCATTAAGAATGAACGGAGCGGCAGTGCGTATACTCAACCACCATTCCATTTGTGGCACCCTGCTACAACAGGTACCACAGGACCCAGGGTGCATGGATGGACTTCTCCACAAGAGGCCCTCACTACATACAAACACCTCCACCCTTCCACCTCATACCACCAGAGGGAGCCCGTTAGGGATATATATATATGGAGGGTGGAGCCAGGCAGTTCAGTCAGAGTTATTAGTCAGACAGAGAGAGTCTGAGAGCGTGCTGACGCTGAGAGCAGCGAAGACGCAGCGCGTCTGCTGCTGGGTTCTGAGGGCCCCGAGTGTGGCCGACGGTAAGGAGGAGAGATGAGAGGAGTTGAGGGGGCAGAGGAGCATCACAAGGTTCACCCCGAAGATACAAACCGGACACCGGGTCTGCGCTTACAGGGTCCTTTATACCCAGTAGGGACCACCGGCATTCCTGGAGGACTGCAAGTCCCTGGCAGACCTGAAGCTAGACCCATTACAGGACCAGGAACCACGAAGACCCCGACGACCAGGTAAAGTGGTTGCCAGCAGAAGGTCCTACTACCGAGCGACAGGTGAAGGAACCGCACGACACATAAGCTAGGCCCAGTTGCAGGCTGGCCAGGAGCATACAGAGAGGCAGACACGGACCAGGAGGCCTTATACCCGGTCACTGGGGAGAAGTCCTGAAGTGCACCCATCCTACTAAGTACCCTGGACCGTACCTGACATCCGCACCAGTAAAGGTATTGAAGCGAATCCCCTGTCTCTGTCAGTTACTCCTGCTGCGCCATCCCGCCTGCACTACAAGTCCCAGCATCACCTCCCACCAAATTCCACACTGCCCCGGGGGCCCGCTCCACCTGTGGGGAGCAGAAACACCTCAGCTGCCATCCCATCACCCCCCTGGAGGTCTGAAGCAGCGCTGGTAATCATTACCAGGTACCACAGGTGGCGTCACAAACTGTTTATTTATTTTATCCAAGTTGCAATCCCCTTTTTCAAGAGTGACCCCAGGGTACGGGCCCAGGAGCCGACCACCACGACATCCCAAAAACCAGGCAAAGGCCCGGGTACCGAGTCGTCCCCATCCCCTGGCCGCGTCATACTCATCGTCTGTGGGACTGCCAGAACTAGTGGAGCGCTGCTCTTGGCTATTTTGGGCAGTCCTATAGACAGTGAATGGAGGGGAGGCTGAGCATGCTGCCTGTTCTTGGGTTTGCTAGGGGTTCCAGCAGTCAGACCCTCAGTGATCAGTAAGTTATCCCCTAACCTTTGGATAAGAGATGATTTTCTATTTTGGCAATAACCCTTTAATTGCATCCATGTGGTTATTTCCCCCTATCCTGTCCACCTTTATTATGTCCGTTATTCCCTCTGGTGGTCAGTGCAGCCATGTAGTGTATGTCTGTACTACTCAGGCTCTGGGGGGCCGGAGCGTGCAGCTACAGAGCAACCTGCTCCACATCACTGCCAGGAGGGGAGATTTATTGCTGTGTAGTTAGTCCAGGTGGTGCCGACAAGTAGAGGGAACAAGTTCTGGCAATCCTGCCAAAGGAGCACAGTTATTCCTGCACCGGACCTGCATCTCCGGTGTGCGGCGGCCGGGAAGGTGCCCGCTCTCCTCAGGGAAGATGCTGACGGCCCGCAGGCACATACCCGTCCTTGTGCCAATGCCCAGGAGATAAAGCAGGACATTTATCTAAGTAGAGATGTGGCGTCTCCCACCCGCCTGTCATATTTGTAGATGACGCGTGGCGGAGGGCAGAAGCCGGGGCAGGACTCCTGTCCGGCTGCAGAAGTCTCATGTGTAGTGATACTCATGTGACTTTTCTAAAAGCATAAATCGGCCCGCAGAGGTGTCAGCGACGCTGGCTCAGACGTTACTGTGAGCGGAATAACAAGGCTTTGGTAACAGTTTCACCTCTTTATATTGTATTAGCTCCTTTACTTAGTCCTAGTTCAGACTGGTCTAAGAGATCGCCTGCTGATTCCTTTCTTGCGATTCTGATAGGAGATTTCTGTTAGAAATTTGGCGCAAGGCTAGTGATTAGACTGGCTAGTGATTAGACTGGCTAGTGATTAGACTGGCTAGTGATTAGACTGGCCAGTGATTAGACTGGCTAGTGATTAGACTGGCCAGTGATTAGACTGGCTAGTGATTAGTCTGGCCAGTGATTAGACTGGCTAGTGATTAGACTGGCTAGTGATTAGTCTGGCCAGTGATTAGACTGGCCAGTGATTAGACTGGCTAGTGATTAGACTGGCCAGTGATTAGACTGGCTAGTGATTAGTCTGGCCAGTGATTAGACTGGCTAGTGATTAGACTGGCTAGTGATTAGACTGGCCAGTGATTAGACTGGCCAGTGATTAGACTGGCCAGTGATTAGACTGGCTAGTGATTAGACTGGCCAGTGATTAGACTGGCTAGTGATTAGACTGGCCAGTGATTAGACTGGCTAGTGATTAGACTGGCTAGTGATTAGACTGGCTAGTGATTAGACTGGCTAGTGATTAGACTGGCTAGTGATTAGACTGGCTAGTGATTAAACTGGCCAGTGATTAGACTGGCTAGTGATTAGACTGGCTAGTAGATAAGGATTTTGTGCCTGATTTTTAGTAACAAAGGGAATACCGCGGTCGGCCATTTTAGGTGGACTGTTACAGTAGGCAGCATGCTGATAAGTTATTTTTTGACGTTTTGCAAGATTTTCGCTGTCTTCGGTTGGCATATCCCCCCCCCAACGGCACTTCCATCTGCAACCTGTAATGGCCAGTCGGAGTACCCGTGCTGGCATCGGGGTCTTATTGCATGGGTAGGCGCTGTGGCATTGGGGTCTTATTACACGGTTAGGCGCGCTGGCATCTGGGTCTTATTACAGGGGTAGGCGCGCTGGCATCAGGGTCTTATTACATAGTTAGGCGCACTGGCATCAGGGTCTTATAACACGGGTAGGCGCGCTGGCATCGGGGTCTTATTACACAGGTAGGCGCGCTGGCATCGGGTCTTATTACACGGGTAGGCGTGCTGGCATCGGGGTCTTATTACACGGGTAGGCGTGCTGGCATCGGGGTCTTATTTCAACGGTAGGCGCGCTGGCATCGGGGTCTTATTACACGGGTAGGCGAGCTGGCATCGGGGTCTTATTACACGGGTAGGCGCGCTGGCATCGGGTCTTATTACACGGGTAGGCGTGCTGGCATCGGGGTCTTATTACACGGGTAGGCGTGCTGGCATCGTGGTCTTATTTCAACGGTAGGCGCGCTGGCATCGGGGTCTTATTATACGGGTAGGCGAGCTGGCATCGGGGTCTTATTACACGGGTAGGTGCGCTGGCATCGGGGCCTTATTACACGGGTAGGTGCGCTGGCATCGGGGTCTTATTACACTGGTAGGCGCGCTGGCATCGGGGTCTTATTAAACGGGTAGGCGCGCTGGCATCGGGGTCTTATTACACTGGTAGGCGTGCTGGCATCGAGGTCTTATTACACGGGTAGTCGCGCTGGCATCGGGGGCTTATTACACTGGTAGGCGCGCTGGCATCAGGTCTTATTACACGGGTAGGCGCGCTGGCATCGGGGTCTTATTACACGGGTAGGCGCGCTGGCATCGGGTCTTATTACACGGGTAGGCATGCTGGCATCGGGGTCTTATTACACGGGTAGGCGTGCTGGCATCGGGGTCTTATTACACGGGTAGGCGCTGGCATCGGGGTCTTATTACACGGGTAGGTGCGCTGGCATCGGGGCCTTATTACACTGGTAGGCTTGCTGGCATCGGGGTCTTATTACACGGGTAGGCGCGCTGGCATCGGGGTCTTATTACACGGGTAGGCGCGCTGGCATCGGGGTCTTATTACACGGGTAGGTGCGCTAGCATCGGGGCCTTATTACACGGGTAGGCATGCTGGCATCGGGGTCTTATTACACGGGTAGGCGCGCTGGCATCGGGGTCTTATTACACGGGTAGGCGCGCTGGCATCGGGGTCTTATTACACGGGTAGGCGCGCTGTTCGGAGACAATGGGAAAACCAGTGGGCAAGGCTTCACAGATACAGAAAATAGCACAGAATTTACTAGTAGGAGTTGCCTATTTATTATGTAGACACACGTTTGGAAATGATATAAGTAGATGGCCCAAGCCCTCCACAAAGCTTTTCATCCTGGAGGGCACCGGCTTTACCAATGTGACCCTCTGACATATGGGAGCATCATTATAATAGGGTACTGCCATTACATGCCAGCTAGTCCGTGTCCAGTTACTGCTTTCTCTGTGACGGGGTGTACATATTTGCGTGAATGTAATGTGGATAGTGACTGTATACGCCATCTTGTGCTTCAGGTCTGGAGGCAGATGCGGCACATGGGGGTAAAGCCGCATGTAATCACCTATAACCTGCTTCTTTGTGCCCCCCGAGACTGTGGGATTGGAGACACCGCTGACGCTCTACATTTACTCACGCACTCTAAGGAACTGGCAGCCCTGACTTTAAGTGCAGGCAAAGAGAAGCAAGACAGGAAAAGCCAGCAAGTGAAGAAAGGAAAGGATAGTCCTGAAGAGGTGGGCAGCCCATGCTCCTGGGCCATTCCTCAATTCCAAGTGGCAACTATGGCACAGCTGAGGACTTGGCAGGCTCACAGGCACTGGTCGTGGTGAGTACGGCTGACCATTTTCCCAGCATGCCCTCTTTTGATGCCAGTAATGTGCCAAACCTCCTGGACCTGTCTGTAAATACGGGAAAAATTGTGTCACTTGCGAATGTCAATACCCCATCTGACCGATTGGCAGTGATTGGCGACTTAGGGGGCGTTCTTCAGAAGATGAAAGAAGACAACGTCTGTCCTACAATAAAGACCTTCACCCTCCTAGCGGCAGTCATGAGAGCAGAAGTGGGGTCAGAATCTGCCGTCCTGGCCACTATGGACGCCTACGGAGTACAGCCAGATCTCACCTTTTTTAACACTTTGGTGTTGAAGAGGAGTAAAACTCTGAAGCTGCAGTCGGCTTTGGTAAGGGAATGGTTTTTATTTTATCATTTAAATGTTAAAAAGCCATCATAAAATAATTAACACGGCTTGTGAGAAGATCCACGCTATCTGACAGTAAAGAGGCTGAGGTGCAGTAGGTGAATGATGTTACCGCATTGTGGGATTATATTTGCTGCATGAAATCATTTGTAAAGTGTGTGACAGATCTGCCTGACTTTTTATATATATTTTTTTCTTAAAAGTGAATACCTTTTTTTTTTTTTACTATTGCTTAATAACGATCCAAAGCAAATGGTTCTGTGTGACCCACTACTACTCAGGTAGCGTTAGCCCTCCCTGGGAAAGGTGTACTTGGACGACGGGCCGGTGGAAGAGGGGGATGCAGTCGCGGCCTTGACCCGGTCCGTGCCCAGGGCGCACACATTAAAAATATGGGCTAGCAGATGAGTGGTTATTTGTCGACTACACCACCTGTGGTTCCCGGTGATTACCACCAGCGCTGCGGCAGTCCTCTGAGGCGGGTGTCGTGGCAGCTCAGCTGGTACTACTCCCCACAGGCGGAGCAGGGCCTCAGGGCAGAGAGAGAGGAAAGTCTGGAGGTTGGTGGTGTGTGTGCGGTGCCGCGCAGGACAGGATAACGGAGGCAAGGGGTGAAGTCTTCCAAGCTTTACTCACGTTGTTTCAGTAGTAAGCACAAAGCTTTTCCTTGTTCCTCACGGCGCGCTGCGACCACCAGGAAGGGGTTCAGCACACTCCGGGTAGTTTAGGTGCACTTAACGAGACCCCTGGACCAGAATGTTCCTCTCCTTGGTGAGTTCTCCCATTAAGTCTCCTCCTGACTGTGTGTGTGGTATGAACTTGGTGAAAGGCTGGTTCCCGCTGCATCAGCGCAGTTTAAGGGATACGGGTGGCGTACGCCGCTCCGTCCATATCCCCCTTAGGGATCCAGAAGGCCTCTGGGCTTTTCCGACTGAGACGTGAAGTAACAGAGTCAGATATCGGGGGCCGGTACCCCTCTTGCAGCAGGAATCCCTCTGACTAGGCCAGAGTAAGAAATACAGATGGTGTATGCTGCTCCGTCCGTATCCCCTGGGATCCTTTTGCCTGTGGAGCTTTACTCCTCCGCTCCCCTCCAGGCCTTCTTAGGTAGGGACCTTGACCGGGTAGAGACAGCGGTTAACTCTAACCCGCTCCTTGTCTCAAGCCCAGAGTACGAGAACCATGTATCTTCAACAAGCTGCAGGTTCCAGCAGAAAGCCACTATCAGCGATGAAGATCACAATCAAAGACCTTGAACCTAAGATGGCCGTGTATTAAATATGTATCAGTAAGTGTAACCTAAAAGTGTGTCCTCCACCCTCACCCACTACATGGTTCCCCCTATCTTTGGTCGTCCCCATCTCCTCTATCCCGGCTGGGGTAGCACCCTGGTGCATATAAGCCCCCCACAGGACAGGAGTGGTGTAGTGTTGAGTGCTGAGGCTGGGTCCTGTGTGGTGCTCCATCCTTACCTCGGAGAGGAGATACCACACCTCGATCTAAGATGCAGTACCCCTGTGGCGACTGAACACTCAGGGGCGCCACAATTCCAACCGATTCATATAGAAACTACACTTTTATATATCGGCCTAATTGTTTCTAAGCATGGCTTTGAAAGAACGGGCATTGCCTTGAAAGAAGGGGCATGGCTTTGAGGAAGGAGCATGGCTTTGAAAGAAGGGGCATTGCTTTGAAAGAAGGGGCATGGCTTTGAAGAAGGGGCATGGCTTTGAAAGAAGGGGCATGGCTTTGAAGAAGGGGCATTGCTTTAAAAGAAGGGGCATTGCTTGGAAAGAAGGGGCATGGCTTTGAAGAAGGGGCATGGCTTTGAAAGAAGGGGCATGGCTTTGAAGAAGGGGCATGGCTTTGAAAGAAGGGGCATGGCTTTGAAAGAAGGGGCATGGCTTTGAAATTCCACCCAAATATCAATGTATACAGCACATTGATTAATGCGGCCATAAAGAGGTTAGATGACGTCTACTTGACCAATATTCTGCGGGACATGAGGAACAGAAACGTGGCTCCTAATGAAGTGGTGGTCCGTCAGCTGGAGTTTGCAGCACAGTACCCACTAAACTTTGATAAAGTGAGTATACGATCTGATAAAACCAATAATGGAGGCTGGTGAAGAGGAGGGAATTCGCCTCCATGTCGGTAAAAATGTGTTGTTTTTTATCAAAATGGAAACTTGTATTCGGTAAAAATACTCCACACCACACGCCATCAACCAAGAAGGCCAATAACTAGTAACAGATTAGAAACAAGCGTTTGAAGACTTTTCCTGTTGTGAACATGATCCTTTAAGTTAAAGGGAACCTGTCACATTGGATAACGCTATTAACCTGCTGATGTAGGGTTAATCTGCAGGGTAATACCATTAGGAAGTGCTTGGCCACTATACTGAATGTGCAGCACATGGGAGTAAATGAACTTTATTCCTGCCGTGAGCCGCCGGCTTTCAGTCATGCAGGGCGTGCCTTTATTCACCACTCCATACAATGTGAGCAGTGGCAGTAAGCACGCCCTGGAACTTCCACTGACAGGTGGCTCTGCACTGATGCACTGTAGAGCTAGCTGTCAGTCAAAGGGCTGGGGCGTGCTTACAACCATTGCTTACTGTGTACAGATTGGTGACAAAAGGCACACCTGCATGACTGAAAGCTGGCGGCTCACAGGAGGAATAAAGTTAATTTTCTCCCTTGTGCTCATTCTCGGGATGGCAGCCAGTCACCTTCCTAACGCTATTAACCTGGAGATTAGCCTGATGTCTGCAGATAAGTCATGACTAAGGGTGATAAGTCACCTAAAACGCGTTGACGTTTCATTCCTTCTGGCTGTAATGCTGACCTTGTCCTCTGTTACGCACTTTGTGTGAAAAAGAGCCTATTCACGGTTCGTTGAGCTGGATTATCTTCATTTTATGATTCCCTTTAAAATGACTAGCAATTTGTATATAACAAAAAATATATAACAGGATGGAGGAATAAAGGGGCTGTCCAAAACGGATGACTTTATTTCGACACCTGCACACTCACTGAATGGATCAGTTACATGTTCAAGGCCCCAAGAGTGACGAAATAATGTTAAAATATCACGTTATTTATCCCACAGCTGTGACAAATGCAGAGATTGCCTGTCAAACAGGCAATCTCTGCATGTATCACAGCTGTCTAACAGCCTTGACACTTGCAGGCGCAGCGACATTAAAAGAAATGCTAAGCACACCAAAATACTCGGCGAGCACACGAGCATGCTCACAGAAAGAGTTAATGAAACCTACTCGCTCATCACTAGTACTGACATGAAAGGAGTTAACATATCATTGCTACTGCACTGTGAATGCCGTAACAACAAAACCAAAGCATTAATGGCAAATTGTGTGTGTTCTTTTTTTCTTTTTTTTTTTCATGTTTCACCCCACAACATTTACAGCGCCTTTCCACTGAACCTTTCCGTCAACCTTCCCACATTTTTTCATGTTACACCCATGAACTTAAAGTATTTTATTGGGATTTTATGTGATTTACCAACACTAAGTAGCAAGTATTTGTGAAGTGTAAAAGAATTGATAAATTATTTTAGAATTACTTTTAAAAATATAAATCTGAATATTGTGATGTGCATTTGTATTCAGCCCCCCTGAGTCAATACTTTGTAGGACCACCTTTTGCTGCAATTACTGCTGCAAGTCTTTTGGGGTCTGCCTCTACCAGCTTTGCACATCTAGCTCTTAAGGGTTTTTATCAGAAATATGCCAGAAATGGGCCAGAAGTGACCAGAAGGTACGAGTGACCATCTACTAATTGTGCTTAGTTTCTCTTTCTCAATCAAATATAGATTGGGAAGGGAAAAGAGGAAAACATGGATATGGATCACAGGTTAGCCAGAGAAGCTTTAATCAGAGTTGCTCAGAATGTTACACTGTTATTCAATGGTATAATCAATTTCCCTATCCACCTATACTATCAGAACACGGGACTCAGTCCCTGACGCGCGTTTCGCCGGTATACCGGCTTTTTCTAAGGGCCTCATTGGACTAATTTAGGTGTATAATATACAGCCATCACCCAATAATTAGGGGCTGAGTTAGGCATTTCTATTACTATTTTATCCACCTCACTACAGACCGGGTTTTGTGGGTCACCATTTGGAAGCTGGTGACCCTGTATGCATTTATTAATGCACGTTTTGCACAAATTTATCTATTTTAATAGTAATTTTCAATAAACGTTATATTTCATTTTCCATTCACATCTCTTCCTATTTTCCCTTCCCAGTCTAGACTCGATATAATTATGGTGTTGTACACCAGTGAATGGTAGTCTAATGAGATATGATCCTCTTTTCTTTCTCTTTCTCATTCACACTTAAACCTTCATTATACTTACATACGCCCTTAGTTTCTTGGCACCACTAAACCTTACTCTCCTTCGCTGTCCTCAAACCCCAGCACCCTCTAACCAAATAATCATCTCTCCTTCCCTCTTACCTCCCCACCTGACCTCATCTGCAGACCTGCTCCTCAAACTCAGATCTATCCTACCAAAACATAAAACAAGCCAGACACTCTCCTTCTCCCACCTGCTCTCCCTCTCTCTGCTTCTCCTCACTGCTGACGACATATCTCCCAATCCTGGCCCCAAACAGCTCACACCTCCCACCAATACCCCCTCCTATCGCTTCCAACCAACTGCAAACTACCGCAACCTCTCCTACTTAAAACCCGTGCCGCTGATGCCCACCCACCCTGCTCCCTCTCTTTGGAGCACTCTGGAACGCCCGCTATGTCTGCAACAAGCTCCATTTTGTCCACGACCTCTTTACCTCTCGTTATCTCTTTTTCCTGGGCATCACAGAGACATGGTTGACACCCTCCGACACTGCCTCCCCTGCTGCGCTGTGTTACCGTGGCCTCCACTTCACCCACACTCCTCGCCCTGGTAATAGACATGGTGAAGGAGTGGGTCTTCTCCTTTCTACCAACTGCACCTTTAGCCCTTTCCCACCTCTACCCTCCCTTACTCTCCCTTCTTTTGAAGTCCACTCTGTCCTCATCTACTCTCCTTCCAAGTAGCTGTCATATACTGACCTCCAGGCCCAGTCACTGCCTTTATTGACCAATTCTCCACCTGGCTTCTTTACTTTCTCTCTGCTGACATTGCACAATCATCATGGGCGATTTCAACATCCCCACTGACACTCGCCAGTCAAAAGCATCCAAATTCCTGTCGCTTACTTCATCCTTTGGACTTACTCAGTGGTCCTCCTCAGCCACCCACACAGACGGAACACACTAGACCTCATCTTCTTCACCCAACTCTGCTCCCTATCTAACCTCACAACCTCCCCCCTACCCCTATCTGACCACCGTCTACTCACTTTCTCATCCCTGTCCTCCTCACCTGTCACACATGTCCAGCAACTAGCACACCCCCTCAGAAACCTTGCATATCTAGACACTCACACACTCTCTGACTCTGTTCTACCACTGACATCCATATCTTTACTCCACGACACTGTCAGCACCACTGCTTTCTACAATGCCACTCTCGCATCAGCTATTGACTCAGTCGCCCCTCTTGTGCATGGCAGAGTGCGACGAGTCAATAGGCAACCCTGGCACAACACCCTCACTAAACCGCTTCAGCAAGCGTCCAGGGTTGCGGAACGGCGTTGGAAGAAAAAACATTCGCAAGATGACTTCACTGCATTCAAACAACAACACTCGCATTCAAATCAGCCCTCGCCTCTGTTAGGCAGGCCTATTTCACAACCCTCATATCTTCCTTATCCTACAACCTCAAACAGTTATTCAACACTTTTAACTCTCTCCTCCGCCCACCACTGTCCCCTCCGACCTCCGTCATCTCTGCTGAGGAGTTCGCCACACACTTCAAAAACAAGATTGACCAAACACGGCAAATCTTTACTCTCCGACCACCACAACCCCTTTGTTTCCCAGACCATTGCCCTTCCCCCATAACCTCCCTTTTCAACATCATGGAAGGAGACCTCACTCATCTCCTTTCCAAATCACATCTCACCACTTGTGCACTCGACCCCATCCCATCCCCCCCAACCTCACCCCCACACTCATCCCATCCCTAACCCATCTTTTCAACCTATCACTAACTTCTGGTACCTTCTCCTCTGCCTTCAAACATGCCACAATCACTCCCATTCTCAAAAAGCCATCCCTCAACCCAACCGCCTTGTCCAGCTACCGCCCCATATCGCTTCTCCCATTTGCCTCCAAACTCCTTGAGCAACACGTTCACGCTGAACTTTCCTCTCACTTCTCATCTATCTCTCTTCAATAACCAACAATCTGGTTTCCGCCACCACCATTCCACCAAAACTGCCCTTACCAAAATTACTAATGACTTTCTTACAGACAAAGCTAACAGACAATTCACTGTACTGTTTCTTCTTGACCTGTCCTCTGCCTTCGACACAGTTGACCACTGTCTCCTACTGCAGATCGTCTCTTCCTTTGGAGTCAAAGACCCTGCCCTATCCTGGATCTCCTCATACCTTTCCAACCGCACATTTAGCGTCTCCCACTCCCACACTACCTCCTCATCCCCCCACCTCTCTGTTGGAGTCCCTCAAGGTTCAGTCCTAGGACCCCTACTTTTCTCAATCTATACCCTTGGCCAGGGACAGCTCATAAAATCCCATGGCTTCCAGTCATGAAGAGCATGGTCAGTCATCCTTTTGGTGAGGACACAGAAGTCTTGCCTGTTAGCAATCTGGCACGCATGGCTGAGTTTATGTTACGCTGCCTTTCCCCTGATCCTTGCTTTGTTCAAACTTTGGATGACAGTCCTTACTGGTTGGTGACACTTCTAAACCCACGCTACAAGGAGAACTTTGTCTCTTATTCCCTTGCAGGAGAGGTCTAATAAAATGGTGCAGTACGAGAAGGCTCTTTTTGCGGAATCATTTAAAAAATTCCCATCTGAAAACGCTGGCGGCAGAGGTCACAGTTCGTTTGACAACCAAGGAGTACAGGCGAGAGAGACACAAATTCAATCCAGCAGAGGCAGGGGAACACTGTCAAAGTTCTGGGACAGTTTTCTCAGACCCTCCCACCGCACAGGTCCTGAGGCACGGGGTACTCTCCCAAAGAGGGGAAAGTTTCGGAAGATGGTGAGGGAGTACCTTGCCGGCTGTGCCAACGTAGTCCTTGATTCCTCTGTGCCTTATAATTATTGAGTATCCAAGCTGGACTCGTGGCATGAACTGGCTCTATACACCTTGGAGGTCCTGGCCTGCCCTGTCGCTGTCAACTGAAAATGCTGACAGGCTGACTCATAAAAATGATCAAAGGCTGGTTTGGGCCAGACTTCTCAACATCACTGAATGATAGCAGCGTAACATAAACTCAAATACAGTGTCTTTTTTGGGGAGGTCTAACTGTATTCCCATGCACCTCTGTCTTCACACCCAGACATGGGTATACGCTTCCTGATTTTGTCTATTTGCTCTTGTCCTCCTCCTTCTCCTCATCCTTCACATCCTCCTCCATATCACTACCATATCACCGTATCTACGTCTCTTTCAAGGGGCATTGGAGTTCCTCCAAATTTTTGGCAGCCGTTGCATTCACTGCATAGGCAAAGAGTATGGGAGACCCACTTCCTAATAATGGGAACATTGTTTTCTGGAGGCCCTCCAACCTCTACATCTCTTGCAAGGGGCATTGGAGTGCCTCGTAATTTTTGGCAGCCGTTGCATTCACTGCATAGGCAAATAGTATTGGAGACCCACTCCTTTTTAATGGGAACATGTCGTACTCATTACTGTAGCCCAGCTCCATGTGTCTTTAAATTGGTAATAGGGTTTTTTCTAAATTTTGGCAGCCGTTGGACTCACTGCATACCCTATAACTGGATAGGAGACCCTCTCCTTTCTAATGGGAACATGTCATTACTGTGGTCCAGCTCTATGTGTCTTTAAATTGTTAGTGGGGTTTTTCCCAAATTTTGGCAGCTGTTGGACTCACTGCATACCCTACAACTGTATAGCAGATCCTTAACCTTTCTAATGGGAACATGTCATTACTGTGGCCCAGCTCTCTGTGTCTTTAAATTGTTAGTGGGGTTTTTCCCAAATTTTGGCAGCCCTTGCAGTCACAGCATGGGTATTACCACTATAGGAGACCCACTCCTTTATAATGGGAATATTTTTTTTTACTGAGACCCTCCTCTATGTCTCTTCAAAGAGGTATTGGGTTGCGTCCAAATTTTTGGCAGCCCTTGCAGTCACTGCATATGCAATAACAGTATAGGAGACCCACTCTTTAATAATGGGAACAACAAAGCATAGCCGACTGCTGGCCCTTTAAGAATAGTAAGGCAGTAAAAACAGTGTTTGTGACTTTCACAATCCCTCCTTCATAAATGAAACAGGATGTGTCTGATGATGTTTCACACACCACATGGCCAGATAAGGTTGTAAAATGTTAAAATGCCATTTCCCGGTGAATGCATTTGTCACGGTTGAAAGCAATGCAAAAATGCAAAAAAACGCATCAAAAACGCTATGTGTGAACATAGCCCAAGGTGTGAAGGAGCATTTTTGTTTTTGGTTATTTATTTTGCCTTATATACAAGTCATTACCCTGGAAAGAATGTTCCTTAACATATTTCCCAGGAAAATCCATTTTGGTTTAGTTTTTGTATGTTTTATTGTGAGTCTGTAAAAGTGGCGTAATACCTCTGACAACATTGTTGATATTATTGACCTGGTAGTCAGAAATGCTTCCAGGAGTCTTCCCCATGCTGTTCCCATGTCATTTTAGTACTGTTCCCATCGATTTGGGCAATTTTTAGGCCCTCTGCAGACCGCCGGGGGGGGGCCGCCGAAAGAATGCTGGAGTTTCCCATAGACTTACATTGGGCTCGTTACTTGTACCGAGCACCCGAGTATTCCAATTTGCTTGACTCGAGCAGCGAGCACCCGAGCATTTTAGTGCTCGCTCGTCACTAGTTTTCAGCTATACCATTTTTATTTCCATTCGACTTTTTGATCGTGTTTTATTCCACTCTTTGTTTGGTGGTAAGATGAAAAAGAATAGTTTTTTTTTTACAATGTTCACTGAAGGCGTTAAGTAGTGTGATCGTTTTATAGGCCGTGGAAGTGATGATAACAAATATGTGGACCTTTTTGGTTTATTTTAGTTTTTATATGAATTTACCCATTTATTGATATAACATTATTTTCATTTTCTTTTCTGTTTATTTTTTGATTAGGTTTTTTTTTTTATATTTTTTCACATTCTTTTTTTTACTTTTTCATTTAGTCCCTCTATGGGACTAGCTTTTATTAGTATAATCGCTGTTATAAAGCATTGCAATGAATTCTACCTGTCAGTGTTACAGTGATAGAAGCCTCTGAGACCATGCTCCTAGCTCGGTCTAAGCAGGCCACCGTCGCTGGGATACCTGGAGGCGCGGGTTGTCATGACAACAGGATCACTGACTAAGGGCTTAACCAGAAACGCGTCGAGATTGCATCTCCGCTATCATGGACTTTTATATATTTTAATATTTTGCACCAATAAAGTGAGAATTATTTTTTATTGGAGACTTTTCCCACTTTCTCCTTATGTACACTGGCCGAGAGTCACGGCATTGTGGGTCTGAGCCCAGAAGATATGAGCAGCAGGATGGATTAAATGCATGGTGAGGCATATATTGTTTTTTTGTAAAGAATTGTCCAATCAGTCAGTAAGGATTTATGGCCCTTTTACATGGCGATATTTTGCATCAGTATTTGTTAACAGACGCCAGGAGTGGATCCAAAACACAGAAGAGGTGAGAGTGGTACAGTTATTATTTTTCTCTGTGTTTGTTCCCCTCTGGTTTTTAGCTTACAAATACTAATGTAAATTACTGCCCAAAATACTCACTGTGTGAATGAGGCGAGGAAGCTGCTTGTAATCCTGTAATATAAGTCCTTATTCTGAGGATGAGCGCTCACTTGCAGGTGCTGTGCTGTAATGCTTATCTTCTCTGCTCCATCATACTCCCCAGAGCAGGGGCGACCCCTGGGGCAAAACTGCGTCCGGCAGATGTCAGACGTGTCACTCAGTGATATGTGATGGAGCCCGACTCCCAAACAAAATCAGACAGAAGCATACAAAATAAATACATGAAGCATTGCAATTAGGTGTCAAACGTTCTCAACTTTATTTAAATTTACATGACACAAACCATCACCTATCAGGATAAAGAAGATTCTGTGTAGCCTCTGTTCCTATAGACCATCTTGCTTGCAGCCTTCTCCATTGAAGACTACGGAAATTACAGGAATAGATGAGTAATCTGCTTATACTGCTGTAATACAATTCTTTTATCCAATGATGAGAGCATGCGTCCAGGAGTTGTGCTGTAATGTTTGTCTCCTCTTCACCATCATCATCAGAGCAGGGGCGACCTCTGGGGCAAAATGTGCTTACTGGGTTCTGTGCAGCTGGCAGATGTCCAGCCGTATGTGATAGACCCCGTCCCCCAAACAAAATTAATCAGACAGAAGCACACAAAATAAATACACGAAGCATTGCAATTAGGTGTCAAATGGTCAAAATTTTATTTAAATTTACATGACACCAAAAATAGCACAACCCCCGACTCACGAAGAGTCACCCTCCAGCACTCAGGAGAGGAAAACCCCCTGTGGAGGAAACCTCTATGGAACCATGGATGGAGGGCTGCCCTTCCATTGGGCTTAGAGAGTTTGTGCCAATATATTACAGATGTAACTGTAGAATTGTACAATTTGTACATTTTACCAGATTTACAGAGAATGACATGAATACAGACTATAAATGTGATAAAGCGGATGTGGGAGAGATCTGGCTGCGATATCTGTCACCACATTGATTGATGGAGCGAATTTGGTTGATCTGATTGGCCAGGTGGATGTATAATTTCTCCCTTACAGATCCAGGTCCGCCTCTCAAACAATTGGACATTTGGTTACAGTTCGTTATGCCTAATCCCTAATAGGATAAATGATCCCTCCCAATTTATCACCCATTAAAGTCATAGATCAGTCCATGAACTCCCAAAGGAGAGCTGCTCTATATAGAGGGTAACAGAAGGGGATCCTGGTCTAGGGACCCCCCTTTGTTACCTTCCCATGCCCTACGGGTGTCTAAAGCAGACAACCCCTTTCCCTGCTAGAACCTCCAAATTACACCAAGTTTGGCACATTACGTGGGTGGTCAAGCTCAAGGTCCTCAGGCGCATCAGTAATGGCGCTGATCGTGGCAGCGCGGAATTCTTTTATGGAATCTTCTTTATGACACTGGTTTATGACTTCATAACAGTTGTCATGGTGACTACAGGGTCTATTACTGATGCAGGGCACAAGTATTAACCCTTTCATCATTGGTAATTTGCTATTGTTATAGAGGCAGATAACTGCACTTGTTACCAAGCAGGGGCCTTATCATTATGGCTTCCCTTAGGCACCATAAGAAATACAGATTACAAATTAAATGTGCAAGTTTGTCATGAGTGTTTTGCACTTTCTAGATCCAGAGATTGGGTTTATTACTAGCACTTTACAAAGAAAAAAAAAAAAAGAGGAAATTACTTGTAAAATAATATTATTGGGAATTGCATTTCAAGCATTTTCCTAATGTGCATTCTACATAGTTACATAGGTTGAAAAAAGTAGGGGTGGACATTAACAGCTTGGGGCCCACGTGCAAGAAATATGTCCGAGACTCCATCTTTTTATGGCGACAAAGCTACAGATATGTACATATACACAGTGGAGGAAATAAATATTTGATCCCCTGCTGTTTTTCTAAGTTTGCCCACTGACAAAGACATGAATAGTCTGTAATTTTAAGGGTAATTTTAACATTGAGAGATAGAATATCCCCCCCAAAAAAAAATCAAGAAAATCACATTGTATAAATTAGATAATTTTTTTTGCATTTTGCAGTGAGAAATAAGTATTTCATCCCCTACAAACCATTATGAGTTCTGGCTGCTACAGACCAGTTAGACGCTCCTAATCAACTCGTTACCTGCAGTAAAGACAGCTGTCTTACATAGTCACCTGTATAAAAGACTCTTGTCCACAGACTCCATTAATCAGTCAGACTCTAACCTCTACCACATGGGCAAGACCAAAGAGCTTTCTAAGGATGTCGGGGACAAGATCATAGACCTGCACAAAGCTGGAATGGGCTACAAAACCATAAGTAAGACGCTGGGTGAGAAGGAGACAACTGTTGGTGCAATTGTAAGAAAATGAAAGAAATACAAAATGACTGTCAATCGACATTGATCTGGGGCACCATGCAAAATCTCACCTCGTGGGGTATCCTTGATCATGAGGAAGTTGAGAGATCAGCCTAAAACTACACGGGGGGAACTTGCTAATGATCTCCAGGCAGCTGGGACCACAGTCACCAAGCAAACCATTGGTAACACATTCCGCTTTAAAGGTTAAAAATCCTGCAGTGCCCGCGAGGTCCCCCTGCTCAAGAAGGCACATGTGCAGGCCCGTCTGAAGTTTGGCAATGAATACCTGGATGATTCTGTGAGTTATTGGGAGAAGGTGCTGTGGTCAGATGAGACAAAAATTGAGCTCTTTAGCATTAACTCAATTGGCCGTGTTTGGAGGAAGAAGGAGGAAGTACAACCCTAAGAACATTGTTCCAACCGTGAAGCATGGTGGTGGAAACATACTTTGGGGGTGCTTTTCTGCAAAGGGGACATGATGACTGCACCATATTGAAAGGAAGATGAATGGCGTCATGTATCGCGAGATTTTGGCCAACAACCTCCTTCCCTCAGTAAGAGCATTGAAGATGGGTCGTGGCTAGGTCTTTCCAGCAAGGCAATGACCCAAAACATACAGCCAAAGCAACAAAGGAGTGGATCATAAAGAACTGCAGTAAGGTCATGGAGTGGCCTAGCCAGTCTCCAGACCTTAATCCCATAGAAAACTTATGGAGGGAGTTAAAGCTCCGATTTGCCAAGCGACAGCCTCAAAATCTTAATGATTTAGTTGATCTGCAAAGAGGAGTGGACCAAAATTCCTCCCGACATGTGCACAACCCTCATCATCAGCTACAAACAACGTCTGACTGCTGTGCTGCCAACATGTGTTTTACCACCAAGTATTAAGGGATCAAATACTTATTTCTCACTGCAAAATGCAAAAAAATTATCTAATTTATACAATGTGATTTTCTTGATTTTTTTTTTGGATATTCTATCTCTCAATGTTAAAATTAACCTACCCTTAAAATTATAGACTGTTCCTGTCTTTGTCAGTGGGCAAACTAAGAAAGACAGCAGGGGATCAAATAATTATTTCCCGCACTGTGTATATAATTATATATACAGTTATATGAAAAAGTTTGGGCACCCCTATTAATCTTAAGCTTAATGTTTTCTTAAAATTGGTGTTTTTGCAACAGCTATTTCAGTTTGATATATGTAATAACTGTTGGACACAGTAATGTTTCTGCCTTGAAATGAGGTTTATTGTACTAACAGAAAATGTGCAATCTGCATTCAAACAAAATTTGACAGGTGCATATGTATGGGCACCCTTATCATTTTCTTGTTTTAAATACTCCTACCTACTTTTTATTGACTTACTAAAGCACTTTTTTTGGTTTTGTAACCTCATTGAGCTTTGAACTTCATAGCCAGGTGTATGCAATCATGATAAAAGCTACTTAAAGTGGCCACTTGCAAGTTGTTCTCCTGTTTGAATCTCCTCTGAAGAGTGGCATCATGGGCTCCTCAAAACAACTGTCAAATGATCTGAAAACAAAGATTATTCAACATAGTTGTTCAGGGAAAGGATACAAAAAGCTGTCTCAGAGATTTAACCTGTCAGTTTCCACTGTGAGGAACATAGTAAGGAAATGGAAGAACACAGGGACAGTTCTTGTTAAGGTCAGAAGTGGCAGGCCAAGAAAAACATCAGAAAGGCAGAGAAGAAGAATGGTGAGATCAGTCAAGGACAATACTCAGACCACCTCCAGAGAGCTTCAGCATCAACTTGCTGCAGATGGTGTCACTGTGCATCGGTCAACTATACAACGCACTTTGCACAAGGAGAAGCTGTATGGGAGAGTGATGCGAAAGAAGCCGTTTCTGCAAGCACGCCACAAACAGAGTCGGCTGAGGTATGCAAAAGCACATTTGGAGAAGCCAATTTCTTTTTGGAAGAAGGTCCTGTGGACTGATGAAACCAAGATTGAGTTGTTTGGTCATACAAAAAGGCGTTATGCATGGCGGCAAAAAAACACAGCATTCCAAGAAAAACACTTGCTACCCACAGTAAAATTTGGTGGAGGTTCCATCTTGCTTTGAGGCTGTGTGGCCAATGCCGGCACCGGGAATCTTGTTAAAGTTGAGGGACGCATGGATTCCACTCAGTATCAGCAGATTCTTGACAATAATTTTCAAGAATCAGTGATAAAGTTGAAGTTACGCAGGGGATGGATCTTTCAGCAAGACAATGATCCAAAACACCGCTCCAAATCTACTCAGGCATTCATGCAGAGGAACAATTACAATGTTCTGGAATGGCTATCCCAGTCCCCAGACCTGAATATCATTGAACAGCTGTGGGATCATTTGAAGAGGGCAGTCCATGCTCGGCGACCATCAAACTTAACTGAACTGGAATTGTTTTGTAAAGAGGAATGGTCAAAAATACCTTCATCCAGGATCCAGGAACTCATTAAAAGCTACAGGAAGCGACTAGAGGCTGTTATTTTTGCAAAAGGAGGATCTACTAAATATTAATGTCACTTTTCTGGTGAGGTGCCCATACTTATGCACCTGTCAAATTTTGTTTGAATGCGGATTGCACATTTTGTGTTAGTACAATAAACCTCATTTCAAGGCAGAAACATTACTGTGTCCAACAGTTATTACTTATATCAAACTGAAATAGCTGTTACAAAAACACCAATTTTTATAAAACATTAAGCTTAAGATTAATAGGGGTGCCCAAACTTTTTCATATAACTGTATATATACAGTATGTAGATTGTATGTATCTACCTCCTTCTAGGTTGTGCCTGGATATGTACACCCACTATATACTGTGTATGTCTGCACCACTTCAGTGCAGTAAGGCGACATTACTGACCACGGAGCAGCCGTGCTCTTTAGAGCTGATGTATTTTTATTTTTGTGAATTGTTTCAGCTGCCTGAAGACCATTGCTCGCCATCTACCATGGGCATGCTGCAGATCCTCGCTAAGTTGCCATCTTACTCCCTGGCATCAGGATGGTTAATAACAGTACAACCCATGTGCAGACAGATTTGTCTGACTCCTTACCGGACTCCAGCAACGCATCGGCTGTGATCCCAGCAGAGAGTACTGCGATTCAGGACTATCTCCGACCATGCCGGTGCTGGTCATAATTCACCGGTACCAGAGGAGGACAACTTTGGGACATTGTCCAAGACATACTCCTCAAGAACTGTGTTTAAGAAATCGTCTCCAGAGGTCCAGGACTTGAGATATGAAGAGGGTGAGGACATTACTGGGGGCACACAACCCGCTCATAATAGGTACAGGGGAAGAAGAAACACTCCGTACTGGTACTTCCTCCAGTGTAAGGCCAAAATAAAGGAGGGCAAGGTAAGAATGTCTATATTGTTATTCTACTGGGGATCCGCAGGGGAGGGATCGCACATCACAGTGCTAGATTACAATGAGGCATACCAGACAATATATGTCCTTCTATAATATATCCTCATATAATTTCCTATTGTGGCAAATATTATGCAATTACATTGTCCTAAATGATTGTATTTGCTGATCGTAACCTTAACGGTACGATGGTAGCGTCACCACTAGCACCTAAGAAACACAGTGAAGCCTGGTAAGTGTCCGGACGGAGGAGATAGCCATTGATGAGAAGCATTATATTTTAGGATCATAGCCATGACTGTTATAGCATTTGCATAAGTCGCCCTTGTGCCATGTTGTTCTCCTTTTTTCAAGCAATGTCTGTAATCACAGCAAAACTATTGCAGTCTTCACAACACAGCCCGGCTCTGCTACGATTATGGAAATCATGTCCAAGAGCAATAAAGAAAAATATTCACAAGTGTTTTTAAGAAATTGCTACTGTTTTTTTTTGTTTGGATTATTTATTTATTTTTTTATGTTTGCATTATTTTGCATTATTTTGTCTTTTTGCTACTTTTGTTGCATCTGTGCATTTTTAACTTTTTTTCTTTTGTTGCTAATCACAGCATGTTCTAAGTTTCGTGATTTACTTATTTTTTTTTCTTTCTTTGCTTTTTCTATAAATTTTACCATTAGAAAATGCACCTTAAAAAAATCATACACCTGTCTCTGTGTGTCAGAGTTGTCTTGGGGTCTCATCTGTTTATTTAGTAGAGTAAAGAGGGAGGAGGTGAGTAAGGACATAAGTGTGAAGTGCTGGGTCCTGATTGCTTGTACAGTTAGGTCCATATATATTTGGACAGAGACAACATTTTTCTAATTTTGGTTCTAGACATTACCACAATGAATTTTAAACAAAACAATTCAGATGAAGTTGAAGTTCAGATTTTCAGCTTTCATTTGAGGGTATCCACATTAAAATTGGATGAAGGGTTTAGGAGTTTCAGCTCCTTAACATGTGACACCCTGTTTTTAAAGGGACCAAAAGTAATTGGACAGATTAAATAATTGTAAATAAAATGTTCATTTCTAGTAGTTGGTTGAAAACCCTTTGTTGTCAATGACTGCCTGAAGTCTTGAACTCATGGACATCACCAGACGCTGGGTTTCCTCCTTTTTGATGCTCTGCCAGGCCTTCACTGCGGTGGTTTTCAGTTGCTGTTTGTTTGTGGGCCTTTCTGTCTGAAATTTAGTCTTTAACAAGTGAAATGCATGCTCAATTGGGTTGAGATCAGGTGACTGACTTGGCCATTCAAGAATATTCCACTTCTTTTCTTTAATAAACTCCTGGGTTGCTTTGGCTTTATGTTTTGGGTCATTGTCCATCTGTAGTATGAAATGACGACCAATCAGTTTGGCTGCATTCAGCTGGATCTGAGCACATAGTATGGCTCTGAATACATCAGAATTCATTCGGCTGCTTCTGTCCTGTGTCACATCATCAATAAACACTAGTGAGCCAGTGCCACTGGCAGCCATGGATGCCCAAGCCATCACACTGCCTCCGCCGTGTTTTACAGATGATGTGGTATGCTTTGGATCATGAGCTGTACCACGCCTTCGCCATACTTTTCTCTTTCCATCATTCTGGTAGAGGTTGATCTTGGTTTCATCTGTCCAAAGAATGTTCTTCCAGAACTGTGCTGGCTTTATTAGATGTTTTTTAGCAAAGTCCAGTCTAGCCTTTTTATTCTTGATGCTTATTAGTGGCTTGCACTGTGCAGTGAACCCACTGTATTTACTTTCATGCAGTCTTCTCTTTATGGTAGATTTGGATATTGATACGCCTACCTCCTGGAGAGTGTTGTTCACTTGGTTGGCTGTTGTGAAGGGGTTTCTCTTCACCATGGAGATTATTCTGCGATCATCCACCACTGTTGTCTTCCGTGGGCGCCCAGGTCTTTTTGCATTGATGAGTTCACCAGTGCTTTCTTTCTTTCTCAGGATGTACCAAACTCAAGATTTTGCCACTCATAATATTGTAGCAATTTCTCGGATGGGTTTTTTCTGTTTTTGCAGGTTAATGATGGCTTGTTTCACCTGCATGGAGAGCTCCTTTGACCACATGTTTAGTTCACAGCAAAACCTTCCAAATGCACCACACCTCAAATCTACTCCAGGCCTTTTATCTGCTTAATTGAGAATGACATAACGAAGGGATTGCCCACACCTGTCCATGAAATAGCCTTGGAGTCAATTGTCATATAACTTTTGGTCCCTTTAAAAACAGGGTGTCACATGTTAAGGAGCTGAAACTCCTAAACCCTTCATCCAATTTTAATGTGGATACCCTCAAATGAAAGCTGAAAGTCTGAACTTCAACTGCATCTGAATTGTTTTGTTTAAAATTCATTGTGGTAATGTCTAGAACCAAAATTAGAAAAATGTTGTCTCTGTCCAAATATATATGGACCTAACTGTATATCCTGCACTGCTTCTAGCACTTCTATTGCTCTCCTCTGAAGACATGTCCCTCTTGTGTGCCGCTGGCCGAAGCCCTGGACCTCTTCCAGGAACAGATGCTGAAAGAGGAGCGGCTGCAGCCGGAGGAAAGTAACTACACTGTTCTCATCGGAGGCTGCGGAAGAGTTGGATATATCGTATATATAACGTATTGACGGCTCTGTCTGACAGTCTAATATGTATGGGGTCCTGGACAGTTTTTTGGGGGAGTTAATGATCCAGCATAACTGATCATTTAATTTGGCTGATCATTATGTTCTGGAGATAAGGTGCCAGTAGACATGTCTGGTGGTGACTCTCATAGAGAACACAGGAGTGTATGGGAGAGATGGCTGCCAGACAACTGTTAAGCGCGGGCCGTCTTTCATCCAAGAGCCATCTAATGTGTGTGGCGGGCTTTATAAGGTTGATCTGTGACCCCTTGATAATGAGCCATGATAAAGCAGCATTGGGTAAGATACAAGGAGTGGCCAGTAAAGTCCTTCTGCCTGTGTTCACATGGATGGGATTAGCCGGGGTCCATGCCGTGGTGGCTGTGCTCATCAGGCCCTGGACACATTAGTCAGATCTGTACAGCATGTTGCAGCTTATTCTGAAATATTTATAACAAAGCCCAGATAATGGTCACATTAACTGTGGCATGTTTGTAGCTTTTTAATGATTTAATACCAAAATGATCTTATTTACTCTGTGAAACAACCTTTAAAGGGACTTTCTTGTTTCACAAAACCGCTGTTCCTGGCTGCAGTTTGTTTAAAGAAATTACAAAAACAGTCTGTTCTCTATTCATCCTCCCCAGGTCCAGCGCAAAGTTTCTCCTGCTGCTCCCGCTGTCTGTTATTGTCTGCAGCGCTGACAACACATCTACAGCTCTGCAGCCTGTAGCTACGCTCAGCGGCTCGTGCCGTTAACTCGGGCCGACCTTCACAGCTCACTGACTGACTGCAGTGCTTTCACCGTCACGTCAGCGCTGCAGACAATGACTGACACCAAAGCATTATTATTATTACTATTTATTATTATAGCGCCATTTATGCCATGGAGCTTAACATGTGAAAAAGGGGATATACATACAGTTATATGAAAAAGTTTGGGCACCCCTATTAATCTTAAGCTTAATGTTTTATAAAAATTGGTGTTTTTGCAACAGCTATTTCAGTTTGATATATGTAATAACTGTTGGACACAGTAATGTTTCTGCCTTGAAATGAGGTTTATTGTACTAACAGAAAATGTGCAATCTGCATTCAAACAAAATTTGACAGGTGCATATGTATGGGCACCCTTATCATTTTCTTGTTTTAAATACTCCTACCTACTTTTTATTGATGTACTAAAGCACTTTTTTTGGTTTTGTAACCACATTGAGCTTTGAACTTCATAGCCAGGTGTATGCAATCATGAGAAAAGCTACTTAAAGTGGCCACTTGCAAGTTGTTCTCCTGTTTGAATCTCCTCTGAAGAGTGGCATCATGGGCTCCTCAAAACAACTGTCAAATGATCTGAAAACAAAGCTTATTCAACATAGTTATTCAGGGGAAGGATACAAAAAGCTGTCTCAGAGATTTAACCTGTCAGTTTCCACTGTGAGGAACATAGTAAGGAAATGGAAGAACACAGGGACAGTTCTTGTTAAGGCCAGAAGTGGCAGGCCAAGAAAAACATCAGAAAGGCAGAGAAGAAGAATGGTGAGATCAGTCTAGGACAATCCTCAGACCACCTCCAGACAGCTGCAGCATCAACTTGCTGCAGATGGTGTCACTGTGCATCGGTCAACTATACAACGCACTTTGCACAAGGAGAAGCTGTATGGGAGAGTGATGCGAAAGAAGCCGTTTCTGTAAGCACGCCACAAACAGAGTCGGCGGAGGTATGCAAAAGCACATTTGGAGAAGCCAATTTCTTTTTGGAAGAAGGTCCTGTGGACTGATGAAACCAAGATTGAGTTGTTTGGTCATACAAAAAGGCGTTATGCATGGCGGCAAAAAAACACAGCATTCCAAGAAAAACATTTGCTACCCACAGTAAAATTTGGTGGAGGTTCCATCATGCTTTGGGGCTGTGTGGCCAATGCCGGCACCGGGAATCTTGTTAAAGTTGAGGGACACATGGATTCCACTCAGTATCAGCAGATTCTTGACAATAATGTTCAAGAATCAGTGATAAAGTTGAAGTTACGCAGGGGATGGATCTTTCAACAAGACAATGATCCAAAACACCACTCCAAATCTACTCAGGCATTCATGCAGAGGAACAATTATAATGTTCTGGAATGGCTATCCCAGTCCCCAGACCTGAATATCATTGAACATCTGTGGGATCATTTGAAGAGGGCTGTCCATCCTCGGCGACCATCAAACTTAACTGAACTGGAATTGTTTTGTAAAGAGGAATGGTCAAAAATACCTTCATCCAGGATCCAGGAACTCATTAAAAGCTACAGGAAGCGACTAGAGGCTGTTATTTTTGCAAAAGGAGGATCTACTAAATATTAATGTCACTTTTCTGGTGAGGTGCCCATACTTATGCACCTGCCAAATTTTGTTTGAATGCAGATTGCACATTTTCTGTTAGTACAATAAACCTCATTTCAAGACAGAAACATTACTGTGTCCAACAGTTATTACTTATATCAAACTGAAATAGCTGTTGCAAAAACACCAATTTTTATAAAACATTAAGCTTAAGATTAATAGGGGTGCCCAAACTTTTTCATATAACTGTAACAAACAACAAGTACAATAATCTTGAACAAAAACGCAACGGCAAACTGGTACAGAAGGAGAGAGGGCCTCCCCGCGAGGGCTCACAGTCTACCAGGGATAGGTGAGGGTACAGCAGGTGAGGGTAGAGCTAGTCATGCAGCGGTGTGGTGGAGCGGTGGTTACTGCAGGTTGTAGGCTTGTGGGAAGATGTGGGTCTTCAGGTTCCTTTTGATGGTTTCCACGGTAGGCGAGAGTCTGACATGTTGGGGTAGAGAGTTCCAGAGTAGGGGGAAAGCACAGGAGAAATCTTGTATGCAATTGTGGGAAGAGGAGATAAGAGGGGAGTAGAGAAGGAGATCTTGTGAGGATCGGAGGCTGCGTGCAGGTAAGTACTGGGAGACTAGGTCAGAGATGTATGAAGGTTAATAAAAAATTTCAATAAAAAACATTGAAACACAGATATATGGGGGAGACAGGTTGTGAATGGCTTTGTATGCCATGGTTAGGGTTTTGAACTGGAGTCTCTGGGTACATGGGAGCCAGTGCAGGGATTGACAGAGAGGAGAGGCCGGGGAACAGCGGGGGGACAGGTGGATTAGTCAGGTAGCCGAGTTTAGGATAGATTGGAGGGGTACAAGAGTGTTGGAAGGGAGGCCACAGAGCAGGAGGTTGCAGTAGTCGAGGCGGGAGATGATGAGGGCGTGCACTAGTGTTTTTGCAGATTCGTGGTTGAGGAATGTGCGGATCCGGGAGATGTTTTTGAGTTGACGTTGGCAGGAAGTGGAAAGGGCTTGGATATGTGGCTTGAAGCACGGTTTGTTTCTTAAAAAAAAAAAAATGCTGTGTTGGAATAGGGGTTGTCTTAAATACGATAACCCCCTTAAAGTGAATCTGTTACCAGGCTTTTGCTATCTAATCTGACAGTAGCATAATGTATGGGCAGAGACCCTGATTCCAGCGATGTGTCATTTACTGGGCTGCTTGCTGTAGTTTTTATAAAATCACAGTTTTATCAGCAAGAGATTATCACTAAAGGACTAGTAAGCCTTCTGCTAGGTAGTCCTCGGTATTCATGTGCTCTGTATAACCCCATCCCCACCACTGACTGGAGGAAAGCTGCCGATCAGTGGTGTGGGTGGGGGTTATACAAAGCTCAGCATTCAGAGAACTACTAGAGCTGCAGCAGATAAAACACTGATTTTATCAAAATAGCAGTAAGCAGCAAAAAGCGTGAGATATCACTGTAATCAG
This sequence comes from Phyllobates terribilis, assembly GCF_046119375.1. Classification (NCBI taxonomy): domain Eukaryota; kingdom Metazoa; phylum Chordata; class Amphibia; order Anura; family Dendrobatidae; genus Phyllobates; species Phyllobates terribilis. The sequence continues at coordinate 1,288,386 of NW_027363159.1, read as the reverse complement.
GGTCTCACCCCTTATATCATGCTGCTCTCAGATGGGGCATCTAAAACCGGGTGGCAGATTCCCTTACGATTTAACAGCACTTTCTGATGACTTTTTAGAATAAGGGGAACTATATAAGGAATAATTGCCACTCATTATACACTCCTGAGTGTACATGAATGTATGGGGAGTGTACCTTATATGATGGGTATCCTGCATTTTTTCTCTGCATTATAAGCCTCAGCATTTACCTTTTCTGTGCTCTGCTTTTTCTCCCTCCAGCTCCCCCTTCCATAGGTTTATAGGGGCATCACAGACATTTTTGTTGAAATGAACCTGTCACGTTCCTCCCGGTAGCGTTCGACTTCCAGTCACCGGGGTGGCACTGCTCTGTGTATAGAAAGTGGCGCCTGTAACTGCGACCCCTGTAGTGACTGATGGCAGCACAGCATTAGGGCTGGCTGTCAATCAGGGCTGGGGGCACAGTTACAGCCGTCACTCTCTATACACAGAGCGGTGACTGAACTAGTGCCGCCCCCATGACTGATACCCAAACGCTACTGTGGCACCCTGCTACCCACAGGTACCACAGGACCCAAAAGGGTGCATGGACGGACTTCTCCACAAGAGGCCCTTACTACACACAGACACCTCCACCCTTCCACCTCATACCACCAGAAGGAGCCCTGTTAGGGATATATATACTGGAGGGTGGAGTTAGGTAGGGAGAGTGTGCTGGCACTTGAGATCAGTGAAGAGGCAGCACCTGTTGAGCTGCTGTGCTGAGGGCAAGCTAAGGCCTAAGCACGTGCTGAAGCCTGAGGGCCATAAGCGTGGCCGGAGGCAAGGAGAGAAGAGAAGAGTTAAGGAGGCAGAGGAGCATCTTAAGCTCACCCCAGAACACAAGCCGGACACCGGGTCCGCGCCTACAGGGTCCTCTATGCCCAGTAGGAATAACCGGTATATCAGGAGGATTCCAGACCCCTCTTCAACCTGAAGCTACAATCATCTACAGAACTAGGAACCACGAAGGCCCCAGCGGATAGTGGTAGCCAGAGAAAAGTTCTTACTACCAAGCAGACAGGTGAGAGAGTGAAACAGTACAGAAGCTAGGCCTAGTTCCAGGCTGGTCAGGAGCTTCAGAGAGAGAGAGAGCGGAAGAAATGGATCAGGAATCCTACTACCTGCTGACTGGGGAGAGTTCAGAAGTGCACCCTTCCTATCAAGTTCCCTGGACCATACCTGCCGTTTACAGCAGTAAAGGTACTGAAGTGAATCCCCTGTGTGCGTGCCTGTTATTCTCCCCTGACCAAGCTGGGCCACCTCTCACCTGCATCCCTTCCATCAACCCTGCCCTGGGGCCCACTCCACCTGTGGGGAGCAGAAACATCTCAGCTGCCATCCCATCACCCCTGGAGGTCTGCATCAGCGCTGGTACCCATTACCATGAACCACAGGTGGCGTCACGAGACAAAACTGTTATTCATCCCTTCAAGTAACAAACCCCTTTTAAAGAGTGACCCCAGGGTATGGGACTGGGAGCCGACTGCCGTGACAGCCCACAGAGGGTCAAGGCCTGGGTACCGCGTTTCCTCCATATCCCCCTGGGCGAGTCACTACCAGGTGCAATAAATTTCATTTCCTCCTGGCAGAGGGAGTCTAAATGCCGGCACCGGGCAGGTTCAGAATGCTATTAACCTGCAGAGTAACCCCATATCTACAGGTTGATAGCGTTTTTTCACGTGACAGGTTCCCTTCCCTTCTCCCACAGATTTAGCAGATATTGAGAGTGAATGATTAGTGCAGGAGACCAAAAAATGTCTTTTAAGTGACAAAAGAAGAAGGTTTATCTGATAATGTATATTACAAAGTATCTTATCTTTACTTGCACTATTGATTAATGAAATCAGGTTAGGCTGGAGCAGGAGCACAGTGATAGGACAATCAGAGGGAGACACGGGCAGATCGTGCTGCAGCTTATTCTAGTAAGGAGTTTATCTCACTTCAGTGCTGAGCACTTCTACACAACCATATCACTGCCACTGCTTCTGAACATGTGCTGAATGGAAAGCGGGAATCCCTCCCGCCTGTGTGCGATGTGTATGTGAGCAGTCAGTGCAGCATTCTCTACCCACTAGCTGAGAGATAACTGAAGCTTAGCGCTAGAGCCTGCAGAGGGGAGTACTGGTGACAATTGCAGGACACACAGGGGCCAGAATAGAATATACACATAGCAGTAGCCACCTGACATGACTGTTATGCCCTCAATATAACATTCATTGTGTACGCTGTCCATCAGTGTACAAGCTGTGGGGATCTGACCGAGGCCGGCAGTACGAGGCGCACACACTTATATGGATCTTGCTGTGAAGGGGCGTCAGCGCCCCAGTGAGCACCATGGACCATTTGTTCTATTAATTGGGAGGACCGATAACGTAATGCAGTAAAGTACCTGTACATTATCTGATAATGCCCTGTATATTATGTACTTACATTATTATTGCTATTATTACATACAGTTTTTACAGTACAGACTCATTTCTTGTTACATCATTTAGATGATAAAGCGAGGTCTGGTTCCCACAGATGCCACATATACTGCCCTGTTCAACGCCTGCGCGGAGTCACCATGGAAAGACTCGGGTCTGCAGCACGCACTGAAGCTGCGGAAAGAATTGATGGACAAGAACATTGCGCTTAATCCCATCACTTACCGGAGCTCGCTGAAGGTCTGCACGCTGAGCTCAGGACTGCAGGGGAGCTGTGAGCTATTTAAGGTAAGTCAAGGTCACAGTCCTGGTCACCCACAATGGAGTCCTTATAAGATGCCCCTATCGTAGATTAACCGGGAGGGAACAGCATCATTGTAATCATTCCACGGGGAATCACCAGTGCACCATGTCTGGCCGGCGACTTAGCCGCCATCAGAAGGCACCACCAGAGTTCAGTTCTTCTGTGGGGACCAGGGGGTCACTTACTAAATCTGAGAAAGGTGGACAGCTTTGTACTATCTGCTACCAACACATCCACTGTCAGCTTAAGAGATAGGAAGATGGTGCTGGGGAGTAAATTTTCAGCTAGTTAGTATGTCACCTGTTAGGGGGGCACAGGGACCCTACTGATCCTGGGCACTGGTGCAGCACTGCGCCCCTTCACTGTTTTTTTCACTGGCCACCCGGCTGTTCTGGGAACGGCAAAGTGACGCTTTTCCTGAGATTTTGATTTTGGTTAGATTTCTCTTGCAATACTCAAGCAGTGATGTCGCGAGCTGGATAATAACAAGCTAATATGGTCTTCTTGGGTTTATAGGAAATTGCACAAAAATTCTGTGTCGTTGGCCCTGAAACATTCAGCGTCCTGTTTATGGGATGCATAAAGGATGAAGAGCTGGGCTTCCTACAAGCTCTGCAGGTATGGCTTGCTGCACACATCCTACATCCTATATCCGTACAGTGCACACTTACCTGGGAATTATGTCTCACACTTCCGACATGATGAGAGACGCAAAAACATTGAGGAATCATGGAGCAACTGTTCATTTTACTAATACAGATATTTCTTGCTGCAGTATTTCTGCTGAAGTGACGATGGGGCATGCCGGCTGAGGGTGGGACTCTTGGATTCTCTGATGACTCTGTTGGGCTCGGTGCACATTACGTTTGTGGCCATTGTTGGGCGCATACACATAGAAGGTGTGTGCCCCCTAGTGGCCACTGTCAGGATGGATGATGAGGCATCCGTCCACTATTGGGACCCATTATAAAGAAATGTATACCGCATTGCAGAGGTCGCTCTACATTTTTTACAGAAGAGTAAAAATCCTTCTCATAGTATTTTTCAGGAGTATTTTCAGCCAGTCTTTGAATATTAGAGAAGACGCTGCAACCTGTGCTTTGCTCTACCGCTTCACCATCTTTGACGTATATTTACGTCAAAGGTCGTGTCCCTGCCTTTGATGTGATCTCGCACACCGAGCCCACATATTTCCCTGCACATGATGACTGATTTAATCAACCATCATCTGCCTTTAATAGCTGCTGATGTACTGTTGCTCCGCCTGCTGCTATTAACCCGTTAAATCCAGCTGTCAATCACTGACAGCGGGATTTAACGCACGTCGGCTGGAAGCGCGTCATACATCCTGCCACGTGATTGTGGGACACCGATGGGTTGTCATGACAGCTGGGGGTCTGCTGATGACCTCCCATACATGTCATTATGACCCTCCTATGGGCCGGTGTTCATAAATGTTAATAAACTGATATAACAGTGTACACTAGTAATTAGAATTCCCTGGGCTCGGGTGTAAGAGGCAATATTCCTGATGATCAGGCTCCCGTGTAGGGACGGTCACTGCTGTATACCATCTAGTACAGAGGTACAGAAGCTGGCGGCGCTCCCATAACCTCCGGGCTGCTGTATTCTATCAAACATCTCCATGTTATTCTGTATACAGTTATATTCTTTCCATCACAATGCGGTGGGATATCACTACAATATGCCAACATGGTGTGATTAGTGGAGGGCGGCTGTCAGTATCCCCCGACTTTAGAATTAGATTGAATAATCCTTCAAAGGGGGTGTACAAAGTTTAAAAGATATCTCCTATCCATAGGATAACTTCCCGATGGATGGGGTCTGACTGCTGGGAGCCTCACCAATCCTAAAAACTGGGGATTTGAAGAGTCCTTTGTGACTGATGTGATGGTCGATCATTGCTGCACCATACATTCTCTATGGGACGACTGAAGCTCTGTGCTCGGCTGGTCTTCACTCCCATTAAGAATGAACGGTGTGGCAGTGCGTATACTCAACCACCACTCCATTTGTGCACCCTGCTACAACAGGTACCACAGGACCCAGGGTGCATGGATGGATTTCTCCACAAGAGGCCCTCACTAAATACAAACACCTCCACCCTTCCACCTCATACCACCAGAGGGAGCCCGTTAGGGATATATATATATATATGGAGGGTGGAGCCAGGCAGTTCAGTCAGAGTTAGTAGTCAGACAGAGAGAGTCTGAGAGCGTGCTGACGCTGAGAGCAGCGAAGACGCAGCGCGTCTGCTGCTGGGTTCTGAGGGCCACGAGTGTGGCCGACGGTAAAGAGGAGAGATGAGAGGAGTTGAGGGGGCAGAGGAGCATCACAAGGTTCACCCCGAAGATACAAACCGGACACCGGGTCCGCGCCTACAGGGTCCTTTATACCCAGTAGGGACCACCGGCATTCCAGGAGGACTACAAGTCTCTGGCAGACCTGAAGATAGACCCATTACAGGACCAGGAACCACGAAGGCCCCGACTACCAGGGATAGTGGTTGCCAGCAGAAGGTCCTACTACCGAGCGACAGGTGAAGGAACAGCACGACACATAAGCTAGGCCCAGTTGCAGGCTGGCCAGGAGCATACAGGGAGGCAGACACGGACCAGGAGGCCTTATACCCGCTCACTGGGGAGAAGTCCTGAAGTGCACCCATCCTACTGAGTACCCTGGAGCGTACCTGACATCCGCACCAGTAAAGGTATTGAAGCGAATCCCCTGTCTCTGTCAGTTACTCCTGCTGCACCATCCCGCCTGCACTACAAGTCCCAGCATCACCTCCCACCAAATTCCACACTGCCCCGGGGGCCCGCTCCACCTGTGGGAAGCAGAAACACCTCAGCTGCCATCCCATCACCCCCCCGGAGGTCTGAAGCAGCACTGGTAATCATTACCAGGTACCACAGGTGGCGTCACAAACTGTTTATTTATTTTATCCAAGTTTCAATCCCCTTTTTCAAGAGTGACCCCAGGGTACGGGCCCAGGAGCCGACCACCACGACATCCCAAAAACCAGGCAAAGGCCCGGGTACCGAGTCGTCCCCATCCCCTGGGCGCGTCATACTCATCGTCTGTGGGACTGGCAGAACTAGTGGAGCGCTGCTCTTGGCTATTTTTGGCAGTCCTATAGACAGTGAATGGAGGGGAGGCTGAGCATGCTGCCTGTTCTTGGGTTTGCTAGGGGTTCCAGCAGTCAGACCCTCAGTGATCAGTAAGTTATCCCCTAACCTTTGGATAAGAGATGATTTTCTATTTTGGCAATAACCCTTTAATTGCATCCATGTGGTTATTTTCCCCCTATTCTGTCCACCTTTATTATGTCCGTTATTCCCTCTGGTGGTCAGTGCAGCCATGTAGTGTATGTCTGTACTACTCAGGCTCTGGGGGCCGGAGCGTGCAGCTACAGAGCAACCTGCTCCACATCACTGCCAGGAGGGGAGATTTATTGCTGTGTAGTTAGTCCAGGTGGTGCCGACAAGTAGAGGGAACAAGTTCTGGCAATCCTGCCAAAGGAGCACAGTTATTCCTGCACCGGACCTGCATCTCCGGTGTGCGGCGGCCGGGAAGGTGCCCGCTCTCCTCAGGGAAGATGCTGACGGCCCGCAGGCACATACCCGTCCTTGTGCCAATGCCCAGGAGATAAAGCAGGACATTTATCTAAGTAGAGATGTGGCGTCTCCCACCCGCCTGTCATATTTGTAGATGACGCGTGGCGGAGGGCAGAAGCCGGGGCAGGACTCCTGTCCGGCTGCAGAAGTCTCATGTGTAGTGATACTCATGTGACTTTTCTAAAAGCATAAATCGGCCTGCAGAGGTGTCAGCGACGCTGGCTCAGACGTTACTGTGAGCGGAATAACAAGGCTTTGGTAACAGTTTCACCTCTTTATATTGTATTAGCTCCTTTTCTTAGTCCTAGTTCAGACTGGTCTAAGAGATCGCCTGCTGATTCCTTTCTTGCGATTCTGATAGGAGATTTCTGTTAGAAGTTTGGCGCAAGGCTAGTGATTAGACTGGCTAGTGATTAGACTGGCTAGTGATTAGACTGGCTAGTGATTAGACTGGCCAGTGATTAGTCTGGCTAGTGATTAGACTGGCTAGTGATTAGACTGGCTAGTGATTAGACTGGCTAGTGATTAGACTGTCCAGTGATTAGTCTGGCTAGTGATTAGACTGGCCAGTGATTAGACTGGCCAGTGATTAGACTGGCTAGTGATTAGACTGGCTAGTGGTTAGACTGGCTAGTGGTTAGACTGGCTAGTGATTAGACTGGCTAGTGATTAGACTGGCTAGCGATTAGACTGGCTGGTGATTAGACTGGCTAGTAGATAAGGATTTTGTGCCACATTTTTAGTAACAAAGGGAATACAGCACCGGCCACTTTAGGTGGACTATTACAGTAGGCAGCATATTTTTTGATGTTTTGCATGATTTTCGCTGTCTTTGGTTGGCATATCCCCCCCCCTAACGGCACTTCTATCTGCAACCTGTAATGGCGAGTCGGGATACCCGCGCTGGCATCGGGGTCTTATTGCATGGGTAGGCGCTCTGGCATCGGGGTCTTATTACACGGATAGGCGCGCTGGCATCGGGGTCTTATTACACGGGTAGGCGCTCTGGCATCGGGGTCTTATTACACGGGTAGGCGCGCTGGCAGCGGGGTCTTATTACACGGGTAGGCGCCCTGGCATCGGGGTCTTATTACACGGGTAGGCGCGCTGGCATGAGGGTCTTATTACATGGGTAGGCGCGCTGGCATCGGGGTCTTATTACACAGGTAGGCGCGCTGGCATGGGGGTCTTATTACAAGGGTAGGCGCGCTAGCATCGGGGTCTTATTACACGGGTAGGCACGCTGGCATCCAGTCTTATTACACGGGTAGGCGCGCTGGCATCTGAGTCTTATTACACGGGTAGGCGCGCTTGCATCGGGGTCTTATTACACGGGTAGGCGCGCTGGCATCGGGGTCTTATTACACGGGTAGGCGCTCTGACATCGGGGTCTTATTACACGGGTAGGCGCTCTGACATCGGGGTCTTATTACACGGGTAGGCACTCTGGCATCGGGGTCTTATTGCACAGGTAGGTGCTCTGGCTCCGGGGTCTTATTACACAGGTAGGCGCCCTAGCATCGGGGTCTTATTACACGGGTAGGCGCGCTGGCATCGGCTTCTTATTACATGGGTAGGCGCGCTGGCATCAGGGTCTTATTACACGGGTAGGCGCGCTAGCATCAGGGTCTTATTACACGGGTAGGCGTGCTGGCATCGGGTCTTATTACACGGGTAGGCGCGCTGGCATCGGGGTCTTATTACACGGGTAGGCGCGCTTGCATCGGGGTCTTATTACATGGGTAGGCGCGCTGGTGACTCGCCCCCAGGGGGCCGGTGGCTGATCGCCGGGGTTATATCACGGTGGCTGGCCCAGGGCGGTCAGTGCACAAAAAGGGGGTATAAAATTCTAATAAAAGTTCGGGGAATTCATGACGCCACCTGTGGTGTCTGGTGAAGGTCACCAGCGCCGCAACAGTCCTCCGAGGCCGGTGTCAGGGCAGCTAAGATGGAGCGGGCCTCAGGGCAGTATAGAACGATGCAGGTTGCACTGGGCGTTGTGGTGCAGGGAGAGGACGATAGCGCAGCAGAAGTAACGGACAGAGACAGGGGATTTTCTTTGTTACCTTTTGCTGGTACAGCTGTTTAGTACGGTCCGGGGTACTCCAGGTGAAGGGCACACTTTTGGACTTCTCCCCAGTGACGGGTATAAGGCCTCCTGCTCCGTGTCTGTCTCTATGTATGCTCCTGGCCAGCCTGCAACTGGGCCTAGCTTATGTGTCCTGCTTTTTCTTAACCTGTTGCTCTGAGGTAGGACCTGCGGTTGGTAACCACTTTCCCTGGACGTCGGGGCCTTCGTGGTTCCTGGTCCTGTACGTGTCTATCTTCAGGTTTTCCAGGGACTTGTAGTCCTCCTGGGATTCCGGTTGTTCCTACTGGGTGTAATGGATCCCTGTAGGCACGGACCCGGTGTCCGGTAAATATAGCGGGGTGAGCTTACTTAGCTCCTCTGCCCCCTTGGTTTCTCTCTCTTTATCTCCTCGCTGTCAGCCACGCTCGGGGCCTTCACTGCAAGGCAGCTGGCGTGCTGCATCTTCACCGCTCTCTGAGCGTCGGCACGCTCTCAGACACCTTCTGTCTGACTGCTCTGCACACTCACTCACTGCAGACTGAAGACTAATCTGTTCTGAAGACTGAGCTGCCTGGCTCCACCTTCCATTTATATATCCCTATCCGGGCTCCCTCTGGTGGTATGAAGTGGAACGTGGAGGTGTATGAAAGTAGTGAGGGCCTCTTGTGAAGAAATCCAGCCATGCACCCTTCTGGGTTCTGTGGCACCATGCGCAGCAGGGCGCCACATTCCCCCCTAGTAAAACTCAGTACTCCCGGACTGAAGCAATTTTGCAAAACAGGTTAAACAATAATATTTCTTCCCGTTTTGAGAGGCACATCTCTTGAACGTTACAGGTGTAAAAACATAATAAATATATACAAATATAGAGCATCCTCAGAATTTAAGTCTGTTCTGGTGAGGTCCCCTGACAGGGTGTCCATCTCACAGGTAAAGTACAAGGTAGCTTGAGGAACCTGTCCAAAGCAAACCCTCCACGTAGGCCCTGGGGTGGCTGCAGGGCATGGCGGTCCTGAGTTGGACCTCCACTTCTGCCACCCAGACAGGTTTTTATTCTGAGTTCACCTAAAGGGGGCACTCCAGGGAGTGCAATTATTTACAGGGAACAGTTTTTGGGCTGCACACAGTCCTCTTCCACAAAGTTCTTTATGTATATACCCTTACGGGTAACTAGATGCAAGTTAAGTGTCCATATCACTTGAATTGTTCATTAGCAAGGCAAAAACACATATGAATAATGAAATACACGAAAATTACATACAAATAACATACCCCAGGGACAACTATCTACACTGTCAGAGTTTCCTTTCTATTCTCTCTGTCTGACAGGGGTCTGACCTTTGGTGCTACGTGTCGACCTACGTGGTACTGGGATGCGTGTGGTACTCGTAGTTGCACTACTTCCCATTCTGTCAGCACTAGGTGTGGAGGGGCTACAAGACTGCCTTGACCTCTCTGCGGGACTGGCAAGTGTACCATTAGCTGGGCCTTCTTGCTCTGCTCCAACCGGGGATCCTTCTTCCGGGGATTCTTCTTGAGCAGGCTCTTCTGGGGCACCTACAGGTTCTTCTTGCTTTGGGTAGAAGGTGATTACAGGTATGACTACTGCTCCTCCTAGTTGGGGCCAATCTGCCGGGAAATCTCCTAATTCAGTATGTATTACTGCTTCTTTAGGCTCCTCTGGTACGGTGAGAGGCACTTCCTCCTGGGGCTTTAGCAGACCTGGACACAACTTCAGATGGTCCCTGGATACTGTTGCAGTCGTTCTTCCTCCGTCCTTAGTTATTAAACAGGTCTTCCGGTTATCAAACCTTGAGTTTAACACAGTGTAGGGTTCTCTCTCCCACTGGTCATCAAGTTTGTGGTTTCTCCTTTTTCTTTTTAACACCACTTCTCGTGGTGTGAAGGGTTCTGCGGGCGCACTTCTATTGTAGTGGGCTTCCTGTTTGTCCCTCACCCGAGTGAGACTGTCTGCGACACAGGCCTGTACTCTTCTGTACTGCTCTTGTCTGGTCGTGTCCCAGTCCTCAGTGGACATATCTGCTTCGGGTTCTACTACACCAAGCTCCAGGTCCATGGGCAACTTCCCGGGTCTTGCTCGCATGAGATATGCTGGAGTACAATTGGTGGAACTCACAGGTATGTGGTTTTACAGATCTACCAGGTCAGGTAGTGGGTCTGGCCACTGATTTCTCTCCTCTAGTGGTAGGGTCTTCACCAGGTCGATGATGATGTTGTTCATCTTTTCACAGAGACCGTTGGTTTGGGGGTGGTACAGTGTAGTCCGGATCTTTTTACACCCGTACAGAACATCCTTGAACAATTCGGCCTCAAAGGCGGAGCCTTGATCTGTCAGCACCTGCTCCGGGTATCCATGGGGCTTGCAGAAGTACGCCTGAAACGTCTTTGCCGCGGTTTCTGCCGTCAGATCCTTGCGGGGTCCGCCACCAGGAACCGGGAGTAGTGATCCACCATGGTCAGTGTTATGCACACGCCCGGACTGACTGGCGTGTGCGTGTTTAGTGATCCCACTGGACCATGAACCGGAGAGTGCCTGGAGGGGCGTATCTAAGTATCTACCCAATCCGACCAAGGTCGCACGACGGCTAACTACGCCAGTGCACCAGGGAGGAACCGAGCAGAGGGACCAGGTGCTACTCCAAATCAGACCCCGGACACGGCTGTTGACCCACACCGGAGAATACAGGAACAGGCAGGTTTGGCTGGCACACTGACTGGTGGATATAGGCAGGCATGGCTAGTATGCAGACAGACGGGCACTGGTAAGCATGACTGGTATGCAGGCAGGGGGTACTGGCAAGCACGGCTGGAGTGCCGACAGGGAGGCACTAGCAGGTTGGAGCACAGACTGGATAAGGTCCAGTACAGACTGGGACTCAGGAACAGAACTGCAGATGCGGTAGACAAGCAGAGCAGAGCGAGACCGCCTGGAGCGGCGAGCAAAGGCAGAGCAGAGCGAGACCGCCTGGATCGGCGAGCAAAGGCAGAGCAGAGCGAGACCGCCTGGAGCGGCGAGCAAAGGCAGAGCAGAGCGAGACGGCCTGGAGCGGTGAGCAAGGCAGAGCAGGCAAGAACCGCTGGAGCGGTGAGCAAGGCAGAGCAGGCAAGAACCACCGGAGCGGTGAGCAAAGACAGAGCAGAGGGGACAGGGCTCTGTTCACACGGAACAGACTGGAAGGGAAAGGCAGAACCAGATACACACAAGATACTTGCAATGAAGTAGCGAGTGGACTCTAAACTCACAAACGGGAGTACAGGGACAACGAGTAGGATTTAGGTACGGGTTCATACTCTGCAGGAAAAGGGAAGGTACGGACATAGAGAAAAACAGGTAACAGCCTAGGAGAGTATTCAGACAAGAACAGACACAGCAGCAAGATACAGGAGCGGGTCTAGGTATGCAGCCCCTAGAAGGCGGAAAGAACAGGCTAGGAGCGTGTTCAGACAGGAACAGGCTAGATACAGGAGCGGGTCTAGGTATGCGGCCCCTAGAAGGCGGAAAGAACAGGCTAGGAGCGTGTTCACACTGACTTGGAAATACAGCCTCCAGGATAGGCAGACAGACAATAGGCTAGAATATAGTTCAGACAGGACCTGGCACATCAGCGGCGAAAAGCCATCTGACGGAACGCATTGCTCAGGCACCAGCTTGTAGGGGGGGGGGCTGGTTTAAATATCGAATGACTGATAGCAATAGGCTGAGGACGCATTAGGGGTGTGCCCACAGCAGCTACACGAAACAGGAAGTGACCGGGCCGCCGCCCTAAGCAGCCAGAACAGAGGCAAGCAGACAGCATGGAAAGAAGCCAGGCTAGCAGACTGGACTGATGATCAAGTTTGCGATCTTGCATAGTGGGAGATGGTGCCCTATGCAAGAAAGCCGCCAGGTATGTTAGAGTCAGGGCGTAGGAATATCCTGACCTGCTGGGAGACAGCTTGACATGATCCAGGGCCACGATCTCCAAGGGTCGAGTCATCTTGATGGGTTGCAGGGGTGCCTTCTGGCTGCTGTAGTCTTTTCTCCTGAGGCTACGGGGTCCACAGTCCCGGCACCACCTCTCAATGGAACTGCGCATTCCTACCCAATAAAACCGACACTTCAGCAGGGTTTCTAGCTTCTTCCAGCCAAAGTGCCCCGCCTGATCTCGTGGCCTGCCCGAGACTTAACCGCTTCCCGACCGCCCACTGTATATAAACGTCGGCGCTGCCTGGGCTCTGTGCAGCGCCGACATTTAAAAACGGTGGGTGGTCCCGCAGCGCTCAGGACCCCCAGGGTCCTGCAAGCGCTGCGGGTGTGGTGCAGAGCGATAGCTCTGACAGGGGACATCATCGGGACCTGATTGGATCAGGTCCCAATGATGTTAACCCTTTGCTGTCTTCTATATGCCGCAATCTATAGTGATCGTGGCATATAGAAGATAGTGAGAGGAGAGGGTGTCGTCCACTTACCTCTCCGACGGCCCCCTGATACCTTCCAGGACCTACCGTTGTTATGGCAGCTGGAGGTCACATGACCGCCTCCAGATCTGCCATATATGGTGTCCTGCTAGGCTCAGCCTGCAGCTGAGTCGAGCAGGAGAAGGACAGTGTGAAACTGTCAGCATAGATCTCATCCAATGCAATACATATCTATTGCATTGGATGAGATCAGTGATTAGAAAAATAAAAATTAATGTCCCATACGGGGACTAAGTAAAAATGTAAAGAAAAAAGTCAAAAAAATGTTTTCAAACTGTTAAAAAAAAATCACAAAATAAATAAAAATAAATAAATAAAATATTAAACCAATAAATCCGTATATTTATGCAAAAACAAAAAAAGTACACATATTTGGTATCGCCGCGTCCGAAACAACCCAATCTATAAAACTGTCACACTAATTAACTCCTTCTGTGCACACCGTAATAAAAATAAATAAAAAACGGAGCAAAAAACTATGCTTTTTCATCATATTGCCAAACAAAAAGTGGAAAAAAATGCGATCAAAAAGCAAAATGGAAATAAAAATGGTACCGCTGAAAACGTCATCTTGTTCCGCAAAAAAAAAAGCTGCCATACAGCTCCATCAGCCGAAAAATAAAAAAGTTATAGCTCTCAGAATAAAGCGATGCAAAAAAAATATTTTTTCTATAAAATTGTTTTATTGTGTAAAAGCACCAAAACATAAAAAAATATGCAGTAAGTGTAGTATCTCTGTAAACGTACTTACCCGAAGAATAATGCTGCCTTATCACTTTTACCACACGCAGAACGGCATAAAAATAACCTCAAAAAACAATTCCTGAATTGTTTGTTTTTGTTAATTTTACCTCCCAAAAAACGGAATAGAAAGCGATCAAAAAAGGTGACGTACCCAAAAATGGTACCAATAAAAACGTCAACACGTCCCGCAAAAAACAAACCATCACACGACTCTGTAGGCCGAAATATACAAAAATTATAGCTCTCAAAATATGGTGATGCAAAAACTAGATTTTGCAAAAAAAAGCGTCTCTTAGTGTGTGACAGCTGTCAGTCATAAAAACCCGATATAAATCTGGTATCGCTGTAATCGCACCGACCCGAAGAATAAAGTAATCTCATCACTTATACCGCACGAGAAACGGCGTAAAAAAAAAAAATAAAACCAATTCTTCACCTGCTACTGATTTTGTTTATTATGTCTCCCAAAGATCGCAGTAAGGCTCTGCTCACATTTATCCTGCACTCTGCGCTGAGCACTTACACCAGGGTTTCCGTGTAAATCTCTGAGATACGTGATTCAGACGGAACCCATGACGGAAGATTCCCTGTAATGAGGCAGATATAGGCACTGTGGATGCCATCTGGCCTGTGAGCCCACGGTGTCAGTTTTTTAGGCGTGCATAAAAGTGCGGTTGGCCACAGTTTTGTGCACTTCTGAAAAAAAGGACACCGCTAAACAGAGGCCAAACGGAGTCCAGAGTAACTCTGCTGCCTCATTACAGTGAATGGATCCCGCAGGGGTTTCATCTGAATTACATCACTTGGAAATTTAGATGGAAACCCCGATGTAAGTGCTCAGCCTCGAGCGCCGGATAAATGTTACTTAAAATGTTCCCAATAAAAGCTTCAACTCAGTCTTCAAAAAAAGCTAGTCCCCACTCAGGTCCGTCATCTGTCAAAAATATTCCAAGTTACTGGTAGCAGAAAGGCTCTGGAAAAGCGAAATGGCCCTTGCCCCCCAAAAGAAATTCAGAAAATTTTGTGCTCCCAAATCCAAATGCCTATTCTACAATAATTTGTTCTCCAATTGTCAAATAGCGCTCCGTCCCCCCCAGATCTCGCCGTATGGCTGAGCGGTACGATACAGCCACATATGGGGTATTGCCACTTTTAGAAGAAATTGTGTGACGCATTTCGGCACCATTTTTACCCATTGCCCTGTGTGAAAATGTAAAATCTGAGGGTAAAACATTTTTTTGTGGTAAAAATACAATTATGTTTTTTTCACTGCCCAATGGTATAAATTTAAAAATTAAAAAATACTCACTACTTCCCTAGATGAATTCCTTGAGAGGTGTAGTTTGCAAAATGGGGTCACTTGTGGGGGTTTCGGCATGTCAGCGACTCTTCAAATGTGACATGGTGTCTGCAACCTATCCCAGCCAACATAGCGCTCCTTTCTCTTCCGAACCCTGCCGTACACCAAAGCAGTGGTTTTCCCCCACATATGAGGTATCGGCGTACTCAGGAGAAATTGCACAACAAATTTCATGGTGCAATTTATCCTATTACCCTTATGATAATGCAAAATTAAGGGATGAAAAACATTTTTGAGGGAAAAATGTGAAAATTTTATTTTTACAGCTCAATATTATAAACTTCTGTGAAGCACCTGGGGGTGCGAGGTGCTCACCACACATCTAGATAAGTTCCCTAAGGGGTCTAGTTTCCAAAATGGTGTCACTTGTGGGGGGTTTCCACTGTTTAGGGACATCAGGAGCTCTCCAAACGCAACATGGCGTCCGCTAATTATTCAAGCAAATTTTACATTCAAAAAGTCAAATGGCGCTCCTTCCCTTCCAAACCCTGCCGTGCGCCCAAACAGTGGTTTTCCTCCACATATGGGGTATCAGCGTGTTCAGGAGAAACTGCACAACAAATTTCATGGTGCAATTTATCCTATTACCCTCATGATAATGCAAAATTAAGGGATGAAAAACGTTTTTGAGGGAAAAATGTGAAAATTTTATTTTTACAGCTCAATATTATAAACTTCTGTGAAGCACCTGGGGGTGCAAGGTGCTCACCACACATCTAGATAAGTTCCCTAAGCGGTCTAGTTTCCAAAATGCTGTCACTTGTGGGGGGGTTTCCACTGTTTAGGCACATCAGGAGCTCTCCAAACGCAACATGGCGTCTGCTAATTATTCAAACAAATTTTACTTTCAAAAAGTCTAATGGCGCTCCTTCCCTTCCGAACCCTGCAGTGCACCCAAACAGTGGTTTTCCCTCACATATTGGGTATCAACGCGCTAATGAGAAATTGCACTACAAATTGTGTATTCCATTTTTTCCTGTTACCCTTGTGAAAATAAAAAAAATTGGGTCTAAAGTAACATTTTTTTTAAAAAAAGTTAAATGTTCATTGTTTTCTTCCACATTCCAAAAATTCCCGTGAAACACCTGAAGGGTTAATAAACTTCTTGAATGTGGTTTTGAGCACCTTGAGGGGTGCAGTTTTTAGAATGGTGTCACTTTTGGGTATTTTCTGTCATAAAGGCCCCTCAAAGTGACTTCAAATAAGATGTGGTTCCTAAAAAAATGTTTTTGTAAATTTTATTGGAAAAATGAGAAATCGCTGGTCAACTTTTAACCCTTATAGTTTCCTAACAAAAAAAAATTTTGGTTATAAAATTGTGCTGATGTAAAGTAGACATGTGGGAAATGTTATTTATTAACTATTTTGTGTGACATATCTCTCTGATTTAAGGGCATGAAAATTCAAAGTTTGAAAATTGCAAAATTTTCACCAAATCTCCAATTTTTCCACAAATAAACTCAAGTGATATCGAAGAAATTTTACCACTATCATGAAGTACAATATGTCACGAAAAAACATTCTCAGAATCAGAGGGATCCGTTGAAGCGTTCCAGAGTAATTACTTCATAAAGTGACAGTGGTCAGAATTGAAAAAATTGGCCCGGTCACGAAGGCAAAACCAGGCTCTGGTGCGAAGTGGTTAAATAAATATTGATTTTATTGGCATCTGTGCTTCATTTATCTTGATTGGATTGCTCTAAGACTGAAGTATTGCATTTAATAGACCCCTTTACGCCTTTGGATTAAAATGTGTTATGTTGCAGTTGTGCCAAGTACTTTTGCAAAAGACATGTAAATTATACTTGTGACGAATGCAAACAGTAAATTTATCACCGTGAACCTTATTTACCATTTTATATAGAAAAAAATGAACTTTTTTTTAAAATATATTTACATCCAGGTTGATGCGATTAGTGATAGTTTACAGTTATAATAAAGATTATTTTTTTATGTGCAAATGTGCAATATGCATGAATATTGCAATAAGGCCTTGTAACATATTTTGATACAAAAAAAAAAATTAAGTTTTTGATTTAATTTTTCATTTGTTTATGGACAACCATGTTCACATACAGTATAATAATGCAACAGGTATTCAAAGAAAACACTTAAATTAGCTAAAAATCAAGACTTTCATATGTCCGGACAAAAATGACCAGAACATTATAAGTGTATAGTCGACCCGAACAGAACAGCAGGGTTAAGTCAAAAAAAATTTGAGCAGCTCGGAATTTGTTTTCCATTTTTTAGACTTTTTAAGTTTGGCTGCAGTGGCACAGAGAACGCGGACTCAGTGCTACAATAAAACAAGTTGTTTATTAACTATTTACAAAATTATTCAATTATATATCAGTGACAATACAGACAGTGTAGAGCGACCTCTGCGCTATCTCTCTGTCTCGTGCTTGTGGTCACCGTCTGGCCCTGTTTCTGGGCCTGGTTATCTGAACGATGCCCTATAAAATATCAAACCCAGCGCTACAGCACTAAGAAGTATGACACCAATAGCTTAGTTGTCGACTATATATCCTTGATTTTCCCTGATACAGGTAACCACTGTCTGTTAAGCTCACTAAACCTTGCGTGGCTCGGTTATACTCCTACTGAGCTTCACACCAAGAACATATACGGAGTACAATTACCACTGTAACATCAATATTCACATAAAGTATATGCAACATACATCGTTGTATGAATATTGGTATAAATGCACACTAACCTATAATAGTTAAAGATACACTGGACTGTCTGCCAATAGTGTCTGGGTCGAATCAGTATGGGCCTCCGTCAACCCGCTGTATTTTCCAATGGCAGTCGCCACCCCAGACCCTAACAGGTGCCCACACTACACTTTCCTGCAAGGATGAAAGTCTCACACTGTGGGCCACAGTCAATTTCTTCTACCACAGACCTTCTGTCCTTGCCTCCAATTTCCAGAGAGACAACTCATGCTCCCTTCTGCTCACATAACCGAATTTCTGTCCTTCCAATTGGGTCTACGCTCACACGACCGAATTTCCATTTCTGCAATAGGGTCTGCGCTATCTGCTATCTTTAGCCTCGACAATCAGGATCTCTTAGCCTTTGTAAGGACTCTGCACCCCTTGCTTAATCCACTTCCAATACTGATCTTGTGTTTCTGGACATACTCATCACCTACGTCAGGCCTAGCTACCACAGGTGACTTGTTACAAGTCGGGACGACGACTGACTTCCTGGCCTGACCCCTGTGGCTTTTGTATTTTTCTGCTGCAGATCACATGTCCCCTGTGCACCTAGCTCTGCTTTCCTCTCATTCAGCCGGCCTTCTGTCCCTTGGTTCCAATACCATTTCAGGTTCCTACACCTAAAGTCTCTGATCACTACATGACAGCATCTGCCCACAAATACCTTACAGCTCATTTCTATTATATGAGTCACTCACTCTCCTTACATTCCTCCACTCTTTAAACTCACCATTACTTGGATGAGAAAGGTTACTTATGCTTTAGACGCTCCTTGGTGGTGGTCTCAGAGTCGCCAATATCCAAACACACTCCTGTGTCTGCTGTATTACATACTGCCATATGAAATCATCTTCTGCATACCTCCTGGGTGAAACACCAGCATTGGTACATTCAGATCTGTGAAGTCCCTCCTAACCTGTCTCTTCTGGAACACTTAGGCCCTGAGACACTCTTCCTGTGATTTTGACCTCTAGCCTACCCTCTAAGCTAGCCCCGGTCATTCTCTCTTCATCAGACACATGTGGCGGTAGCATGTAAGGGTGCCGCACTCTCTCTGGTGCGACGCCTTCTCCTTTCGGGGTGTACTCTCCTTGTCACTCGATGAGGAACAGCCTCCCACGTGTAGTCCAATTTTCCCCAAGGGTGCTTCACTTGAACCAAAACTCGATTCCCCAGCTGTAATGGTGCCTCCTGCACAGGAGTTACTACAGGATGCCTTTTCCCCTGGGGCTTCTGTACAATCTTAAGTCTCAGTGTCTCTAACCGATGATGGTGTTTCCACACCAAAGTTGTGGTGTTTATCTTCGTACTATCTTCCTCTGGATCAAGCTCTAGCTCAGTAACCTTACGGCTGTTACGTCCAAACAGCAACGTGTAAGGCGTGTACCCTGTCATGGCATGAACCTGGTTACTGTACACCCAGACCAGTTCTGGTACAAATTCAGGCCATTGCATCTTCCTGTGTCACGGTGTAGGGGAATGCTGGTGAGGAAATAGCAGATACGGGCTGGGTGAGCAGGGAAAACTAATCTGTCCCTGGGAACCCTGAATAGCCCTGACCCCGAAGGTATCTCTGATGGTGAGAAGGTTTGGGTCTCCACCCTAAGCCCTAACTCCTTCACAAGCCCTGCACTAATTCCCCTAATCTCCCTCCTCAGAACAAAGGTACAGCAATCTCAAAGGAAAGGACTTCAGCGGCACAAAAAAACAGGACTGCACAGCACGGCTTCCACGTATAGAGTGAAACTCTATCAGCTGCACCACCTGGTGGAAGGAGAGGCTACTTAAAGGCTAAGGGGAGTAGACTCACACAGAAACTCACATCCACCAGGACATGGCAATAGAATTGGCATTAACCCATGCAGTACAAGAGGGAATTTCACAGTTTAAGTTACAGCAGCATCTAGAATAGACCGCAGATACACAGCGCTAGACAGTGTGTGACATCCTGTCATCTTCCTGTTGTCCTCCACAATTCTCAGAATGTAGATAAAGTTATGTTGAAACGTTCACAGTCCCCATTTCCCTGTGGGTGCTAGGGTGTAGTCCTGGAATTCTCAATGTTGTACAGTTGGTGCAATTCATCCATGACTTTTCCATGAAAACAGGCTCCTAGCTCAGAGTGAATTCTTTCTGGACACCCGTATACCCACATGAAGTCATGACAGATGGCACAGGCCACTGACTCGGCTGTTTGATTCCCAGTGGGAGTCATGACTGCAAACTTTTTAAAATGATCCATCATCACCAGACAGTACAAACAACCATTATCGGAGCGGCTGATCATAAGATAGTCCACCATCAGCACTTCCAATAGGAAAGAAATCCTCTTCACCTATATAGATGTTCTGTGTTTAGGGGGTTTAGTCATCTCACCCTGATGGGATTTCCAGTAATCTTCTTTCACCACTCGATTTACTTGTGGCCAATACAGAAACCGTTGTAGTCATTGGAAAGTTCTCTCTGTTCTGAAGTGGGTATCACTCTCATGGGCTTTCTTCTTCACTCTGAGCTTCATTCCTTGTGAAATCATTAGCAGACTACAATGAGGCAATCTGGGCTACCGCCCAGGGCCAAAGGCTCCTGGGTACTTTGGCCATATTGTCCTCATTATAATGCATTTTTTCACCACTGTCGGCGGTGCACATCTCCGGACAGGTAGCTTTCCTAAAGCTCAGCTGCCAGCAATTCACAATGGTTTACTGGCATCTACAAGGCTATGTGTGTATGTACTCTTAGGAATAACAGAATCTTTGGTCCTCTCCTCCACTTTTAGCTGAGGTTTAGAGGATTAATCGGAGACATAGAACTGCTGTTCTCCACTTTGGAATCCTACCCTTCAGATATATGGTACATGATGTATAGTATTGATATACCAAAAATATCAGTAATAATCAATTAAATTCTGAAAGACATTAATCAATTTAAAATTTGTATTTATTTAGTTTAATTAAATCTTGCATGGAAGGATGAAGACGTGTTCTTGGAGAAGCCTTCAACTTTAGCAGGTGTTTCTTGCTGGTCAGGAGGCCACGGGTAGATGGTTCAAATCCTTCCATACAGGTACAGCATTGATGGTGGACATGCTGTAGTTTCTTCAGGGAGCTAGATGTGGGGGTTTTCTGTCCTCGAGATGTCTAAGGTGCCCTGGTGACAGCAGGCAAAAATGCAGCTTCCTCTGACAGCGCGAGCAGCCCTGGATAATCCACGCCGGCAGGATGATATCATCCGGCGGAAGATGGAACCTATGAGAAAAGATGTAAAACTAATGTAAGTAATGGGACTCCATATTAGAGGGTACTACTGTGGTGTCACTGTGGGAGAACGTTAGAGGAATCTCATCACACAGAGGGCAGGGATCTTTGCCAGTCATCATACATGTGACAATCCAACCACTGATAGATAACATCTGCTCCACATGACTTCTTCTCACTGACATCATACAACATGGAGATTATTGTCACACTTACCTCGCCTACTTTCCCCCTCTTCTACTTTCTCTGTTTTTTCTTGTCTTCTCAGTTTTAGAAAATATTTTCTTTTCTTCTGAACTGGAGATTCTAATCAAAAAGTCAGAAACAAATATTAATTATAAACTTCTAAAATATTTTCTTTGTATCTATATAGAGTTATGCAACTGATTAATATGCACCTGTAGCATTTCTGTGTGCCGCCATGTGGTGTCTCCAAGGAACTATGTCCCCTTATTATCATGACATTACTTGCAGCAAGCCACTGTGTTATTATATAATCAGTTAGATAATAATTCAATGCAACTTTAAAGAGGACCCGTCACTACATCAAAAGTGTCTGAGATTCACTATTATCTTATGTCTGCTTCTTCCCCGAGTATTCTGATATTTGTTTTTCTAAAATCCACCCTATGGTTGTAGAGATATGGGCATTTATATTTAGTGCTAATTTTTATGGTCTTTTCCAAGGGGGCATGGCTCACAATTTTATATTGCAGAGCAACCTAAAGACACGCCCCAGAGGATCCTGTGAGCACTGCCCTCTTGGAAAAGACGATAAAAATTAGCACTAAATAAGACCCGTAACTCAAAAAACGGAATACTCAGGGGAGCAACGGGAATAAAGTAAGTAATTTTTGGAGCCTTCATGTGCTGATTCACATTATAATTTTGGATTATAGGCTATAATTGGATGGCCTATAAACCTGTACATACCTGACAATGAGGACGAGGATGACTCGTTGTTTTTAGCAGTGAAACTCTGATTGTCTCCATTAGTTTTGGAAGAGGAAGACTCTTTCTGCCTGTTTGGTAGAAGAAAGACCAGTAAATTAAAAGGAAAAACAATAGAAAAAATGAAGAACACCTGCCAATTAGGACAACCTAGAGGGGATACCCTGCCCAGGCCCTCAACTAGTAATATTGGCCTGAAATGAGCAGGAAATGAATGGCTGGTCACAATCATCAACTGTTATTGCAGTGTTATCACAAGCCAGATGCACAGAGGGATGGTGGATGCTGGATTTAGATTTGTGTTACTCGTGTCTTGTATTTGGTTCTGAACATATATCAGAACTAAATCTCATAATAATAATAATCTACTCACATGTCTGAGTGTTTTTCACTGTTCTCTTGGGAACACTGTGGAGGTGACATAGGCTCTACATTGGTCATCATCCCGGTATTGGTGATATTTAGCTAAAACACACGGAGAAAAATAAATTGATTTATTTTTAAGCATTTTTGTAATTATAGGTTTTAGACATATTAGTAGCCACATACTTACTTTAGAAAACCTTTGATAATATGATACAAAGTTTTTTATTTCTGGCCAGTCATTGTCCTCTCTTGTGTCTGCCTCATCTGAATTCATGTGTCTGCTACAACGAGCTACAAAGTACAAGTGTTATCAGAGATAATTAGTATAAGACCCGGTCAGACAGTCACCCTGCTATCACTAATAATGATGAGAATTATTTTCACATAAAATGAAAGACAAGACACACAGCAGTTTTCTGCAGATGACGTCTCATTTTACTTACTGATAAAGTAGCGGGTGTCCTCATCTGACTTTAGCTCAGGAACGAACAGGGGTTTCTGACTTAGAAGATTGTCAAAGTCTAAGTGATGCAGAAATGGATGCATTTTGATCTCATTTGCTCCTCCTGGAAAAGGAAGACAAGAAAGAAAGTGATAGTCATTTTTAGAGAAACTGCTCCATATCGGTACAGTTTATGTTAACCTGAACTGAAGATGTAACAGCAGACATGAAGGAAATGTACTGAAAGTCACAGCATGAAAAATGGGGAATGGATAAGTAGGTAGATTACTGAACCTCATGGACACAACCATTTGTCTGGTCACAGAGGTGTAATAAGTCATAATACTATTATAATATTACCTGTCCCAAGTCTATCTGCTGGATCTTTTCTGAGCAGCTGAGTGATGATGTCCTGAGCATCGGGTGGAGTAGAGTATTTATGATATGTCCAAATTAATTTATCTGTTATATAAAAAGCAAATATTACAGGAAATGAAACATTTTCATTTATTTTCATAAAAAATGTCCTTAATAAGGCTAGAAATTAAACCAGAAAACCAATGAAACCAAATAACAGTGACATCACAAGCATTCAGATTATTTTACTTACCCTCAAGGACACTGCGTAAAATATCTCTTTTTAAAGCCCCTTTAAATGGTGTACGTCCAAAAAGAAATTTATGTAGGGTGATCCCTACTGACCACCAATCAACGGGCCTTCCATAGCCTTTCCTTTGGATAATTTCTGGGGCCATGTAACTAGGGGTGCCAAAAGTCTGGAAACCAACAGAAGAATGAGATGATGATCAATAAGTATAATTGCGTCAAATAAGATCAGTGCAAACGTTTTATAGAGAAATTGTCAGAGAAGGAGAAAGAGATGAAATCTGTAAAGTGCAAGATCTTGTAAGTAAAGCCTACCTCTTCATCAAGGAACTCGCTGGTGATGTCCTCAGTTGAAGCCTTGTAGATATCTGAGCTTGGTCTCATGAGGCCGAGTTTTGAAACCCCAAAATCGGTGACCTTAATATGTCCTGTTGATGATATCAGGAGGCTGTGAAAGAAAGAAATGGTGTCAGACCCAAGTAATTACCCATAGACTGTATAAAAATTATATATTTTTTTCCCCTTTATTATACTACTGGGGTCACTTACTTGCCAGGCTTCAGGTCTCTGTGCACCACACCATAACTGTGCAGGTATTCTACAGCAAGAACCGTTTCCGCAATGTACATACGGGCCAGGGGGACTGGTAAAGGACCCCTGCGCTTTATAAGACTGGCACAGTCTCCTCCTATAGAAGAAAGCAAATATGAGAGGTGAGGGTTTGTTACAATGTAAATTACACATGATGAGGGTGAATATGAAATAAGTGGAAATATTGGGACAAGATGGCCTATATAGAGATATACTGTGTAATGTAGAGCGTATACTGTATAATACATGTAGCCATCCATGTGGGCACATTATGGTCATATATAGGTGCTAGGATTAAACAGACGTGGGCTGGATATAGATACAATGGATGTGTCCTACCTGGTACATACTCCATGACCATACACAGATGAAGTTTAGTTGGAAAAGAGCAGAACATGGAGGCCACAAAGGGACAATCGGCGAATGCTGAGATGTCCCTCTCCAGAAAGGCCAATTCAAGTCTCTTTGGCTTTTTCAGGTTCTCCTTGTCCATTGTCTTCATAGCACAAATCTGGTTTGTGTCTTTATGGCGCACTAAGTGGACGGCCCTGGAGACGAAGAAAATCCATGATTTATTACAAATTCTTATTAACAGTCCATCTATAGACCTCATCAAACGATCTCCTGTACTAATGGTTAATACTAGATGTGAGGCCATCACTATAAATCCATGTCTAGAAATGCATAAAATAATACTCCATAAATGATTATCAATGGAGGGTCCACATCCACATCACATCCTAACTGACCTGACAGATAGATGTGGACAGTGATGTGGACTCCTGATTTCTCTATGGGAATATTACATGGGCAGGACACCGAGGCATCATCATAAGGAGCCCTGGGAAATAAATATTATACCAAAGTAAAGCTCACCCAAAGGCTCCACTGCTGATCAGTTTGATCGGTTTATAGTCGCTCTTACAAGGATTTCTCACTTGGTTCAATGATCCGATCAAGGCCTAAAAAGGAATAAGAAATGACATTAAGACAGAAAATGCAGGAGAATAAAAGCTCAAGATGCAGGAACGTCTCTCTTCTATATTATGTCCCCACTGATTACACTGTAGAGAACGTGATACCAGCCGGACCCTCCACAGACCCCATTATATTATAAAGGGAAATCCCCCATACACATAAATCAATACTGCAGGGAAGGATAAGGGACATCAAACAGAGGGGGCAGGAAGAATAATGCCATTATCACACATAATATGTCTGATCTACATGACGAACAGTGATATCCCATTGTCATATGGGATATAACATGGGATGTATAATTCACACCCGTCATCTGATGATATACAGACGTCCCTCTGATACTTACACTGGCAGATTCCTGGATGATCTCTGGTGTCTCACATATTCCACCATCAGTATTTGCCGGCACAGTTATTCCTAAAATAATGAAGAAACGTCATTTATTAAATGTCTGTATCAGCACTTAATAACCAAAAGAAAAGGAAGCAAAAAAGTCAAATATCAAAAAACATAACAAATTGTATTGATTAATCAGCACAATTTATGATAAAAAAATAATAAGAGAATGTCAGACACAGAGAACGCTCTCTCTTTCCAACCAAGAACAACTGATCAAAATCACTTCAAAACCTATTCATAATCGTATTCATACAAGTTTGTGTCTGTTTAGAATGTAGAAGATATAGGAACAATCTGTAGTCCTCAAAATAAATAAGACAAATAAAAAAGAGAAACCTGTACAGTCTGGGAGGGTGGGGAGCAAGACCCCGACATGTGTTTCGCATAGGCTTCTTCCAAGGGGTATTGAAGAAGTATTGCGTAGGCTTCTTCCAGGGGGTGTGGAAGAAGCCTAGATGAAACGCGCATCAGGGGCTCACTCCCCACCCTCCCAGACCATGCAGGTTTCTCCTATTTATTTGCTTATTTATTTATACAGAGGATGAAGAATAAATCAACATATTCTTTGCCGTTCTCAATAATGTAATATTTGAATGTAAAATATTAGATGATCGTTTTACCTTCTATCAGATCGGATTTTGGCCCTGGCTGACTGTTATCAGGGTCAGCAACATTTAGGATTTGCCCCTCTGCGGAGTCGCCTTTTGATGTTTCCTGATGGATATAAGATATACAATTAATATAACATTTCTCAAACACTAGATTACCATATATATAAAGCGGGAAGGATTAAACCTGGATTTACTTGACAAGTTCAGTATTGGACGGACAATTCACGGCCGCTCTATCAAGCAAATTTACATTAATATTTAAGGGACTTGTATCTACAACTGTTCTCTAATAACTTCTATCAGAACTGCAGCATTTACAAGGAGGAAGATTGTGATGATGGAGTGAGACAGAGGTAGAAATACAAGCTCCGCACCGCTGAGTGCAGACTATCACCACCGAGGATGGAGCCGCAGAGACAGGCCGCCATAGAATATCCTGTGTCTGCCTGGAGCGGAGAGGGGAAGGCCTCTACCATCATAAATCTGACCTTCTGCTATATGACTGGTAATCTGGAGAAGATCAGACAACAAGGACATGAGATGTAGAAGATGATGGATCCTTACCAGGCGCTCCAGTGAGTAGGCCGGATACTCCAGTACATACAGGACATTCTGGGCCAGTTGTTTAAAAAAGGCCAATTCTCCACTTTGGGATTTTTCTTCAGCCTATAAAGATGAAAATTAATAAGAAATGAAAATAATCAATAAAATTCATGAACATATATGGTATTGCCACGTTTGTTAAAGTCTGATCTGATAGGTGTTTGGTATCAATAAAAAACTGAGTTCACTTCGCAAAAAAAGGCTTTACATAGTCCTATCAACAGAAAAATTACAATGTTATGGGTCTCTGAATATAGTGACACAAAGAACCATTTCATCTCAATTGGAATTTTTTTCCCCTTGTTTCAATACAATGTATGGTAAATAGGATGGAGACATTGAAAGCTGCAACTCATCCCAAAAAAGCAAGCCCTCACATGTCTATGCCAATGGAGAAATAACAAAGTTATGGCTCTTGAAAGAGAGTGAGGAAAAAATGAGAGCGGAAAAATGAAAAATTTTGTGGTCCATAAAGGGTTAACCAATCCTATTCCCTCCTCCCCCCGCATCCAGGACCTTCCCACCCCTAATTCAACTAACCCTTTAGATCCCACCCTCTCCTTTGTCATGTAGCCTGATTGCCCTGTTTTGACTCCAGGCTATTCTTATCTGGGTATTTGGCACAGGTTAAACTTAAACTTGTGTTCCATTATTATTTTCCATTATTATTATATATAATTTGTGCAGATTGTCTGCTACTTACCTGCTGTACTAATGTCCAGATGTTCTGCTGTAAATGCTCAAGATATTCTGAGCTTATACAACCTTGGTGGTATTTGGTCAGGCAATCTCTCACAAGCTCCATAACCAGCCGGTAAGTGAAGCTGAGGACGCCATCGGGTAGTGGTAGCACAAAGTCAGGGTCATAGGTGGTAAGAATCCCCTGGAGTAGTGCTAACACCTGAAGTCTGTCTGGAGGAATTCCAGACATTTCAAGTAATCCAAGCGCGGTCAGTATATGACTAGCTATATGGCTTATCACACCAACACCAATGACACCGGAATGTCAAAGTGACAACAGGAGTGTAAAGACTTGTAGAAGTAGTGATGGTTAATTGTGATGTCATAATGGAAACTTGTGTTCTAATCTTAAAGGGGCATCTTACCTTATAAGGAAGTTGCCTTGCAACCCTTAAGTAGGCAACAATACAGGCTCAGCATCAGTACCAGATGCAGGCAAGGAGGAAAGCGCTATGGGTGCTTTACTCTTCTGATCAATTAGAGTCTTTTTATGTGAGATAAATTATTTATATCTGTTATACATAATAAAAATTATAGCATTTGTATCAATAAGAAATTCAGATTCCAGCGTCCAGCGTGAGCGTCCGAGCGTGAGCATCAGAGTGTCCGAGCGTGAGCGTGAGAGTCCGAGCGTGAGAGTCCGAGCGTGAGAGTCCGAGCGTGAGCAGCCGAGCGTGAGCGTCAGAGCGTGAGCATCAGAGCGTCAGAGTGTGAGTGTCAGAGCGTGAGAGCGTGAGTGTCTAAGGGTGAGTGTCTGAGGGTGTGAGGGTGAGTGTGTGAGGGTGAGCGTGTGAGTGTGAGCCGCTAAAAGGCCGCCATCTTGTTCTGAAATCCCGCGTCGCTGATTGACCGCGGCCTGACCAATCAGCAACGTGGGATTTCCAGGACAGAAAGACAGACAGACAGAAAGACAGACAGACGGGATAAGGCAATTATATATATTAGATTACTATGAGGCTGATTCTATGGTATTACTATGAGGCTGATTCTATGGTATTACTATGAGGCTGATTCTATGGTAATACTATGAGGCTGATTCTATGGTATTACTATGAGGCTGATTCTATGATATTACTATGAGGCTGATTCTATGGTATTACTATGAGGCTGATTTGATGGTATTACTATGAGGCTGATTCTATGGTATTACTATGAGGCTGATTCTATGGCATTACTATGAGGCTGATTCTATGATATTACTATGAGGCTGATTCTATGGTATTACTATGAGGCTGATTCGATGGTATTACTATGAGGCTGATTAAATGGTATTACAATGAGGCTGATTAAATGGTATTACAATGAGGCTGATTCGATGGTATTACTATGAGGCTGATTCGATGGTATTACTATGAGGCTGATTAAATGGTATTACTATGAGGCTGATTAAATGGTATTACTATGAGGCTGATTAAATGGTATTACTATGAGGCTGATTAAATGGTATTACTATGAGGCTGATTAAATGGTATTACTATGAGGCTGATTCTATGGTATTACTATGAGGCTGATTCTATGGTATTACTATGAGGCTGATTAAATGGTATTACTATGAGGCTGATTCTATGGTATTACTATGAAGCTGATTCTATGGCATTACTATGAGGCAGATTCTATGGTATTACTATGAGGCTGATTCTATGGTATTACTATGAGGCTGATTCTATGGTATCACTATGAGGCTGATTAAATGGTATTACTATGAGGCTGATTAAATGGTATTACTATGAGGCTGATTAAATGGTATTACTATGAGGCTGATTAAATGGTATTACTATGAGGCTGATTCTATGGTATTACTATGAGGCTGATTTTATGTTATTACAATGAGGCTGAGTATATGGTATTACTATGAGGCGGAGTATATGGTATTACTATGAGGCTGATTCTATAGTATTACTATGAGGCTGATTCTATAGTATTACTATGAGGCTGATTAAATGGTATTACTATGAGGCTGATTAAATGGTATTACTATGAGGCTGATTAAATGGTATTACTATGAGGCTGATTAAATGCTACTACTATGAGGCTGATTAAATGGTATTACTATGATGCTGATTAAATGGTATTACTATGAGGCTGATTCTATGGTATTACTATGAGGCTGATTTTATGTTATTACAATGAGGCTGAGTATATGGTATTACTATGAGGCGGAGTATATGGTATTACTATGAGGCTGATTCTATAGTATTACTATGAGGCTGATTCTATAGTATTACTATGAGGCTGATTAAATGGTATTACTATGAGGCTGATTAAATGGTATTACTATGAGGCTGATTAAATGGTATTACTATGAGGCTGATTAAATGGTATTACTATGAGGCTGATTAAATGGTATTACTATGAGGCTGATTCTATGGTATTACTATGAGGCTGATTCTATGGTATTACTATGAGGCTGATTTGATGGTATTACTATGAGGCTGATTCTATGGTATTACTATGAGGCTGATTATATGGCATTACTATGAGGCTGATTCTATGATATTACTATGAGGCTGATTCTATGGTATTACTATGAGGCTGATTCGATGGTATTACTATGAGGCTGATTAAATGGTATTACAATGAGGCTGATTAAATGGTATTACAATGAGGCTGATTCGATGGTATTACTATGAGGCTGATTCGATGGTATTACTATGAGGCTGATTAAATGGTATTACTATGAGGCTGATTAAATGGTATTACTATGAGGCTGATTAAATGGTATTACTATGAGGCTGATTAAATGGTATTACTATGAGGCTGATTAAATGGTATTACTATGAGGCTGATTCTATGGTATTACTATGAGGCTGATTCTATGGTATTACTATGAGGCTGATTCTATGGTATTACTATGAAGCTGATTCTATGGCATTACTATGAGGCTGATTCTATGGTATTACTATGAGGCAGATTCTATGGTATTACTATGAGGCTGATTCTATGGTATTACTATGAGGCTGATTCTATGGTATCACTATGAGGCTGATTAAATGGTATTACTATGAGGCTGATTAAATGGTATTACTATGAGGCTGATTAAATGGTATTACTATGAGGCTGATTAAATGGTATTACTATGAGGCTGATTCTATAGTATTACTATGAGGCTGATTCTATGCTACTACTATGAGGCTGATTAAATGGTATTACTATGAGGCTGATTAAATGGTATTACTATGAGACTGATTTTATGGTATTACTATGAGGCTGATTTTATGTTATTACAATGAGGCTGAGTATATGGTATTACTATGAGGCTGATTCTATGCTACTACTATGAGGCTGATTAAATGGTATTACTATGATGCTGATTAAATGGTATTACTATGAGGCTGATTCTATGGTATTACTATGAGGCTGATTTTATGTTATTACAATGAGGCTGAGTATATGGTATTACAATGAGGCTGATTATATGGCATTACTATGAGGCTGATTTTATGTTATTACAATGAGGCTGAGTATATGGTATTACCAAGATGCTGATTATATTTTATCACTATGAGGCTGATTCTATGGTATTACTATGAGGCTGATTATATGGTATTACTATGAGGCTGATTACATGGTATTACTATGAGGCTGATTACATGGTATTACTATGAGGCTGATTCTATGGTATTACTATGAGGCTGATTTTATGGCATTACTATGAGGCTGATTTTATGGCATTACTATGAGGCTGATTATATGGTATTACTATGAGGCTGATTATATGGTATTACCAAGATGCTGATTATATTTTATCACTATGAGGCTGATTACATGGTATTACTATGAGGCTGATTTTATGGCATTACTATGAGGCTAACACTATAAAGTTGACATGGTCATTACTAAGAGGGTGACATGGTATTATTATAATCATGAAAGCGCTCATATCATGTGGTGCAAGTGTACCTCTCTATATTCCTACAACTTTCAGAGAAGAACGGTGAGAAAATAACTTTCTGCCTCGAGCAAGACAAGACTGGCATCACCATTGCCAACAAGCATCTTAAGAAAACTAATCCCATATCTCACTGCCAAAAAGTATGTCATCCTTTCTTAAATTATCTTTTTTTTACGCTACTACCACTCTTACTTTAGAAAACCCAATGTTATACAAAATTGTTAAATGTGATCATTCAAATGGCATTAGATGTGATTTTTAGCAGGGCAATAATACACACAAAATGCAAGGTTTTATCTCTTTTTTGAGATTGTGAGCATGTGCGACCACCAATCCTATAGTAAATAGAGCTGTGGTCGCACATGCTCACTAAGGCGTCATTCACACGATGCTCTTTGGGATCCTCGTTCTCATGATCGGAGACGGTCCCAGCGATCAGACCCTCATTGATTGTACATTCATCACCTAACCTGTGCATAAGTGATATATGTGTTGATTATGAGATAGCCCCTTTAATAGGCAGCCATATTTGGTTTCAAGATCATCCTAAAATAATAGGGAATCCTTTTTCTTACCGAGACAGAAGAGTAAGATGACGCAGAGAAGACACAGACCTCCCATGGCGCCCTGGAGTCGTTCTCCGTAACGATTCCAGTAATGTGAAAGCCGCTGGTGAATTTAATGTGCGGGGGAGGTGACACCTGCAAGGCAATAGCAACTGAATCCTCTTAATTGCATTGTATAAAAATTGCATAGAAATCACGTGTCTCATTAAATGTAGAATTTATATTTATTTTCTATTATTTTTTTTTCTTTTGGATCCCAGCCAGGGAAGAAATTAATGTGGATCCTTATTTACCTCAAAATCTGATGCAATTTAACCCATGCATGCCCTGGACCATAGGCGGATTATGAGGGCAATCTGGGCTACCGCCAGGGGTCTGATGCTACGGGGGAGCCCATGGCCA
The DNA here is from genome assembly GCF_046119375.1 of Phyllobates terribilis. Lineage (NCBI taxonomy): Eukaryota > Metazoa > Chordata > Amphibia > Anura > Dendrobatidae > Phyllobates > Phyllobates terribilis. The sequence continues at coordinate 1,256,188 of NW_027363159.1, read as the reverse complement.
GATTGCCCTCAATATGGTGGTGCACATATCCCGGCAGGGAGCTTTCCTGGAGCTCCGCTGCCGACAATACAGAATAGCAGCGCAGCTCCGGGAGAGCCTCTGTCGCCTGTGCTGTGACGTGCCGACGCAATGACATCATCAGCCTGCACGCGCCATGCAAGGTTAGCATCTGTTTTTTTTTATTAATATGTGTATGGGATGTGTGCCTATATATATGGGCTATGTGAGGGCTCGTACTGTATATAGGAGCCTATGTGGGTGCTTATTCTGTATATAGGAGGCTTTGTGGGGGCTTATACTGTATATAGGAGGCTATGTCAGGGCTCATACTGTATATATGGAGGCTATGTGGGGCTCATACTATAGATAGGGAGCTATGTGCAGGCTCATACTATATATTGAAGGCTATGTGAGGGCTCATACTGTATATAGGAGGCTATGTGGAAGCTCATACTGTATATTGAAGGCTATGTGGGGGCTCATACTGTATATTGGAGGCTATGAGGGGGCTCATACTGTATATTTGGGGTTATGTGAGGGTTCATACTGTATCTAGGGGGCTGTGCGGGGGCTCATACTGTATGTAGAGGCTCAAACTGTATATAGGGGAACTGTGTGTGGGCTCATATTGTATGTGGGGGCATATTGCCCTGGGCTTCTGAGCTGTTATCCTTATTGCAGTACGGCTTATGGTGGTCTCCTTTTCTTGTCCTGATTGAAGGAATTCCCTGATGAACCACTGAATGACCAAAAGAGGGGAAAACGCGTCGGAAGAAGATGCCATTAAGCTAAGTACATAACTGTTTAGGCCATATAGGGTATATATGTATATGTATGTAAAAACACATCTGTTTAGACAAGCCTATCACCTCAACTCACCAACCTAACTCTCCCCTGTCCCCTCCTAAATGTTAATCTTAATCTGCTCCTGCCTATTCACCTGTCTCCACATCCTCCATGCCCCCAAATACCACACGGTAAATGCCCTTAGACAAATTCTGACTGATGACCATGTTCTTCCTATTGTGTCCCCCTATTTCCATATAGATTGTAAGCTTGCGAGCAGGACCCTCACTCCTCCTGTAACTGTTGAAATGTCATACATTGTATTGTTTATATTGTCTGTACATACATATATATATATATATATATATATATATATATATATATATATATATATATATATATACAGTACAGACCAAAAGTTTGGACACACCTTCTCTTCTGCTAAGGACAGGCAACAAGCAGAAGAGACTTGTTTGGGCTAAAGAACACAAGGAATGGACATTAGACCAGTGGAAATCTGTGCTTTGGTCTGATGAGTCCAAATTTGAGATCTTTGGTTCCAACCACCGTGTCTTTGTGCGACGCAGAAAAGGTGAACGGATGGCTCTACATGCCTGGTTCCCACCGTGAAGCATGGAGGAGGAGGTGTGATGGTGTGGGGGTGCTTTGCTGGTGACACTGTTGGGGATTTATTCAAAATTGAAGGCATACTGAACCAGCATGGCTACCACAGCATCTTGCAGCGGCATGCTATTCCATCCGGTTTGCGTTTAGTTGGACCATCATTTATTTTTCAACAGGACAATGACCCCAAACACACCTCCAGGCTGTGTAAGGGCTATTTGACCAAGAAAGAGAGTGATGGGGGCTACGCCAGATGACCTGGCCTCCACAGTCACCAGACCTGAACCCAATCGAGATGGTTTGTGGTGAGCTGGACCGCAGAGTGAAGGCAAAAGGGCCAACAAGTGCTAAGCATCTCTGGGAACTCCTTCAAGATTGTTGGAAGACCATTTCCGGTGACTACCTCTTGAAGCTCATCAAGAGAATGCCAAGAGTGTGCAAAGCAGTCATCAAAGCAAAAGGTGGCTACTTTGAAGAACCTAGAATATAAGACATATTTTCAGTTGTTTCACACTTTTTTGTTAAGTATATAATTCCACATGTGTTAATTCATAGTTTTGATGCCTTCAGTGTGAATGTACAATTTTCATAGTCATGAAAATACAGAAAAATCTTTAAATGAGAAGATGTGTCCAAACTTTTCGTCTGTACTGTATATATGTACAATGGGGAAAAAAGTATTTAGTCAGCCACCAATTGTGCAAGTTCTCCCACTTAAAAAGATGAGCGAGGCCTGTAATTGACATCATAGGTCGACCTCAGCTATGAGAGACAAAATGAGAAAACAAATCCTGAAAATCACATTGTCCGATTTGGAAAGAACTTTTTTTTTTAAATTTTGGTGGAAAATAAGTATTTGGTCAATTACAAAAGTTCTTCTCAATACTTTGTTATATATCCTTTGTTGGCAATGACAGAGGTGAAACTTTTTCTGTAAGTCTTCACAAGGTTGGCACACACTGTTGCTGGTATGTTGGCCCATTCCTCCATGCAGATCTCCTCTAGAGCGGTGATGTTTTGGGGCTGTCGCTGGGAAACACGGACTTTCAGCTCCCTCCAAAGGTTTTCTATAGGGTTTAGATGTGGAGACTGGCTAGGCCACTCCAGGACCTTGAAATGCTTCTTACAAAGCCACTCCTTCATTGCCCTGGCGGTGTGCTTGGGATCATGGTCATGCTGAAAGACCCAGCCACGTTTCATCTTCAATGCCTTTGCTGATGGAAGGAGGTTTGCACTCAAAATCTCACGATACATGGCTCCATTCATTCTTTTATGTACACGGATCAGTCGTCCTGGTCCCTTGGCAGAGAAACAGCCCCAAAGCATGATGTTGCCACCCCCATGCTTCACAGTAGGTATGGGACCCAGACATGTAATGGTTTAAGCAGGGGGACACGTCTGGCTCTGCAGGATCCCTGGCGGAGTAGTGTGTTACTGATGGTAGCCTGTGTAACATTTGTCCCAGCTCTCTGCAGGTCATTCACTAGGTCCCCCGTGTGGATCTAGAATTTTTGCTCACCGTTCTTGAGATCATTTTGACCCCACGGGGTGAGATCTTGTGTGGAGCCCCAGATCGATGGAGATTATCAGTGGTCTTGTATGTCTTCCATTTTCTAATTATTGCTCCCACAGTTGATTTCTTCACACCAAGCTGCTCGCCTATTGCAGATTCAGTCTTCCCAGCCTGGTGCAGGGCTACAATTTTGTTTCTGGTGTCCTTCGACAGCTCTTTGGTCTTCACCATATTGGAGTTTGGAGTGTGACTGTATGAGGATGCGGAAAGGTGTCTTTTATACTGATAACAAGTTCAAACAGGTGCCAGTACTACAGGTAATGAGTGGAGGACAGAGGAGCCAGTACTACAGGTAAATGAGTGGAGGACAGAGGAGCCAGTACTACAGGTAATGAGTGGAGGACAGAGGAGCCAGTACTACAGGTAATGAGCGGAGGACAGAGGAGGCAGTACTACAGGTAAATGAGTGAAGGACAGAGGAGCCAGTACTACAGGTAATGAGTGGAGGACAGAGGAGCCAGTACTACAGGTAAATGAGTGGAGGACAGAGGAGCTAGTACTACAGGTAATGAGCGGAGGACAGAGGAGCCAGTACTACAGGTAATGAGTGGAGGACAGAGGAGCCAGTACTACAGGTAATGAGTGGAGGACAGAGGAGCCAGTACTACAGGTAAATGAGTGGAGGACAGAGGAGCCAGTACTACAGGTAATGAGCGGAGGACAGAGGAGGCAGTACTACAGGTAAATGAGTGGAGGACAGAGGAGCCTCTTAAAGAAGAAGTTACAGGTCTGGGAGAGCCAGAAATCTTGCTTGTTTGTAATTGACCAAATACTTATTTTCCACCAAAATTTGAAAAAAAAAAGTTCTTTCCAAATCGGACAATGTGATTTTCAGGATTTGTTTTCTCATTTTGTCTCTCATAGTTGAGGTCGACCTATGATGTCAATTACAGGCCTCGCTCATCCTTTTAAGTGGGAGAACTTGCACAATTGACGGCTGACTAAATACTTTTTTCCCCATTGTGTGTATATATATATATACACACACATACACACACATATACATTACCAACGGGCCTCACGAGAGACTGTTGTGGAGGCCACATCAAAAGGCTGAAACTAATTCTGCTCAATATTAATATTAACATATTAATTATAATTTTTTAATATTAATTGTATGACTTCATATTGAGCAGAATTAAGTATGCTGATATCACCTATATACAGTATGAGCCCCCACGTACAATAAATATATATATATATATATATATATATATATATGATAGTCCATATCCATAGAAACATTACTATGAGGTATATGGGTTTTTAAACTAACTAAACAGAGAATTTTTTAATGTTTTTATTTGTTATGGTTTACATGTTTAAGGGCCCCATGGGTTGACTGCTTTGGTTGTTGATTGAGGGGGCTATATGGGGGCTCATACTGTATACAGGGGATGTCAGCATACTTAATTCTGCTCAATATGAAGTCATACAATTAATATAGAAAAACAATTATAAATAATATGTTAATATTAATATTGAGCAGAATTAGTTTCAGCCTTTTGGTGCATCCTCCACAACAGTCTGTCATATGGCCCCTTGGGAAAATTAATCTCCCCCCTGCTCTATTATGAATAGCGCTAGGTTATGTATTCTGTTGTGCGATGCGCTTTGACATGTGATGTGATACATCGAGTATCGAGAGGGGGGGGGCACACCTTCTAAACTGCCCAGGGTCCTGGCTACTCTTAGACCACCACTTCTCTGGACTAATGGGAACGCATTATGACACATGACTTTGGGATAATCTGCAACAGAGTGACTGCCATGGTGCAGTTTTAAGGTGAATGCTGATGAAATCTGTAACAATGATACTCACTTGGGAGCGATGGGAGGTAAAACAGGAACCGTTTGTATTTAAAGTCTGGCTGGTTTATTTAAGTCCTCATAAACCGCATCACAGAAAAATTTCCTGCAGGGCTCTCCTCACCGCCTTCCGGATAGAAAAATCATCAGCTGACTTTGGGAGTCAGAGCTGCTACCATGCCTTGAACCTCCTCTGTAATTCAATCTGCAGCTTTTGCTGAAGCAGTTTACTTGTCTGTTGTGCCAGCTGTCGCGGCTGTAGCTGTTGCGGTTGCAGCTGATGGGCTTGCACCAGGTGTTTAATCAGGTCCTCCATGCTGCCTGATGCTGCTCCGTGGCCTATAGCCACCGTCACCCACGACATGCAGTACTTCTGTAGTAATCACACGTGTTCCCTAGGAACGCTGCCCGCATTCTAAACCAAATGTAACAATGCTACTCACTTGGAGGCGATCCGAGGAATAACAGGAACCTTTACTATTTAAAGTCCGGCTGGTTTATTTCAGTCCTCATAAACCACATCACAGAAAACTTAAATACCACCTTTGTCCAGCAGCAAGTAAAACATAAAGTAATAAGTCCATACAATAGTGCTGGTTAGCCCAGCTGGCTTCTTAGTCCTTTAGCAAATTAACACAATCCAGGCGATCTGCAACCTCCATACCCCCAGTATGTGTGAGACAAACAGCTCTCAATTTACCCAGTGAATCACACCCAGGGGAGGAGACATGGTGAGCAGCCATTTAGCTGCTCATAATCAACCTGTCATGGATGATTAATCCCTTTTAGTCCTATATGCACTAAGGCATTACTCCAAGTTTATCTCCCAGACACTAGGTGTCTGACGGTCACCTTACACAACAGTGTTTATTTTACCGTTCAAGGTACAAAAAAGTGGGAAAAAATAAGACCAAGTGTAAAATGTTGAAAATAAACCGCAATTCCGCCTGTTTGAGTTTTGTACGGCAGGTCAGTATGAGTATGTATTATATATATACAAAACTGATTTTTAAAACATTTGTTTTTTGTTGCCAACTACTATTATACTTCTCTGTGGAGGTAGCTGTAGGTTTTATTGCTACCATTTTGGAGTACATATTATTTTATAACTTTTTAATGCATTTTTTTTTTTTTTAGACTTGCAGCAACTAAAAAAACTGCATGTCTGGCACTTCATTTTTTGGTCTTTATATCATTTATGGGTTAATTAATTTTATATTACAATGAATCAGTATTCTGCCACCGATGTACGTGGGTGAGATGTGTCTGGGGGATGTGAGCACGGATCTCTGTACATGCAATGACAGGTAGTGTTACTCGCTAACCTCCACCCTTATTCTTGACCGACTGCATGTGGTAAATCCGGGAAGGACGATGTAGTGATAGTGAAGAATTTTAAGAACTTTAATTCACAGCACCTTGATGAGATGAGGGAAGATGAAGGGATGAAGATGAGGTAGAACGTGGAAGGTGGAGCGTAGAGGTGACACGAGAATCCTCTCTAAAGTCCTAATGCACGTGTTGCCAATATGGCTCTGACCACAAGAAAGGATGTGAGGAAACAAGATAGAAGGCGTTAAATAGAGAGAGGCATTGTGGGAATTACAGCTTCAACATTATTATAACAATGGCCAAAAGATGTCAGCAAAGTACAACAAACACTGTGACCATAATATCTATATGTAAAAGATGATAGCAGTAAACCATATAACATTAGTCAAATGTCCCTGAAATGGCTGAAAGCTTTTGCAGACGATTAGCTAACAGCACAATCAGACTTTTATGGGTGTAGAAATAACAAATATACCTCCCTTTTGTTATGTTATTCACTTCTTTATTTTTAGGTTGAGGAAAAGGAGTTAGTTTTAAACTTATAAGGTCCCCGTCGCCCCAACGCGCGTTTCGCCCTTTCTTCATCAGAACTTCATGTGTACCACCTTCTATCTATGTAAGTGCAATTATTCACCTTGACCCTCTTTTCTTTGGTGCTTATTATGGCATTTCTCTATAATAATGACAAGTAGATCTATGAGATGACGGTGTATATTTCTTTTTGTTACCTAAATCATAACTATACCGAGGCACTTGTCACTTTATATATTACTATGGTTTGGTAATTTAAAGCGCACCTGTCAGCAGGATTGTGCTTAGTGAACCACATACACTGCGAGGTGGGCGCCATTACACTGATTAAAATGATACCTTTGTTGATGAAATCCGTCCTGTGGTTCTTTTTTAATCTTTATTTTCATTCCTGAGATAATGAGATGCTCGTGCTTTGGGGCAACCTGTGAGGAGGGGCTATAACTGGTGCTCTGCTAATGTATTCCTATCTCTGCCTTCTGACAGGTCACTGTGCCTTCAGTGACCTGCCTCCTATTTTAAATACTGTCTTTGTAATTGTGGTAGAAATCTAGAAATTTACGTGTAGCAAATCGGCCCCGCCGCCCGCACATGCGCAGTAGCATCTCTTGTTCGCCGAGAGATGCTACTGTGCAAGCGCGGCCCGTGGTGCCATACTGCTGCAGGCAAATTTCTTTTTCTCCAGAGAAATGGTACCGCTAGCAGCGTTTGCTCAGTAGCATTTCTCGTCAACCGATAGATGCTACTGCGCACGCGGTCCAAAAATGACTTGCAGCCAGAGTCCTCTACTACTGCGCAGTGCGTAGAGCGAGTGGTTATGGAGCGGTTCGTGCATTCCCTGCCCAGGCCAATACAGACTTGGGTTGCCCAGGGTGATCCCCGGAACGCTGATGAACTGGTTGGTCTGGTCGAGAGTTATCAGGGGGCCGAGGGTTCCTTGGTAAAGCAGCTCACTCCATAGTGGGGAACTCACCAGGGGGCGGAGGCCCAAAAAGGGGTAGAGCGTCCAAGGGCCAAAGGGTTGGGGGAGGTAATGCCCAAGGTCCCTGCTGAAGATATATGTTGGAGATGTCACGGCCCAGGCCATATAGCCCCCCGCTGCCCCCTGGCCCCCGAGCAAATGGATGTAGCCTGGGCCGCCAGTGTTCTTACTATGCCTACCTCACCTGCAGTGTGGACAATCAGCCCAGTGAGGGGCCACAGCAGCATTGCTAATCTGCCCTACTGGGCACTTTCCCGGTGGGCCGCGGTGTGGCACTGCTTGGGGGGCCGCCAGCCCGTTTTTACGGCTGCCGGCCCCTTTAATTTTCTGGGTGCCTGCCCAGGTAGCTCGGCATCACCGGGGGCAGGGCGCTCGCGCACACAGCGAACGCTGTGACGCACACAGGTGGCTGGAGCTGGGAACGCACTGACACTGCTAAGTGTCAGCGCATTCTGTGAGCAGAGAGCGTGCACTCTGCTCTCCCACCCGTGGCCCCAGGTCGCCCGCACACAAAGCAGCAGCGGCCTCGCCGGAACTGCAGGAAAAAAGGTAAACAGTACTTTGTGGGGCCATCATACCAAGGGGGCCATTGTATGTGGGGGCCATCATACCAAGGGGGCCATTATATGCGGGGGCCATCATACCAAGGGGGCCATTATATGTGGAGGCCATCATACCAAGGGGGCCATTGTATGTGGGGGCCATCATACCAAGGGGGCCATTGTATGTGGGGGCCATCATACCAAGGTGACTATTATATCATCTTTATCAATGATTTAGGTGAAGGAATTGAGGGTAAACTGATTAAATTTGCTGATGACACAAAGCTAGGAGGGATAGCTAACACTAGAGAAGAGAGAGAGAGGATTCAAAAAGACCTAAATAAACTGGAGCAGTGGGCAGCAACTAACAGAATGGTTTTTAACAGGGAAAAATGCAAAGTACTACATCTGGGCAATAAAAATGAAAAAAGCATATACAGAATGGGAGGAATAGAGCTAAGCAACAGTACATGTGAAAAAGACTTAGGTATACTAATAGATCATAGACTGAACATGAGTCAACACTGTGATGCAGCAGCAAAAAAGGCAAATACAATTTTGGGATGTATTAACAGAAGCATACAGTCTAGATCACGTGAAGAAGAGCGACCGGAATGCTGACCGGTCTGCAAACCATGTCCTATGAGGAACGGTTACAGGATTTGGGAGTGTTTAGCTTGCAAAAAAGAAGACTGAGAGGAGACTTAATAGCTGTCTACAAATATCTCGAGGGCTGTCACATTGAAGAAGGATCATCTTTATTCTCATTTGCACAAGGAAAGACTGGAAGCAATGGGATGAAACTGAATGCCAGGAGACACAGATTAGATATTAGAAAAAACTTTTTGACAGTGAGGGTGATCAATGAGTGGAACAGGCGGCCACGAGAGGTGGTGAGTTCCCCTTCAATGGACGTCTTAAAACAGAGGCTGGACAAACATCTATCTGAGAGGGTTTAGTGAATCCTGCTTTGAGCAGGGGGTTGGACCAGATGACCCAGGAGGTCCCCTCCAACTCTACCACTCTGACTCTATGATTCTATATGGGGGCCGTCATACTATGTACAGGGCTGTATGTGGAGCCATCATACTATGTACAGGGCTGTATGTGGAGCCATCATACTATGTACAGGGCTGTATGTGGAGCCATCATACTATGTACAGGACTGTATGTGGAGCCATCATACTATGTACAGGACTGTATGTGGAGCCATCATACTATGTACAGGGCTGTATGTGGAGCCATCATACTATGTACAGGACTGTATGTGGAGTCATCATACTATGTACAGGGCTGTATGTGGAGCCATCATACTATGTACAGGGCTGTATGTGGAGCCATCATACTATGTACAGGACTGTATGTGGAGCCATCATACTATGTACAGGGCTGTATGTGGAGCCATCATACTATGTACAGGACTGTATGTGGAGCCATCATACTATGTACAGGACTGTATGTGGAGTCATCATACTATGTACAGGGCTGTATGTGGAGCCATCATACTATGTACAGGGCTGTATGTGGAGCCATCATACTATGTACAGGGCTGTATGTGGAGCCATCATACTATGTACAGGACTGTATGTGGAGCCATCATACTATGTACAGGGCTGTATGTGGAGCCATCATACTATGTACAGGACTGTATGTGGGGCCATCATACTATGTACAAGGCTGTATGTGGAGCCATCATACTATGTACAGGACTGTATGTGGAGCCATCATACTGTGTACAGGGCTGTATGTGGGGCCATCATACTATGTATAGGGCTGTATGTGGGGCCATCATACTATGTACAGGACTGTATGTGGAGCCATCATACTATGTACAGGGCTGTATGTGGAGCCATCATACTATGTACAGGGTTGTATGTGGAGCCATCATACTATGTACAGGACTGTATGTGGAGTCATCATACTATGTACAGGGCTGTATGTGGAGCCATCATACTATGTACAGGACTGTATGTGGAGCCATCATACTATGTACAGGACTGTATGTGGAGCCATCATACTATGTACAGGGCTGTATGTGGAGCCATCATACTATGTACAGGACTGTATGTGGAGTCATCATACTATGTACAGGGCTGTATGTGGAGTCATCATACTATGTACAGGGCTGTATGTGGAGCCATCATACTATGTACAGGGCTGTATGTGGAGCCATCATACTATGTACAGGGCTGTATGTGGAGCCATCATACTATGTACAGGACTGTATGTGGAGTCATCATACTATGTACAGGGCTGTATGTGGAGCCATCATACTATGTACAGGGCTGTATGTGGAGCCATCATACTATGTACAGGGCTGTATGTGGAGCCATCATACTATGTACAGGGCTGTATGTGGGGCCATCATACTATGTACAGGGCTGTATGTGGAGTCATCATACTATGTACAGGGCTGTATGTGGAGTCATCATACTATGTACAGGGCTGTATGTGGAGCCATCATACTATGTACAGGGCTGTATGTGGAGCCATCATACTATGTACAGGACTGTATGTGGAGTCATCATACTATGTACAGGGCTGTATGTGGAGCCATCATACTATGTACAGGACTGTATGTGGAGTCATCATACTATGTACAGGGCTGTATGTGGAGTCATCATACTATGTACAGGGCTGTATGTGGAGCCATCATACTATGTACAGGGCTGTATGTGGAGCCATCATACTATGTACAGGACTGTATGTGGAGTCATCATACTATGTACAGGGCTGTATGTGGAGTCATTATACTATGTACAGGGCTGTATGTGGAGCCATCATACTATGTACAGGGCTGTATGTGGAGTCATCATACTATGTACAGGGCTGTATGTGGAGCCATCATACTATGTACAGGGCTGTATGTGGAGTCATCATACTATGTACAGGGCTGTATGTGGAGCCATCATACTATGTACAGGACTGTATGTGGAGTTATCATACTATGTACAGGGCTGTATGTGGAGTCATCATACTATGTACAGGGCTGTATGTGGAGTCATCATACTATGTACAGGGCTGTATGTGGAGTCATCATACTATGTACAGGGCTGTATGTGGAGCCATCATACTATGTACAGGACTGTATGTGGAGTCATCATACTATGTACAGGGCTGTATGTGGAGCCATCATACTATGTACAGGACTGTATGTGGAGTTATCATACTATGTACAGGGCTGTATGTGGAGTCATCATACTATGTACAGGGCTGTATGTGGAGTCATCATACTATGTACAGGGCTGTATGTGGAGCCATCATACTATGTACAGGACTGTATGTGGAGCCATCATACTATGTACAGGACTGTATGTGGAGCCATCATACTATGTACAGGACTGTATGTGGGGCCATCATACTATGTACAGGACTGTACGTGGAGCCATCATACTATGTACAGGGCTGTATGTGGAGCCATCATACTATGTACAGGTCTGTATGTGGAGCCATCATACTATGTATAGTGTTGTATGTGGAGCCATCATACTATGTACAGGACTGTATGTGGAGCCATCATACTATGTACAGGGCTGTATGTGGGGCCATCATACTATGTACAGGACTGTACGTGGAGCCATCATACTATGTACAGGGCTGTATGTGGAGCCATCATACTATGTACAGGGCTGTATGTGGAGCCATCATACTATGTATAGTGTTGTATGTGGAGCCATCATACTATGTACAGGGCTGTATGTGGAGCCATCATACTATGTACAGGACTGTATGTGGGGCCATCATACTATGTACAAGGCTGTATGTGGAGCCATCATACTATGTACAGGACTGTATGTGGAGCCATCATACTGTGTACAGGGCTGTATGTGGGGCCATCATACTATGTACAGGGCTGTATGTGGGGCCATCATACTATGTACAGGGCTGTATGTGGAGCCGTCATACTATGTACAGGGTTGTATGTGGAGCCATCATACTATGTACAGGACTGTATGTGGAGCCATCATACTATGTACAGGGCTGTATGTGGAGCCATCATACTATGTACAGGACTGTATGTGGAGCCATCATACTATGTACAGGACTGTATGTGGAGCCATCATACTATGTACAGGGCTGTATGTGGAGCCATCATACTATGTACAGGACTGTATGTGGAGCCATCATACTATGTACAGGACTGTATGTGGAGTCATCATACTATGTACAGGGCTGTATGTGGGGCCATCATACTATGTACAGGACTGTATGTGGAGCCATCATACTATGTACAGGGCTGTATGTGGAGCCATCATACTATGTACAGGACTGTATGTGGAGCCATCATACTATGTACAGGACTGTATGTGGAGCCATCATACTATGTACAGGACTATATGTGGAGCCATCATACTATGTACAGGGCTGTATGTGGGGCCATCATACTATGTACAGGACTGTACGTGGAGCCATCATACTATGTACAGGGCTGTATGTGGAGCCATCATACTATGTATAGTGTTGTATGTGGAGCCATCATACTATGTACAGGGCTGTATGTGGAGCCATCATACTATGTGCAAGACTGTATGTGGAGCCATCATACTATGTACAGGGCTGTATGTGGGGCCATCATACTATGTACAGGACTGTACGTGGAGCCATCGTACTATGTACAGGGCTGTATGTGGAGCCATCATACTATGTACAGGTCTGTATGTGGAGCCATCATACTATGTATAGTGTTGTATGTGGAGCCATCATACTATGTACAGGGCTGTATGTGGAGCCATCATACTATGTGCAAGACTGTATGTGGAGCCATCATACTATGTACAGGGCTGTATGTGGAGCCATCATACTATGTACAGGGCTGTATGTGGAGCCATCATACTATGTACAGGGCTGTATGTGGAGCCATCATACTATGTACAGCGCTGTATGTGGAGCCATCATACTATGTACAGGGCTGTATGTCGAGCCATCATACTATGTACAGGGCTGTATGTGGAGCCATCATACTATGTACAGCGCTGTATGTGGAGCCATCATACTATGTACAGGGCTGTATGTGGAGCCATCATACTATGTACAGCGCTGTATGTGGAGCCATCATACTATCTGCAAGACTGTATGTGGAGCCATCATACTATGTACAGGGCTGTATGTGGAGCCATCATACTATGTACAGGTCTGTATGTGGAGCCATCATACTATGTATAGGGTTGTATGTGGAGCCATCATACTATGTACAGGGCTGTATGTGGAGCCATCATACTATGTGCAAGACTGTATGTGGAGCCATCATACTATGTTCAGGGCTGTATGTGGAGCCATCATACTATGTTCAGGGCTGTATGTGGAGCCATCATACTATGTACAGGGCTGTATGTGGAGCCATCATACTATGTACAGGGCTGTATGTGGAGCCATCATACTATGTACAGGGCTGTATGTGGAGCCATCATACTATGTACAGGGCTGTATGTGGAGCCATCATACTATGTACAGGGCTGTATGTGGAGCCATCATACTATGTACAGGGCTGTATGTGGAGCCATCATACTATGTACAGGGCTGTATGTGGAGCCATCATACTATGTACAGGGCTGTATGTGGAGCCATCATACTATGTACAGGGCTGTATGTGGAGCCATCATACTATGTACAGCGCTGTATGTGGAGCCATCATACTATGTACAGGGCTGTATGTGGAGCCATCATACTATGTACAGGGCTGTATGTGGAGCCATCATACTATGTACAGGGCTGTATGTGGAGCCATCATACTATGTACAGGACTGTATGTGGAGCCATCATACTATGTACAGGACTGTATGTGGAGCCATCATACTATGTACAGGGCTGTATGTGGAGCCATCATACTATGTACAGGGCTGTATGTGGAGCCATCATACTATGTGCAGGGCTGTATGTGGAGTCATCATACTATGTGCAGGACTGTATGTGGAGCCATCATACTATGTGCAGGGCTGTATGTGGAGTCATCATACTATGTACAGGGCTGTATGTGGAGCCATCATACTATGTACAGGGCTGTATGTGGAGTCATCATACTATGTACAGCGCTGTATGTGGGGCCATCATACTATGTACAGGACTGTATGTGGAGTCATCATACTATGTACAGGACTGTATGTGGAGCCATCATACTATGTACAGGGCTGTATGTGAGGCCATCATACTATGTACAGGGCTGTATGTGGAGCCATCATACTATGTACAGGACTGTATGTGGAGTCATCATACTATGTACAGGGCTGTATGTGGAGTCATCATACTATGTACAGGACTGTATGTGGAGCCATCATACTATGTACAGGGCTGTATGTGAGGCCATCATACTATGTACAGGGCTGTATGTGGAGCCATCATACTATGTACAGGGCTGTATGTGGAGCCATCATACTATGTACAGGACTGTATGTGGAGCCATCATACTATGTACAGGACTGTATGTGGAGCCATCATACTATGTACAGGACTGTATATGGAGTCATCATACTATGTACAGGACTGTATGTGGAGTCATCATACTATGTACAGGACTGTATGTGGAGCCATCATACTATGTGCAGGACTGTATGTGGAGCCATCATACTATGTACAGGACTGTATGTGGAGCCATCATACTATGTACAGGACTGTATGTGGAGTCATCATACTATGTACAGGGCTGTATGTGGGGCCATCATACTATGTACAGGACTGTATGTGGAGCCATCATACTATGTACAGGGCTGTATGTGGAGCCATCATACTATGTACAGGACTGTATGTGGGGCCATCATACTATGTACAAGGCTGTATGTGGAGCCATCATACTATGTACAGGACTGTATGTGGAGCCATCATACTGTGTACAGGGCTGTATGTGGAGCCATCATACTATGTACAGGGCTGTATGTGGAGCCATCATACTATGTACAGGGCTGTATGTGGAGCCGTCATACTATGTACAGGGTTGTATGTGGAGCCGTCATACTATGTACAGGACTGTATGTGGAGTCATCATACTATGTACAGGGCTGTATGTGGAGCCATCATACTATGTACAGGACTGTATGTGGAGCCATCATACTATGTACAGGACTGTATGTGGAGCCATCATACTATGTACAGGGCTGTATGTGGAGCCATCATACTATGTACAGGACTGTATGTGGAGTCATCATACTATGTACAGGGCTGTATGTGGAGTCATCATACTATGTACAGGGCTGTATGTGGAGCCATCATACTATGTACAGGGCTGTATGTGGAGCCATCATACTATGTACAGGGCTGTATGTGGAGCCATCATACTATGTACAGGACTGTATGTGGAGCCATCATACTATGTACAGGACTGTATGTGGAGTCATCATACTATGTACAGGGCTGTATGTGGAGTCATTATACTATGTACAGGGCTGTATGTGGAGCCATCATACTATGTACAGGGCTGTATGTGGGGCCATCATACTATGTACAGGACTGTATGTGGAGCCATCATACTATGTACAGGACTGTATGTGGAGCCATCATACTATGTACAGGGCTGTATGTGGGGCCATCATACTATGTACAGGACTGTATGTGGAGCCATCATACTATGTACAGGACTGTATGTGGAGTTATCATACTATGTACAGGGCTGTATGTGGAGTCATCATACTATGTACAGGACTGTATGTGGAGCCATCATACTATGTACAGGGCTGTATGTGGAGCCATCATACTATGTACAGGACTGTATGTGGAGTTATCATACTATGTACAGGGCTGTATGTGGAGTCATCATACTATGTACAGGGCTGTATGTGGAGTCATCATACTATGTACAGGGCTGTATGTGGAGCCATCATACTATGTACAAGACTGTATGTGGAGCCATCATACTATGTACAGGGCTGTATGTGGGGCCATCATACTATGTACAGGACTGTACGTGGAGCCATCATACTATGTACAGGGCTGTATGTGGAGCCATCATACTATGTACAGGACTGTATGTGGAGTCATCATACTATGTACAGGACTGTATATGGAGCCATCATACTATGTACAGGACTGTATGTGGGGCCATCATACTATGTACAGGACTGTACGTGGAGCCATCATACTATGTACAGGGCTGTATGTGGAGCCATCATACTATGTACAGGTCTGTATGTGGAGCCATCATACTATGTATAGTGTTGTATGTGGAGCCATCATACTATGTACAGGGCTGTATGTGGAGCCATCATACTATGTGCAAGACTGTATGTGGAGCCATCATACTATGTACAGGGCTGTATGTGGGGCCATCATACTATGTACAGGACTGTACGTGGAGCCATCATACTATGTACAGGGCTGTATGTGGAGCCATCATACTATGTACAGGTCTGTATGTGGAGCCATCATACTATGTATAGTGTTGTATGTGGAGCCATCATACTATGTACAGGGCTGTATGTGGAGCCATCATACTATGTACAGGACTGTATGTGGGGCCATCATACTATGTACAAGGCTGTATGTGGAGCCATCATACTATGTACAGGACTGTATGTGGAGCCATCATACTGTGTACAGGGCTGTATGTGGGGCCATCATACTATGTACAGGGCTGTATGTGGGGCCATCATACTATGTACAGGGCTGTATGTGGAGCCGTCATACTATGTACAGGGTTGTATGTGGAGCCATCATACTATGTACAGGACTGTATGTGGAGCCATCATACTATGTACAGGGCTGTATGTGGAGCCATCATACTATGTACAGGGCTGTATGTGGAGCCATCATACTATGTACAGGACTGTATGTGGAGCCATCATACTATGTACAGGACTGTATGTGGAGCCATCATACTATGTACAGGGCTGTATGTGGAGCCATCATACTATGTACAGGACTGTATGTGGAGCCATCATACTATGTACAGGGCTGTATGTGGAGCCATCATACTATGTACAGGACTGTATGTGGAGTCATCATACTATGTACAGGGCTGTATGTGGAGCCATCATACTATGTACAGGGCTGTATGTGGAGCCATCATACTATGTACAGGACTGTATGTGGAGCCATCATACTATGTACAGGACTGTATGTGGAGCCATCATACTATGTACAGGACTGTATGTGGAGTCATCATACTATGTACAGGGCTGTATGTGGGGCCATCATACTATGTACAGGACTGTATGTGGAGCCATCATACTATGTACAGGGCTGTATGTGGAGCCATCATACTATGTACAGGACTGTATGTGGAGTTATCATACTATGTACAGGGCTGTATGTGGAGTCATCATACTATGTACAGGGCTGTATGTGGAGCCATCATACTATGTACAGGACTGTATGTGGAGCCATCATACTATGTACAGGACTGTATGTGGAGCCATCATACTATGTACAGGACTGTATGTGGAGTCATCATACTATGTACAGGACTGTATGTGGAGCCATCATACTATGTACAGGGCTGTATGTGGGGCCATCATACTATGTACAGGACTGTACGTGGAGCCATCATACTATGTACAGGGCTGTATGTGGAGCCATCATACTATGTACAGGTCTGTATGTGGAGCCATCATACTATGTATAGTGTTGTATGTGGAGCCATCATACTATGTACAGGGCTGTATGTGGAGCCATCATACTATGTGCAAGACTGTATGTGGAGCCATCATACTATGTACAGGGCTGTATGTGGGGCCATCATACTATGTACAGGACTGTACGTGGAGCCATCGTACTATGTACAGGGCTGTATGTGGAGCCATCATACTATGTACAGGTCTGTATGTGGAGCCATCATACTATGTATAGTGTTGTATGTGGAGCCATCATACTATGTACAGGGCTGTATGTGGAGCCATCATACTATGTGCAAGACTGTATGTGGAGCCATCATACTATGTACAGGGCTGTATGTGGAGCCATCATACTATGTACAGGGCTGTATGTGGAGCCATCATACTATGTACAGGGCTGTATGTGGAGCCATCATACTATGTACAGCGCTGTATGTGGAGCCATCATACTATGTACAGGGCTGTATGTCGAGCCATCATACTATGTACAGGGCTGTATGTGGAGCCATCATACTATGTACAGCGCTGTATGTGGAGCCATCATACTATGTACAGGGCTGTATGTGGAGCCATCATACTATGTACAGGGCTGTATGTGGAGCCATCATACTATGTACAGGTCTGTATGTGGAGCCATCATACTATGTATAGGGTTGTATGTGGAGCCATCATACTATGTACAGGGCTGTATGTGGAGCCATCATACTATGTGCAAGACTGTATGTGGAGCCATCATACTATGTTCAGGGCTGTATGTGGAGCCATCATACTATGTACAGGGCTGTATGTGGAGCCATCATACTATGTACAGGGCTGTATGTGGAGCCATCATACTATGTACAGGGCTGTATGTGGAGCCATCATACTATGTACAGGGCTGTATGTGGAGCCATCATACTATGTACAGCGCTGTATGTGGAGCCATCATACTATGTACAGGGCTGTATGTGGAGCCATCATACTATGTACAGCGCTGTATGTGGAGCCATCATACTATGTACAGGGCTGTATGTGGAGCCATCATACTATGTACAGGGCTGTATGTGGAGCCATCATACTATGTACAGGACTGTATGTGGAGTCATCATACTATGTTCAGGGCTGTATGTGGAGCCATCATACTATGTACAGGGCTGTATGTGGAGCCATCATACTATGTACAGGGCTGTATGTGGAGCCATCATACTATGTACAGGGCTGTATGTGGAGCCATCATACTATGTACAGGGCTGTATGTGGAGCCATCATACTATGTACAGGGCTGTATGTGGAGCCATCATACTATGTACAGCGCTGTATGTGGAGCCATCATACTATGTACAGGGCTGTATGTGGAGCCATCATACTATGTACAGGACTGTATGTGGGGCCATCATACTATGTACAAGGCTGTATGTGGAGCCATCATACTATGTACAGGACTGTATGTGGAGCCATCATACTGTGTACAGGGCTGTATGTGGGGCCATCATACTATGTACAGGGCTGTATGTGGGGCCATCATACTATGTACAGGGCTGTATGTGGAGCCGTCATACTATGTACAGGGTTGTATGTGGAGCCATCATACTATGTACAGGACTGTATGTGGAGCCATCATACTATGTACAGGGCTGTATGTGGAGCCATCATACTATGTACAGGACTGTATGTGGAGCCATCATACTATGTACAGGACTGTATGTGGAGCCATCATACTATGTACAGGGCTGTATGTGGAGCCATCATACTATGTACAGGACTGTATGTGGAGTCATCATACTATGTACAGGGCTGTATGTGGAGCCATCATACTATGTACAGGGCTGTATGTGGAGCCATCATACTATGTACAGGGCTGTATGTGGAGCCATCATACTATGTACAGGACTGTATGTGGAGCCATCATACTATGTACAGGGCTGTATGTGGAGCCATCATACTATGTACAGGGCTGTATGTGGAGCCATCATACTATGTGCAGGACTGTATGTGGGGCCATCATACTATGTACAGGACTGTATGTGGAGCCATCATACTATGTACAGGGCTGTATGTGGAGCCATCATACTATGTACAGGACTGTATGTGGAGTTATCATACTATGTACAGGGCTGTATGTGGAGTCATCATACTATGTACAGGGCTGTATGTGGAGCCATCATACTATGTACAGGACTGTATGTGGAGCCATCATACTATGTACAGGACTGTATGTGGAGCCATCATACTATGTACAGGACTATATGTGGAGCCATCATACTATGTACAGGGCTGTATGTGGGGCCATCATACTATGTACAGGGCTGTACGTGGAGCCATCATACTATGTACAGGGCTGTATGTGGAGCCATCATACTATGTACAGGTCTGTATGTGGAGCCATCATACTATGTATAGTGTTGTATGTGGAGCCATCATACTATGTACAGGGCTGTATGTGGAGCCATCATACTATGTGCAAGACTGTATGTGGAGCCATCATACTATGTACAGGGCTGTATGTGGGGCCATCATACTATGTACAGGACTGTACGTGGAGCCATCGTACTATGTACAGGGCTGTATGTGGAGCCATCATACTATGTACAGGTCTGTATGTGGAGCCATCATACTATGTATAGTGTTGTATGTGGAGCCATCATACTATGTACAGGGCTGTATGTGGAGCCATCATACTATGTGCAAGACTGTATGTGGAGCCATCATACTATGTACAGGGCTGTATGTGGAGCCATCATACTATGTACAGGGCTGTATGTGGAGCCATCATACTATGTACAGGGCTGTATGTGGAGCCATCATACTATGTACAGCGCTGTATGTGGAGCCATCATACTATGTACAGGGCTGTATGTCGAGCCATCATACTATGTACAGGGCTGTATGTGGAGCCATCATACTATGTACAGCGCTGTATGTGGAGCCATCATACTATGTACAGGGCTGTATGTGGAGCCATCATACTATGTACAGCGCTGTATGTGGAGCCATCATACTATCTGCAAGACTGTATGTGGAGCCATCATACTATGTACAGGGCTGTATGTGGAGCCATCATACTATGTACAGGTCTGTATGTGGAGCCATCATACTATGTATAGGGTTGTATGTGGAGCCATCATACTATGTACAGGGCTGTATGTGGGGCCATCATACTATGTGCAAGACTGTATGTGGAGCCATCATACTATGTACAGGGCTGTATGTGGAGCCATCATACTATGTACAGGGCTGTATGTGGAGCCATCATACTATGTACAGGGCTGTATGTGGAGCCATCATACTATGTACAGGGCTGTATGTGGAGCCATCATACTATGTACAGCGCTGTATGTGGAGCCATCATACTATGTACAGGGCTGTATGTGGAGCCATCATACTATGTACAGGGCTGTATGTGGAGCCATCATACTATGTACAGGGCTGTATGTGGAGCCATCATACTATGTACAGGGCTGTATGTGGAGCCATCATACTATGTACAGGGCTGTATGTGGAGCCATCATACTATGTACAGGGCTGTATGTGGAGCCATCATACTATGTACAGGACTGTATGTGGAGTCATCATACTATGTTCAGGGCTGTATGTGGAGCCATCATACTATGTACAGGGCTGTATGTGGAGCCATCATACTATGTACAGGGCTGTATGTGGAGCCATCATACTATGTACAGGGCTGTATGTGGAGCCATCATACTATGTACAGGGCTGTATGTGGAGCCATCATACTATGTACAGCGCTGTATGTGGAGCCATCATACTATGTACAGGGCTGTATGTGGAGCCATCATACTATGTACAGGACTGTATGTGGAGCCATCATACTATGTACAGGGCTGTATGTGGAGCCATCATACTATGTACAGGACTGTATGTGGAGCCATCATACTATGTACAGGGCTGTATGTGGAGCCATCATACTATGTACAGGGCTGTATGTGGAGCCATCATACTATGTACAGGACTGTATGTGGAGCCATCATACTATGTACAGGGCTGTATGTGGAGCCATCATACTATGTACAGGGCTGTATGTGGAGCCATCATACTATGTACAGGGCTGTATGTGGAGCCATCATACTATGTACAGGGCTGTATGTGGAGCCATCATACTATGTGCAGGGCTGTATGTGGAGTCATCATACTATGTGCAGGACTGTATGTGGAGCCATCATACTATGTGCAGGGCTGTATGTGGGGCCATCATACTATGTACAGGACTGTATGTGGAGTCATCATACTATGTACAGGACTGTATGTGGAGCCATCATACTATGTACAGGGCTGTATGTGAGGCCATCATACTATGTACAGGGCTGTATGTGGAGCCATCATACTATGTACAGGACTGTATGTGGAGTCATCATACTATGTACAGGGCTGTATGTGGAGTCATCATACTATGTACAGGACTGTATGTGGAGCCATCATACTATGTACAGGGCTGTATGTGAGGCCATCATACTATGTACAGGGCTGTATGTGGAGCCATCATACTATGTACAGGGCTGTATGTGGAGCCATCATACTATGTACAGGGCTGTATGTGGAGCCATCATACTATGTACAGGACTGTATGTGGAGCCATCATACTATGTACAGGACTGTATGTGGAGCCATCATACTATGTACAGGACTGTATATGGAGTCATCATACTATGTACAGGACTGTATGTGGAGTCATCATACTATGTACAGGACTGTATGTGGAGCCATCATACTATGTGCAGGACTGTATGTGGAGCCATCATACTATGTACAGGACTGTATATGGAGTCATACTATGTACAGGACTGTATGTGGAGTCATCATACTATGTACAGGGCTGTATGTGGAGCCATCATACTATGTACAGGGCTGTATGTGGAGTCATCATACTATGTACAGGACTGTATGTGGAGCCATCATACTATGTACAGGACTGTATGTGGAGTCATCATACTATGTACAGGACTGTATGTGGAGCCATCATACTATGTGCAGGACTGTATGTGGAGCCATCATACTATGTACAGGGCTGTATGTGGAGCCATCATACTATGTACAGGACTGTATGTGGAGCCATCATACTATGTACAGGACTGTATGTGGAGCCATCATACTATGTACAGGACTGTATGTGGAGCCATCATACTATGTACAGGGCTGTATGTGGAGCCATCATACTATGTGCAGGGCTGTATGTGGAGCCATCATACTATGTACAGGGCTGTATGTGGAGCCATCATACTATGTACAGGACTGTATGTGGAGCCATCATACTATGTACAGGACTGTATGTGGAGCCATCATACTATGTACAGGGCTGTATGTGGAGCCATCATACTATGTACAGGGCTGTATGTGGAGCCATCATACTATGTGCAGGGCTGTATGTGGAGTCATAGAATCATAGAATGGTAGAGTTGGAAGGGACCTCCTGGGTCATCTGGTCCAACCCCCTGCTCAAAGCAGGATTCACTAGATCATCTCAGACAGATGTCTGTCCAGCCTCTGTTTGAAGACGTCCATTGAAGGGGAACTCACCACCTTTCGTGGCAGCCTGTTCCACTCATTAATCACCCTAACTGTCAAAAAGTTTTTTCTAATATCTAATCTGTGTCTCCTCCCATTTAGTTTCATCCCATTGCTTCTAGTCTTTCCTTGTGCAAATGAGAATAAAGATGATCCTTCTACAATGTGACAGCCCTTGACATATTTGTAGACAGCTATTAAGTCTCCTCTCAGTCTTCTTTTTTGCAAGCTAAACATTCCCAAATCCTGCAACCGTTCCTCATAGGACATGGTTTGCAGACCAGTCACCATTCTGGTCGCTCTTCTCTGAACTTGCTCCAGTTTGTCTATGTCTTTTTTAAAATGTGGTGCCCAAAACTGTACACAGTATTCCAGATGAGGTCTGACCAAAGAGGAGTAAAGACCGATAATGACTTCACGTGATCTAGACTGTATGCTTCTGTTAATACATCCCAGAATTGTATTTGCCTTTTTTGCTGCTGCATCACACTGTTGACTCATGTTCAGTCTATGATCTATTAGTATACCTAAGTCTTTTTCACATGTACTGTTGCTTAGCTCTTTTCCTCCCATTCTGTATATGCTTTTTTCATTTTTATTGCCCAGATGTAGTACTTTGCATTTTTCCCTGTTAAAAACCATTCTGTTGGTTGCTGCCCACTGCTCCAGTTTATTTAGGTCTTTTTGAATCCTCTCTCTCTCTTCTCTAGTATTAGCTATCCCTCCTAGCTTTGTGTCATCAGCAAATTTAATCAGTTTACCCTCAATTCCTTCATCTAAATCATTGATAAAGATGTTGAACAATACAGGTCCCAGGACGGAGCCCTGTGGTACCCCACTTGAGACATTCATCCAGCTGGATGTGAAGCCATTTACAACCACCCTTTGAGTCCGATCACTAAGCCAGTTATGAATCCACCTAACAGTTGCCTGGTCCATTGCATACTTGGTCATTTTTTCAATAAGGATGGTGTGAGATACTTTGTCAAATGCTTTGCTAAAGTCAAGATATACTATATCTACAGCATTTCCCTGATCCACCCAGTCAGTGATTCTGTCATAGAAGGAAATTAAGTTAGTCTGACATGACTTGTTAGTTACAAACCCATGCTGACTCTGGTTAATCACTTCATTCTTATCCATGTACTTACATACATGTTGTTTAATAATTTGTTCAAAGATCTTTCCTGGTATAGAAGTCAGACTCACTGGCCTATAGTTCCCTGGGTCCACCTTCTTCCCCTTTTTGAAGATAGGAACAACATTTGCTCTTCTCCAGTCTTCTGGGACTTCTCCTGTTCTCCAAGAATTTTCAAAGATTATGGAGAGTGGTTCTAAAATTTCTTCTACGATCTCCTTCAGTACTCTGGGGTGTAATTCATCTGGACCTGGAGACTTGAACTCATTTATGTTAGCTAAATATTCCCTCACAATCTTTCTGTTTACAGATAACTTGGATTCCTCTATTCCTTTAAAAGGACAGTGAAGATCAGTTGATGTTACATTTTCTTTCTGAGAGAAAACAGATGCAAAATAGGAATTAAAAAGTTCGGCCTTCTCAACATCCTCTCTTACCATTTCTCCATTTTCATCCTGTAAAAATCCTATAGCATCTTTGACTTTTCTTTTACTTTTGACATACCCCCAAAATCCTTTTTTATTGCTTTTGACATCTCTTGCAAGCCTTAATTCATTGTCAGCTTTAGCTACCCTGATACGTGCCCTGCAGGATCTGCAGACTGCATTATAATCTTCTTTAGATATGCCTCCCTCTTTCCATTTAATAAACATTTCTTTCTTTCTTTTTAGCATGTGTTTAAGTTCTGTGTTCATCCATCCTGGTTTCCTTAAATGCTTCCCATTCTTCCTACTTTTCGGGATTGTTAACGATTGTGCTTTGAGAATCTCATTTTTAAAAATTTCCCATCCTTCCTGGACATTTTTGTCCTTAAGGACATCCAGCCATTGGATCCCTCCTATTCTCTTTCTGAGTCTCTTAAAATCTGCCTTTCTAAAATCTAACCTTGAAGTTTGAGTCTTCACATGTCTTCCTCCTCTAGTTATCCAAAATTCTATAATAGCATGATCGCTGCCTCCTAGGGTCCCAGCCACCTTTACCTCCTCAACCATTTCCTCCTTGTTTATAAGGATTAGATCCAAAGTAGCAGATCCCCTTGTTTTCTCCCCTACCTTTTGGAAGATAAAGATGTCAGCAAGAGAGGATAAGAATTTGCTTGACCTGTTAGTTTTACTTGAGAGAGATTCCCAACAAATGTCTGGATAGTTGAAATCTCCCATGACCACTACGTCATATTTTTTGGAGAACTTGGTCATTTGATACATAAAGAGTTCATCCATATCTTCAGCTTGCCCAGGTGGCCTGTAGTAAATGCCTACAATGGTGTCCTTTCCGTTGTTCTCTCCTTGTATTCTTACCCAAACAGTTTCCACAGAACTCCCAGTCTCTGAAGCTTCAATCTCTGTGCAGATATACGCTTTTCTAACATACAATGCAACACCTCCTCCTCGTTTATCAAGTCTGTTTCTTGCAAATAAGTTGTATCCTTTTAGCCTTTTATTCCAATCATGTGTATCGTCCCACCAAGTTTCAGTGATTCCAATGACATCATATTCCTTTTCCTGCATTAGTAGTTCCAATTCTCCTTGTTTGTTGCCCATGCTTTGTGCATTTGTATAAAAACATTTTAGTTTGTGATTGGTTTCTCTTTCTCCCATATTTTTATTATTTAAATTGTTTTGTCTTTGTTCTTCCTTTCCACTTCCAGTAGCAGAGATCTCAATAGTATTTGTCAGCTGTATGGCTTTTTCTGGCCTTTGGCTTCCCTTCCCACATTGTTCTAGTTTAAAGCTCTTCTGATGAGTGTAGCAAGGCGACTTCCAAATACATGTTTTCCAGTCTTCGTAAGGTGCACCCCATCTCTAGCAAGTAGTCCATCGTATAGGTAATTCATTCCGTGATCCAGAAATCCAAATCCTTGTTGACGGCACCATCGACGTAGCCAGTTGTTCACCTGTAGAATCTTATTCCACCTCATTGTTCCATGGCCATCCACTGGGAGGATGGATGAGAAGACCACCTGCGCTCCCAATTCTTTCACTTTCTTGCCTAAGTCTTCAAAGTCACTGCAGATGGTTTCCAGGTCCTTTCTTGCGGTGTCATTTGTCCCCACATGTATTAGCAGGAATGGGTAGTGATCTGTAGGTCTGAAGAGTCTTGATATCCTGTCAGACACATCTTTAATTTTTGCTCCTGGAAGACAGCACATTTCTCTTGAGGTTATGTCTGGTCTGCAGATAGCGGCCTCTGTTCCTCTTAACAGGGAATCCCCCATGACCACCACTCTCCGTTTTTTCTTCACTACATTCTTCTTTCTCCATCCAGGAGGATTCTGAGGGCTTACAAGGTTATTCATTGCTGGCAAAGTCTTATTTTGCTGTATTTCTTCATGGTTCTCCTGCGTGAGAGCCTGGTACTGGTTTCTGAGCAGTATGGGTGCTGACTGCCTCTCGATCCTCCGGCTTCTGTGGGTCACATGCTTCCATTCCTCTGTTTCGTCAGGTGCAGTTCGAATTTCTTCTTTTTCTGAATCATGAAGAGATAATTCTGCTCTGTCTAAGAACTCTTCACCTTCCTTAATGATTTTCAAGGTAGTTAACCTCTCTTCTAGATTTCGCAACTTTTCCTCCAACAGGGACACAAGCTTGCATTTCTGGCATGTGAAGTTTGGCTTTTCCACTGGCAAGTCTGTGAACATGTAGCAGGATATGCAGCTCACCAAATGGCTCCTGGACTCTTCCATGTTCTTATTGTTAATGTTCTGAAAACAGTGAAAAAGGCTTAAAAAAAAAGCGCCGTTAGGCGCGCGGTTTACCGATGTCCTCTTTTCAGCTCCAACAGCCAAAATCCAGTGTTCTTTGAGCTCGCGGAGACTCTTCACTTACCCCAAAATGCAGTGTGAATATGCAAATTATCTCCTCAGGACTCCTCCCCTGGTCTACCGATGTCCTCTTTTCAGCTCCAACAGCCAAAATCCAGTGTTCTTTGAGCTTGCGGAGACTCTTCACTTACCCCAAAATGCAGTGGGAATATGCAAATTATCTCCTCAGGACTCCTCCCCTGGTTTACCGATGTCCTCTTTTCAGCTCCAACAGCCAAAATCCAGTGTTCTTTGAGCTCGCGGAGACTCTTCACTTACCCCAAAATGCAGTGGGAATATACAAATTATCTCCTCAGGACTCCTCCCCTGGTTTCATCATACTATGTGCAGGACTGTATGTGGAGCCATCATACTATGTGCAGGGCTGTATGTGGGGCCATCATACTATGTGCAGGGCTGTATGTGGAGTCATCATACTATGTACAGGGCTGTATGTGGAGTCATCATACTATGTACAGGACTGTATGTGGAGCCATCATACTATGTACAGGACTGTATGTGGAGTCATCATACTATGTACAGGACTGTATGTGGAGTCATCATACTATGTACAGGACTGTATGTGGAGCCATCATACTATGTACAGGACTTTATATGGAGTCATCATACTATGTACAGGACTGTATGTGGAGCCATCATACTATGTGCAGGACTGTATGTGGAGCCATCATACTATGTACAGGACTGTATATGGAGTCATCATACTATGTACAGGACTGTATGTGGAGTCATCATACTATGTACAGGGCTGTATGTGGAGCCATCATACTATGTACAGGGCTGTATGTGGAGCCATCATACTATGTACAGGACTGTATGTGGAGCCATCATACTATGTACAGGACTGTATGTGGAGTCATCATACTATGTACAGGACTGTATGTGGAGCCATCATACTATGTGCAGGACTGTATGTGGAGCCATCATACTATGTACAGGGCTGTATGTGGAGCCATCATACTATGTACAGGACTGTATGTGGAGCCATCATACTATGTACAGGGCTGTATGTGGAGCCATCATACTATGTGCAAGACTGTATGTGGAGCCATCATACTATGTTCAGGGCTGTATGTGGAGCCATCATACTATGTTCAGGGCTGTATGTGGACCCATCATACTATGTACAGGGCTGTATGTGGAGCCATCATACTATGTACAGGGCTGTATGTGGAGCCATCATACTATGTACAGGGCTGTATGTGGAGCCATCATACTATGTACAGCGCTGTATGTGGAGCCATCATACTATGTACAGGGCTGTATGTGGAGCCATCATACTATGTACAGGGCTGTATGTGGAGCCATCATACTATGTACAGGGCTGTATGTGGAGCCATCATACTATGTACAGGGCTGTATGTGGAGCCATCATACTATGTACAGCGCTGTATGTGGAGCCATCATACTATGTACAGGGCTGTATGTGGAGCCATCATACTATGTACAGGGCTGTATGTGGAGCCATCATACTATGTACAGGGCTGTATGTGGAGCCATCATACTATATGCAGGGCTGTATGTGGAGCCATCATACTATGTACAGGGCTGTATGTGGAGCCATCATACTATGTACAGGACTGTATGTGGAGCCATCATACTATGTACAGGACTGTATGTGGAGCCATCATACTATGTACAGGGCTGTATGTGGAGCCATCATACTATGTACAGGGCTGTATGTGGAGCCATCATACTATGTGCAGGGCTGTATGTGGAGTCATCATACTATGTGCAGCACTGTATGTGGAGCCATCATACTATGTGCAGGGCTGTATGTGGGGCCATCATACTATGTGCAGGGCTGTATGTGGAGTCATCATACTATGTGCAGGACTGTATGTGGAGCCATCATACTATGTACAGGGCTGTATGTGGAGCCATCATACTATGTACAGGACTGTATGTGGAGCCATCATACTATTTGCAGGGCTGTATGTGGAGCCATCATACTATGTACAGGGCTGTATGTGGAGCCATCATACTATGTACAGGGCTGTATGTGGAGCCATCATACTATGTACAGGACTGTATGTGGAGTCATCATACTATGTACAGTGCTGTATGTGGAGTCATCATACTATGTACAGGGCTGTATGTGGAGTCATCATACTATGTACAGGACTGTATGTGGAGTCATCATACTATGTACAGGACTGTATGTGGAGCCATCATACTATGTACAGGACTGTATGTGGAGCCATCATACTATGTACAGGGCTGTATGTGAGGCCATCATACTATGTACAGGGCTGTATGTGGAGCCATCATACTATGTACAGGACTGTATGTGGAGTCATCATACTATGTACAGGACTGTATGTGGAGCCATCATACTATGTACAGGGCTGTATGTGAGGCCATCATACTATGTACAGGGCTGTATGTGGAGCCATCATACTATGTACAGGGCTGTATGTGGAGCCATCATACTATGTACAGGACTGTATGTGGAGCCATCATACTATGTACAGGACTGTATGTGGAGCCATCATACTATGTACAGGACTGTATGTGGAGCCATCATACTATGTACAGGACTGTATGTGGAGCCATCATACTATGTACAGGACTGTATGTGGAGCCATCATACTATGTACAGGACTGTATGTGAGGCCATCATACTATGTACAGGACTGTATGTGGAGTCATCATACTATGTACAGGGCTGTATGTGGAGCCATCATACTATGTACAGGACTGTATGTGGAGCCATCATACTATGTACAGGACTGTATGTGGAGCCATCATACTATGTACAGGACTGTATGTGGAGTCATCATACTATGTACAGGACTGTATGTGGAGTCATCATACTATGTACAGGACTGTATGTGGAGCCATCATACTATGTGCAGGACTGTATGTGGAGCCATCATACTATGTACAGGACTGTATATGGAGTCATCATACTATGTACAGGACTGTATGTGGAGTCATCATACTATGTACAGGGCTGTATGTGGAGCCATCATACTATGTACAGGGCTGTATGTGGAGTCATCATACTATGTACAGGACTGTATGTGGAGCCATCATACTATGTACAGGACTGTATGTGGAGTCATCATACTATGTACAGGACTGTATGTGGAGCCATCATACTATGTGCAGGACTGTATGTGGAGCCATCATACTATGTACAGGGCTGTATGTGGAGCCATCATACTATGTACAGGGCTGTATGTGGAGCCATCATACTATGTACAGGACTGTATGTGGAGCCATCATACTCTGTACAGGACTGTATGTGGAGCCATCATACTATGTACAGGACTGTATGTGGAGCCATCATACTATGTACAGGGCTGTATGTGGAGCCATCATACTATGTGCAGGGCTGTATGTGGAGCCATCATACTATGTACAGGGCTGTATGTGGAGCCATCATACTATGTACAGGACTGTATGTGGAGCCATCATACTATGTACAGGGCTGTATGTGGAGCCATCATACTATGTACAGGGCTGTATGTGGAGCCATCATACTATGTGCAGGGCTGTATGTGGAGCCATCATACTATGTGCAGGACTGTATGTGGAGCCATCATACTATGTGCAGGGCTGTATGTGGGGCCATCATACTATGTGCAGGGCTGTATGTGGAGTCATCATACTATGTACAGGACTGTATGTGGAGCCATCATACTATTTGCAGGGCTGTATGTGGAGCCATCATACTATGTACAGGGCTGTATGTGGAGTCATCATACTATGTACAGGACTGTATGTGGAGTCATCATACTATGTACAGGGCTGTATGTGGAGCCATCATACTATTTGCAGGGCTGTATGTGGAGCCATCATACTATGTACAGGGCTGTATGTGGAGTCATCATACTATGTACAGGACTGTATGTGGAGTCATCATACTATGTACAGTGCTGTATGTGGAGTCATCATACTATGTACAGGGCTGTATGTGGAGTCATCATACTATGTACAGGGCTGTATGTGGAGCCATCATACTATGTACAGGACTGTATGTGGAGCCATCATACTATGTACAGGACTGTATGTGGAGTCATCATACTATGTACAGGACTGTATGTGGAGTCATCATACTATGTACAGGACTGTATGTGGAGCCATCATACTATGTACAGGGCTGTATGTGAGGCCATCATACTATGTACAGGGCTGTATGTGGAGCCATCATACTATGTACAGGGCTGTATGTGGAGCCATCATACTATGTACAGGACTGTATGTGGAGTCATCATACTATGTACAGGGCTGTATGTGGAGTCATCATACTATGTACAGGGCTGTATGTGAGGCCATCATACTATGTACAGGGCTGTATGTGGAGCCATCATACTATGTACAGGGCTGTATGTGGAGCCATCATACTATGTACAGGGCTGTATGTGGAGCCATCATACTATGTACAGGACTGTATGTGGAGCCATCATACTATGTACAGGACTGTATGTGGAGCCATCATACTATGTACAGGACTTTATATGGAGTCATCATACTATGTACAGGACTGTATGTGGAGTCATCATACTATGTACAGG
The DNA here is from genome assembly GCF_046119375.1 of Phyllobates terribilis. Lineage (NCBI taxonomy): Eukaryota > Metazoa > Chordata > Amphibia > Anura > Dendrobatidae > Phyllobates > Phyllobates terribilis. Next base: position 1,224,492 of record NW_027363159.1, on the reverse strand, counting down.
ACTGTATGTGGAGCCATCATACTATGTGCAGGACTGTATGTGGAGCCATCATACTATGTACAGGACTGTATATGGAGTCATCATACTATGTACAGGACTGTATGTGGAGTCATCATACTATGTACAGGGCTGTATGTGGAGCCATCATACTATGTACAGGGCTGTATGTGGAGTCATCATACTATGTACAGGACTGTATGTGGAGCCATCATACTATGTACAGGACTGTATGTGGAGTCATCATACTATGTACAGGACTGTATGTGGAGCCATCATACTATGTGCAGGACTGTATGTGGAGCCATCATACTATGTACAGGGCTGTATGTGGAGCCATCATACTATGTATAGGACTGTATGTGGAGCCATCATACTATGTACAGGACTGTATGTGGAGCCATCATACTATGTACAGGACTGTATGTGGAGCCATCATACTATGTACAGGACTGTATGTGGAGCCATCATACTATGTACAGGACTGTATGTGGGGCCATCATACTATGTACAGGACTGTATGTGGGGCCATCATACTATGTACAGGACTGTATGTGGAGCCATCATACTATGTACAGGGCTGTATGTGGGGCCATCATACTATGTACAGGGCTGTATGTGGAGCCATCATACTATGTGCAGAGCTGTATGTGGGGCCATCATACTATGTGCAGAGCTGTATGTGGAGCCATCATACTATGTACAGGGCTGTATGTGGAGCCATCATACTATGTACAGGACTGTATGTGGAGCCATCATACTATGTACTGGACTGTATGTGGAGCCATCATACTATGTACAGGGCTGTATGTGGAGCCATCATACTATGTACAGGGCTGTATGTGGAGTCATCATACTATGTACAGTGCTGTATGTGGAGCCATCATACTATGTACAGGACTGTATGTGGAGTCATCATACTATGTACAGGGCTGTATGTGGAGCCATCATACTATGTACAGGACTGTATGTGGAGTCATCATACTATGTACAGGGCTGTATATGGAGCCATCATACTATGTACAGGGCTGTATGTGGAGCCATCATACTATGTACAGGGCTGTATGTGGAGTCATCATACTATGTACAGGGCTGTATGTGGAGTCATCATACTATGTATATGTACAGGGCTTTATGTGGAGCCATCATACTATGTACAGGGCTGTATGTGGAGCAATCATACTATGTACAGGGCTGTATGTGGAGACATCATACTATGTACAGGACTGTATGTGGAGCCATCATACTATGTACAGGGCTGTATGTGGAGTCATCATACTATGTATATGTACAGGGCTGTATGTGGAGCCATCATACTATGTACAGGGCTGTATGTGGAGTCATCATACTATGTACAGGACTGTATGTGGAGTCATCATACTATGTACAGTGCTGTATGTGGAGTCATCATACTATGTACAGGGCTGTATGTGGAGTCATCATACTATGTACAGGGCTGTATGTGGAGCCATCATACTATGTACAGGACTGTATGTGGAGCCATCATACTATGTACAGGGCTGTATGTGAGGCCATCATACTATGTACAGGGCTGTATGTGGAGCCATCATACTATGTACAGGGCTGTATGTGGAGCCATCATACTATGTACAGGGCTGTATGTGGAGCCATCATACTATGTACAGGACTGTATGTGGAGCCATCATGCTATGTACAGGACTGTATGTGGAGCCATCATACTATGTACAGGACTTTATATGGAGTCATCATACTATGTACAGGACTGTATGTGGAGTCATCATACTATGTACAGGACTGTATGTGGAGCCATCATACTATGTGCAGGACTGTATGTGGAGCCATCATACTATGTACAGGACTGTATATGGAGTCATCATACTATGTACAGGACTGTATGTGGAGTCATCATACTATGTACAGGGCTGTATGTGGAGCCATCATACTATGTACAGGGCTGTATGTGGAGTCATCATACTATGTACAGGACTGTATGTGGAGCCATCATACTATGTACAGGACTGTATGTGGAGTCATCATACTATGTACAGGACTGTATGTGGAGCCATCATACTATGTGCAGGACTGTATGTGGAGCCATCATACTATGTACAGGGCTGTATGTGGAGCCATCATACTATGTATAGGACTGTATGTGGAGCCATCATACTATGTACAGGACTGTATGTGGAGCCATCATACTATGTACAGGACTGTATGTGGAGCCATCATACTATGTACAGGACTGTATGTGGAGCCATCATACTATGTACAGGGCTGTATGTGGAGCCATCATACTATGTACAGGACTGTATGTGGAGTCATCATACTATGTACAGGGCTGTATGTGGAGCCATCATACTATGTACAGGGCTGTATGTGGAGTCATCATACTATGTACAGGACTGTATGTGGAGCCATCATACTATGTACAGGACTGTATGTGGAGCCATCATACTATGTACAGGACTGTATGTGGAGCCATCATACTATGTACAGGGCTGTATGTGGAGCCATCATACTATGTACAGGGCTGTATGTGGAGCCATCATACTATGTACAGGGCTGTATGTGGAGCCATCATACTATATACAGGACTGTATGTGGAGCCATCATACTATGTACAGGGCTGTATGTGGAGCCATCATACTATGTACAGGACTGTATGTGGAGCCATCATACTATGTACAGGACTGTATGTGGAGTCATCATACTATGTACAGTGCTGTATGTGGAGCCATCATACTATGTACAGGGCTGTATGTGGAGCCATCATACTATATACAGGACTGTATGTGGAGCCATCATACTATGTACAGGGCTGTATGTGGAGCCATCATACTATGTACAGGACTGTATGTGGAGCCATCATACTATGTACAGGACTGTATGTGGAGCCATCATACTATGTACAGGACTGTATGTGGAGCCATCATACTATATACAGGACTGTATGTGGAGCCATCATACTATGTACAGGACTGTATGTGGAGCCATCATACTATGTACAGGACTGTATGTGGAGCCATCATACTATGTACAGGGCTGTATGTGGAGCCATCATACTATGTACAGTGCTGTATGTGGAGCCATCATACTATGTACAGGGCTGTATGTGGAGCCATCATACTATATACAGGACTGTATGTGGAGCCATCATACTATGTACAGGGCTGTATGTGGAGCCATCATACTATGTACAGGACTGTATGTGGAGCCATCATACTATGTACAGGACTGTATGTGGAGCCATCATACTATGTACAGGGCTGTATGTGGAGCCATCATACTATATACAGGACTGTATGTGGAGCCATCATACTATGTACAGGACTGTATGTGGAGCCATCATACTATGTACAGGACTGTATGTGGAGCCATCATACTATGTACAGGACTGTATGTGGAGCCATCATACTATGTACAGGGCTGTATGTGGAGCCATCATACTATGTGCAGAGCTGTATGTGGGGCCATCATACTATGTGCAGAGCTGTATGTGGAGCCATCATACTATGTACAGGGCTGTATGTGGAGTCATCATACTATGTACAGGACTGTATGTGGAGCCATCATACTATGTACAGGACTGTATGTGGAGTCATCATACTATGTACAGAGCTGTATGTGGAGTCATCATACTATGTACAGTGCTGTATGTGGAGCCATCATACTATGTACAGGACTGTATGTGGAGTCATCATACTATGTACTGGACTGTATGTGGAGCCATCATACTATGTACAGGGCTGTATGTGGAGCCATCATACTATGTACAGGGCTGTATGTGGAGTCATCATACTATGTACAGGGCTGTATGTGGAGCCATCATACTATGTACAGGGCTGTATGTGGAGCCATCATACTATGTACAGGACTGTATGTGGAGCCATCATACTATGTACAGGGCTGTATATGGAGCCATCATACTATGTACAGGGCTGTATGTGGAGCCATCATACTATGTACAGGGCTGTATATGGAGCCATCATACTATGTACAGGACTGTATGTGGAGCCATCATACTATGTACAGGGCTGTATGTGGAGCCATCATACTATGTACAGGACTGTATGTGGAGCCATCATACTATGTACAGGGCTGTATGTGGAGCCATCATACTATGTACAGGGCTGTATGTGGAGCCATCATACTATGTACAGGGCTGTATGTGGAGCCATCATACTATGTACTGGACTGTATGTGGAGTCATCATACTATGTACTGGACTGTATGTGGAGTCATCATACTATGTACAGGGCTGTATGTGGAGCCATCATACTATGTACAGGGCTGTATATGGAGCCATCATACTATGTACAGAGCTGTATGTGGAGCCATCATACTATGTACAGGGCTGTATGTGGAGCCATCATACTATGTACAGGGCTGTATGTGGAGTCATCATACTATGTACAGGGCTGTATATGGAGCCATCATACTATGTACAGAGCTGTATGTGGAGCCATCATACTATGTACAGGGCTGTATGTGGAGCCATCATACTATGTACAGGACTGTATGTGGAGCCATCATACTATGTACAGGACTGTATGTGGAGCCATCATACTATGTACAGGACTGTATGTGGAGTCATCATACTATGTACAGGGCTGTATGTGGAGCCATCATACTATGTACAGGGCTGTATGTGGAGTCATCATACTATGTACAGGACTGTATGTGGAGCCATCATACTATGTACAGGACTGTATGTGGAGCCATCATACTATGTACAGGACTGTATGTGGAGCCATCATACTATGTACAGGGCTGTATGTGGAGCCATCATACTATGTACAGGGCTGTATGTGGAGTCATCATACTATGTGCAGGGCTGTATGTGGAGCCATCATACTATGTACAGGGCTGTATGTGGAGCCATCATACTATGTGCAGGGCTGTATGTGGAGCCATCATACTATGTACAGGGCTGTATGTGGAGACATCATACTATGTACAGGACTGTATGTGGAGTCATCATACTATGTACAGGACTGTATGTGGAGACATCATACTATGTACAGGGCTGTATGTGGAGCCATCATACTATGTACAGGGCTGTATGTGGAGACATCATACTATGTACAGGACTGTATGTGGAGCCATCATACTATGTACAGTACTGTATGTGGAGTCATCATACTATGTACAGGGCTGTATGTGGAGTCATCATACTATGTACAGTACTGTATGTGGAGCCATCATACTATGTACTGGACTGTATGTGGAGTCATCATACTATGTACAGGGCTGTATGTGGAGCCATCATACTATGTACAGGACTGTATGTGGAGTCATCATACTATGTGCAGGACTGTATGTGGAGCCATCATACTATGTGCAGGACTGTATGTGGAGCCATCATACTATGTACAGGGCTGTATGTGGAGTCATCATACTATGTACAGGGCTGTATGTGGAGCCATCATACTATGTACAGGACTGTATGTGGAGTCATCATACTATGTGCAGGACTGTATGTGGAGCCATCATACTATGTACAGGACTGTATGTAGAGTCATCATACTATGTACAGGACTGTATGTGGAGCCATCATACTATGTACAGTACTGTATGTGGAGTCATCATACTATGTGCAGGGCTGTATGTGGAGCCATCATACTATGTACAGTGCTGTATGTGGAGCCATCATACTATGTACTGGACTGTATGTGGAGTCATCATACTATGTACAGGGCTGTATGTGGAGTCATCATACTATGTACAGGACTGTATGTGGAGTCATCATACTATGTACAGGGCTGTATATGGAGCCATCATACTATGTACAGGGCTGTATGTGGAGCCATCATACTATGTACAGGGCTGTATGTGGAGTCATCATACTATGTACAGGGCTGTATGTGGAGTCATCATACTATGTATATGTACAGGGCTTTATGTGGAGCCATCATACTATGTACAGGGCTGTATGTGGAGCAATCATACTATGTACAGGGCTGTATGTGGAGACATCATACTATGTACAGGACTGTATGTGGAGCCATCATACTATGTACAGGGCTGTATGTGGAGACATCATACTATGTACAGGGCTGTATGTGGAGCCATCATACTATGTACAGGGCTGTATGTGGAGTCATCATACTATGTATATGTACAGGGCTTTATGTGGAGCCATCATACTATGTACAGGACTGTATGTGGAGCCATCATACTATGTACAGGGCTGTATGTGGAGCCATCATACTATGTACAGGGCTGTATGTGGAGCCATCATACTATGTACAGGGCTGTATGTGGAGCCATCATACTATGTACAGGGCTGTATGTGGAGCCATCATACTATGTACAGCGCTGTATGTGGAGCCATCATACTATGTACAGGGCTGTATGTGGAGCCATCATACTATGTACAGGGCTGTATGTGGAGCCATCATACTATATGCAGGGCTGTATGTGGAGCCATCATACTATGTACAGGGCTGTATGTGGAGCCATCATACTATGTACAGGACTGTATGTGGAGCCATCATACTATGTACAGGACTGTATGTGGAGCCATCATACTATGTACAGGGCTGTATGTGGAGCCATCATACTATGTACAGGGCTGTATGTGGAGCCATCATACTATGTGCAGGGCTGTATGTGGAGTCATCATACTATGTGCAGCACTGTATGTGGAGCCATCATACTATGTGCAGGGCTGTATGTGGGGCCATCATACTATGTGCAGGGCTGTATGTGGAGTCATCATACTATGTGCAGGACTGTATGTGGAGCCATCATACTATGTACAGGGCTGTATGTGGAGCCATCATACTATGTACAGGACTGTATGTGGAGCCATCATACTATTTGCAGGGCTGTATGTGGAGCCATCATACTATGTACAGGACTGTATGTGGAGTCATCATACTATGTACAGTGCTGTATGTGGAGTCATCATACTATGTACAGGGCTGTATGTGGAGCCATCATACTATGTACAGGGCTGTATGTGGAGCCATCATACTATGTACAGGGCTGTATGTGGAGCCATCATACTATGTACAGCGCTGTATGTGGAGCCATCATACTATGTACAGGGCTGTATGTGGAGCCATCATACTATGTACAGGGCTGTATGTGGAGCCATCATACTATATGCAGGGCTGTATGTGGAGCCATCATACTATGTACAGGGCTGTATGTGGAGCCATCATACTATGTACAGGACTGTATGTGGAGCCATCATACTATGTACAGGACTGTATGTGGAGCCATCATACTATGTACAGGGCTGTATGTGGAGCCATCATACTATGTACAGGGCTGTATGTGGAGCCATCATACTATGTGCAGGGCTGTATGTGGAGTCATCATACTATGTGCAGCACTGTATGTGGAGCCATCATACTATGTGCAGGGCTGTATGTGGGGCCATCATACTATGTGCAGGGCTGTATGTGGAGTCATCATACTATGTGCAGGACTGTATGTGGAGCCATCATACTATGTACAGGGCTGTATGTGGAGCCATCATACTATGTACAGGACTGTATGTGGAGCCATCATACTATTTGCAGGGCTGTATGTGGAGCCATCATACTATGTACAGGACTGTATGTGGAGTCATCATACTATGTACAGTGCTGTATGTGGAGTCATCATACTATGTACAGGGCTGTATGTGGAGTCATCATACTATGTACAGGACTGTATGTGGAGTCATCATACTATGTACAGGACTGTATGTGGAGCCATCATACTATGTACAGGACTGTATGTGGAGCCATCATACTATGTACAGGGCTGTATGTGAGGCCATCATACTATGTACAGGGCTGTATGTGGAGCCATCATACTATGTACAGGACTGTATGTGGAGTCATCATACTATGTACAGGACTGTATGTGGAGCCATCATACTATGTACAGGGCTGTATGTGAGGCCATCATACTATGTACAGGGCTGTATGTGGAGCCATCATACTATGTACAGGGCTGTATGTGGAGCCATCATACTATGTACAGGACTGTATGTGGAGCCATCATACTATGTACAGGACTGTATGTGGAGCCATCATACTATGTACAGGACTGTATGTGGAGCCATCATACTATGTACAGGACTGTATGTGGAGCCATCATACTATGTACAGGACTGTATGTGGAGCCATCATACTATGTACAGGACTGTATGTGAGGCCATCATACTATGTACAGGACTGTATGTGGAGTCATCATACTATGTACAGGGCTGTATGTGGAGCCATCATACTATGTACAGGACTGTATGTGGAGCCATCATACTATGTACAGGACTGTATGTGGAGCCATCATACTATGTACAGGACTGTATGTGGAGTCATCATACTATGTACAGGACTGTATGTGGAGTCATCATACTATGTACAGGACTGTATGTGGAGCCATCATACTATGTGCAGGACTGTATGTGGAGCCATCATACTATGTACAGGACTGTATATGGAGTCATCATACTATGTACAGGACTGTATGTGGAGTCATCATACTATGTACAGGGCTGTATGTGGAGCCATCATACTATGTACAGGGCTGTATGTGGAGTCATCATACTATGTACAGGACTGTATGTGGAGCCATCATACTATGTACAGGACTGTATGTGGAGTCATCATACTATGTACAGGACTGTATGTGGAGCCATCATACTATGTGCAGGACTATATGTGGAGCCATCATACTATGTACAGGGCTGTATGTGGAGCCATCATACTATGTACAGGACTGTATGTGGAGCCATCATACTATGTACAGGACTGTATGTGGAGCCATCATACTATGTACAGGACTGTATGTGGAGCCATCATACTATGTACAGGGCTGTATGTGGAGCCATCATACTATGTGCAGGACTATATGTGGAGCCATCATCCTATGTACAGGGCTGTATGTGGAGCCATCATACTATGTACAGGACTGTATGTGGAGCCATCATACTATGTACAGGACTGTATGTGGAGCCATCATACTATGTACAGGACTGTATGTGGAGCCATCATACTATGTACAGGGCTGTATGTGGAGCCATCATACTATGTGCAGGGCTGTATGTGGAGCCATCATACTATGTACAGGGCTGTATGTGGAGCCATCATACTATGTACAGGACTGTATGTGGAGCCATCATACTATGTACAGGGCTGTATGTGGAGCCATCATACTATGTACAGGGCTGTATGTGGAGCCATCATACTATGTGCAGGGCTGTATGTGGAGTCATCATACTATGTGCAGGACTGTATGTGGAGCCATCATACTATGTGCAGGGCTGTATGTGGGGCCATCATACTATGTGCAGGGCTGTATGTGGAGTCATCATACTATGTACAGGACTGTATGTGGAGCCATCATACTATGTACAGGGCTGTATGTGGAGCCATCATACTATGTACAGGGCTGTATGTGGAGCCATCATACTATTTGCAGGGCTGTATGTGGAGCCATCATACTATGTACAGGGCTGTATGTGGAGTCATCATACTATGTACAGGGCTGTATGTGGAGTCATCATACTATGTACAGGGCTGTATGTGGAGCCATCATACTATGTACAGGACTGTATGTGGAGCCATCATACTATGTACAGGACTGTATGTGGAGTCATCATACTATGTACAGGACTGTATGTGGAGTCATCATACTATGTACAGGACTGTATGTGGAGCCATCATACTATGTACAGGGCTGTATGTGAGGCCATCATACTATGTACAGGGCTGTATGTGGAGCCATCATACTATGTACAGGACTGTATGTGGAGTCATCATACTATGTACAGGGCTGTATGTGGAGTCATCATACTATGTACAGGACTGTATGTGGAGCCATCATACTATGTACAGGGCTGTATGTGAGGCCATCATACTATGTACAGGGCTGTATGTGGAGCCATCATACTATGTACAGGGCTGTATGTGGAGCCATCATACTATGTACAGGGCTGTATCTGGAGCCATCATACTATGTACAGGACTGTATGTGGAGCCATCATACTATGTACAGGACTGTATGTGGAGCCATCATACTATGTACAGGACTTTATATGGAGTCATCATACTATGTACAGGACTGTATGTGGAGTCATCATACTATGTACAGGACTGTATGTGGAGCCATCATACTATGTGCAGGACTGTATGTGGAGCCATCATACTATGTACAGGACTGTATATGGAGTCATCATACTATGTACAGGACTGTATGTGGAGTCATCATACTATGTACAGGGCTGTATGTGGAGCCATCATACTATGTACAGGGCTGTATGTGGAGTCATCATACTATGTACAGGACTGTATGTGGAGCCATCATACTATGTACAGGACTGTATGTGGAGTCATCATACTATGTACAGGACTGTATGTGGAGCCATCATACTATGTGCAGGACTGTATGTGGAGCCATCATACTATGTACAGGGCTGTATGTGGAGCCATCATACTATGTATAGGACTGTATGTGGAGCCATCATACTATGTACAGGACTGTATGTGGAGCCATCATACTATGTACAGGACTGTATGTGGAGCCATCATACTATGTACAGGACTGTATGTGGAGCCATCATACTATGTACAGGGCTGTATGTGGAGCCATCATACTATGTACAGGACTGTATGTGGAGTCATCATACTATGTACAGGGCTGTATGTGGAGCCATCATACTATGTACAGGGCTGTATGTGGAGTCATCATACTATGTACAGGACTGTATGTGGAGTCATCATACTATGTACAGGGCTGTATGTGGAGCCATCATACTATGTACAGGACTGTATGTGGAGCCATCATACTATGTACAGGACTGTATGTGGAGCCATCATACTATGTACAGGACTGTATGTGGAGCCATCATACTATGTACAGGGCTGTATGTGGAGCCATCATACTATGTACAGGGCTGTATGTGGAGCCATCATACTATGTACAGGGCTGTATATGGAGCCATCATACTATGTACAGGGCTGTATGTGGAGCCATCATACTATGTACAGGGCTGTATGTGGAGCCATCATACTATGTACAGGGCTGTATGTGGAGCCATCATACTATGTACTGGACTGTATGTGGAGTCATCATACTATGTACAGGGCTGTATGTGGAGCCATCATACTATGTACAGGGCTGTATGTGGAGCCATCATACTATGTACTGGACTGTATGTGGAGTCATCATACTATGTACTGGACTGTATGTGGAGTCATCATACTATGTACAGGGCTGTATGTGGAGTCATCATACTATGTACAGGGCTGTATATGGAGCCATCATACTATGTACAGGGCTGTATGTGGAGCCATCATACTATGTACAGGGCTGTATGTGGAGCCATCATACTATGTACAGGACTGTATGTGGAGCCATCATACTATGTACTGGACTGTATGTGGAGTCATCATACTATGTACAGGGCTGTATGTGGAGTCATCATACTATGTACAGGGCTGTATGTGGAGCCATCATACTATGTACAGGGCTGTATGTGGAGCCATCATACTATGTACAGGACTGTATGTGGAGTCATCATACTATGTACAGGGCTGTATGTGGAGCCATCATACTATGTACAGGGCTGTATGTGGAGCCATCATACTATGTACAGGGCTGTATGTGGAGCCATCATACTATGTACAGGGCTGTATGTGGAGACATCATACTATGTACAGGACTGTATGTGGAGTCATCATACTATGTACAGGGCTGTATGTGGAGTCATCATACTATGTACAGGACTGTATGTGGAGCCATCATACTATGTACAGGACTGTATGTGGAGCCATCATACTATGTACAGGGCTGTATGTGGAGCCATCATACTGTGTACAGGACTGTATGTGGAGTCATCATACTATGTACAGGGCTGTATGTGGAGCCATCATACTATGTACAGGGCTGTATGTGGAGCCATCATACTATGTACAGGGCTGTATGTGGAGCCATCATACTATGTACAGGGCTGTATGTGGAGACATCATACTATGTACAGGACTGTATGTGGAGTCATCATACTATGTACAGGGCTGTATGTGGAGACATCATACTATGTACAGGACTGTATGTGGAGCCATCATACTATGTACAGTACTGTATGTGGAGTCATCATACTATGTACAGGGCTGTATGTGGAGTCATCATACTATGTACAGTACTGTATGTGGAGCCATCATACTATGTACTGGACTGTATGTGGAGTCATCATACTATGTACAGGGCTGTATGTGGAGCCATCATACTATGTACAGGACTGTATGTGGAGTCATCATACTATGTGCAGGACTGTATGTGGAGCCATCATACTATGTGCAGGACTGTATGTGGAGCCATCATACTATGTACTGGACTGTATGTGGAGTCATCATACTATGTACAGGGCTGTATGTGGAGCCATCATACTATGTACAGGACTGTATGTGGAGTCATCATACTATGTGCAGGACTGTATGTGGAGCCATCATACTATGTACAGGACTGTATGTAGAGTCATCATACTATGTACAGGACTGTATGTGGAGCCATCATACTATGTACAGTACTGTATGTGGAGTCATCATACTATGTGCAGGGCTGTATGTGGAGTCATCATACTATGTACAGTGCTGTATGTGGAGCCATCATACTATGTACTGGACTGTATGTGGAGTCATCATACTATGTACAGGGCTGTATGTGGAGTCATCATACTATGTACAGGACTGTATGTGGAGTCATCATACTATGTACAGGGCTGTATATGGAGCCATCATACTATGTACAGGGCTGTATGTGGAGCCATCATACTATGTACAGGGCTGTATGTGGAGTCATCATACTATGTACAGGGCTGTATGTGGAGTCATCATACTATGTATATGTACAGGGCTTTATGTGGAGCCATCATACTATGTACAGGGCTGTATGTGGAGCCATCATACTATGTACAGGGCTGTATGTGGAGCAATCATACTATGTACAGGGCTGTATGTGGAGCCATCATACTATGTACAGGGCTGTATGTGGAGTCATCATACTATGTACAGGGCTGTATGTGGAGCCATCATACTATGTACAGGGCTGTATGTGGAGCAATCATACTATGTACAGGGCTGTATGTGGAGACATCATACTATGTACAGGACTGTATGTGGAGCCATCATACTATGTACAGGGCTGTATGTGGAGTCATCATACTATGTATATGTACAGGGCTTTATGTGGAGCCATCATACTATGTACAGGGCTGTATGTGGAGCAATCATACTATGTACAGGGCTGTATGTGGAGTCATCATACTATGTACAGGACTGTATGTGGGGCCATCATACTATGTACAGGACTGTATGTGGGGCCATCATACTATGTACAGGACTGTATGTGGAGCCATCATACTATGTACAGGGCTGTATGTGGGGCCATCATACTATGTACAGGGCTGTATGTGGAGCCATCATACTATGTACAGGGCTGTATGTGGAGTCATCATACTATGTACAGGGCTGTATGTGGAGCCATCATACTATGTTCAGGGCTGTATGTGGAGCCATCATACTATGTACAGGGCTGTATGTGGAGCCATCATACTATGTACAGGGCTGTATGTGGAGCCATCATACTATGTACAGGACTGTATGTGGAGCCATCATACTATGTTCAGGGCTGTATGTGGAGCCATCATACTATGTACAGGACTGTATGTGGAGTCATCATACTATGTACAGGGCTGTATGTGGAGCCATCATACTATGTACAGGACTGTATGTGGAGCCATCATACTATGTACAGGGCTGTATGTGGAGCCATCACACTATGTACAGTACTGTATGTGGAGACATCATACTATGTTCAGGGCTGTATGTGGAGCCATCATACTATGTACAGGGCTGTATGTGGAGACATCATACTATGTACAGGACTGTATGTGGAGCCATCATACTATGTACAGGGCTGTATGTGGAGCCATCATACTATGTACAGGGCTGTATGTGGAGCCATCATACTATGTACAGGGCTGTATGTGGAGACATCATACTATGTTCAGGGCTGTATGTGGAGCCATCATACTATGTACAGGGCTGTATGTGGAGACATCATACTATGTACAGGACTGTATGTGGAGCCATCATACTATGTACAGGGCTGTATGTGGAGCCATCATACTATGTACAGGGCTGTATGTGGAGCCATCATACTATGTACAGGGCTGTATGTGGAGCCATCATACTATGTACAGGACTGTATGTGGAGCCATCATACTATGTTCAGGGCTGTATGTGGAGCCATCATACTATGTACAGGGCTGTATGTGGAGCCATCATACTATGTACAGGGCTGTATGTGGAGCCATCATACTATGTACAGGGCTGTATGTGGAGCCATCATACTATGTACAGGACTGTATGTGGAGCCATCATACTATGTTCAGGGCTGTATGTGGAGCCATCATACTATGTACAGGACTGTATGTGGAGTCATCATACTATGTACAGGGCTGTATGTGGAGCCATCATACTATGTACAGGACTGTATGTGGAGCCATCATACTATGTACAGGGCTGTATGTGGAGACATCATACTATGTACAGGACTGTATGTGGAGCCATCATACTATGTACAGGGCTGTATGTGGAGCCATCATACTATGTACAGGGCTGTATGTGGAGACATCATACTATGTACAGGGCTGTATGTGGAGCCATCATACTATGTACAGGGCTGTATGTGGAGCCATCATACTATGTACAGGACTGTATGTGGAGTCATCATACTATGTACAGGGCTGTATGTGGAGTCATCATACTATGTACAGGGCTGTATGTGGAGTCATCATACTATGTACAGGACTGTATGTGGGGCCATCATACTATGTTCAGGGCTGTATGTGGAGTCATCATACTATGTACAGGACTGTATGTGGAGTCATCATACTATGTACAGGGCTGTATGTGGAGCCATCATACTATGTACAGGACTGTATGTGGAGTCATCATACTATGTACAGGGCTGTATGTGGAGCCATCATACTATGTACAGGGCTGTATGTGGAGTCATCATACTATGTATATGTACAGGGCTTTATGTGGAGCCATCATACTATGTACAGGGCTGTATGTGGAGCAATCATACTATGTACAGGGCTGTATGTGGAGCCATCATACTATGTACAGGGCTGTATGTGGAGCCATCATACTATGTACAGGACTGTATGTGGAGCCATCATACTATGTACAGGGCTGTATGTGGAGCCATCATACTATGTACAGGGCTGTATGTGGAGCCATCATACTATGTACAGGACTGTATGTGGAGCCATCATACTATGTACAGGACTGTATGTGGAGTCATCATACTATGTACAGGGCTGTATGTGGAGTCATCATACTATGTACAGGGCTGTATGTGGAGTCATCATACTATGTACAGGACTGTATGTGGGGCCATCATACTATGTTCAGGGCTGTATGTGGAGTCATCATACTATGTACAGGACTGTATGTGGAGTCATCATACTATGTACAGGGCTGTATGTGGAGCCATCATACTATGTACAGGACTGTATGTGGGGCCATCATACTATGTTCAGGGCTGTATGTGGAGCCATCATACTATGTACAGGACTGTGTGTGGAGTCATCATACTATGTACAGGGCTGTATGTGGAGCCATCATACTATGTACAGGGCTGTATGTGGAGTCATCATACTATGTACAGCGCTGTATGTGGAGCCATCATACTATGTACAGGACTGTGTGTGGAGTCATCATACTATGTACAGGGCTGTATGTGGAGCCATCATACTATGTACAGGGCTGTATGTGGAGTCATCATACTATGTACAGGACTGTATGTGGAGCCATCATACTATGTACAGGGCTGTATGTGGGGCCATCATACTATGTTCAGGGCTGTATGTGGAGTCATCATACTATGTACAGGACTGTATGTGGAGTCATCATACTATGTACAGGGCTGTATGTGGAGCCATCATACTATGTACAGGACTGTATGTGGAGTCATCATACTATGTACAGGGCTGTATGTGGAGCCATCATACTATGTACTGGACTGTATGTGGAGTCATCATACTATGTACAGGGCTGTATGTGGAGTCATCATACTATGTACAGGGCTGTATGCGGAGCCATCATACTATGTACAGGACTGTATGCGGAGCCATCATACTATGTACAGGACTGTATGTGGAGCCATCATACTATGTACAGGACTGTATGTGGAGCCATCATGCTATGTACAGGACTGTATGTGGAGCCATCATACTATGTACAGGGCTGTATGTGGGGCCATCATACTATGTACAGGACTGTATGTGGAGTCATCATACTATGTACAGGACTGTATGTGGAGCCATCATACTATGTACAGGGCTGTATGTGGAGCCATCATACTATGTACAGGGCTGTATGCGGAGCCATCATACTATGTACAGGACTGTATGTGGAGCCATCATACTATGTACAGGACTGTATGTGGAGCCATCATACTATGTACAGGACTGTATGTGGAGCCATCATACTATGTACAGGACTGTATGTGGAGCCATCATACTATGTACAGGGCTGTATGTGGGGCCATCATACTATGTACAGGACTGTATGTGGAGTCATCATACTATGTACAGGGCTGTATGTGGAGTCATCATACTATGTACAGGACTGTATGTGGAGCCATCATACTATGTACAGGGCTGTATGTGGAGCCATCATACTATGTACAGGGCTGTATGTGGAGCCATCATACTATGTGCAGGACTGTATGTGGAGCCATCATACTATGTACAGGACTGTATGTGGAGCCATCATACTATGTACATGACTGTATGTGGATCCATCATACTATGTACAGGGCTGTATGTGGAGTCATCATACTATGTACAGGACTGTATGTGGAGCCATCATACTATGTACAGGGCTGTATGTGGAGTCATCATACTATGTACAGGGCTGTATGTGGAGCCATCATACTATGTACAGGGCTGTATGTGGAGCAATCATACTATGTACAGGGCTGTATGTGGAGACATCATACTATGTACAGGACTGTATGTGGAGCCATCATACTATGTACAGGGCTGCATGTGGAGCCATCATACTATGTACAGGGCTGTATGTGGAGCCATCATACTATGTACAGGGCTGTATGTGGAGTCCTCATACTATGTACAGGGCTGTATGTGGAGCCATCATACTATGTACAGGACTGTATGTGGAGTCATCATACTGTGTACAGGGCTGTATGTGGAGCCATCATACTATGTACAGGGCTGTATGTGGAGCCATCATACTATGTACAGGGCTGTATGTGGAGTCATCATACTATGTACAGGGCTGTATGTGGAGCCATCATACTATGTACAGGGCTGTATGTGGAGCCATCATACTATGTACAGGGCTGTATGTGGAGCCATCATACTATGTACAGGGCTGTATGTGGAGTCATCATACTATGTATATGTACAGGGCTGTATGTGGGGCCATCATACTATGTACAGGGCTGTATGTGGAGTCATCATACTATGTACAGGGCTGTATGTGGAGCCATCATACTATGTACAGGACTGTATGTGGAGTCATCATACTGTGTACAGGGCTGTATGTGGAGCCATCATACTATGTACAGGGCTGTATGTGGACTCATCATACTATGTACAGGACTGTATGTGGAGTCATCATACTATGTACAGGACTGTATGTGGAGCCATCATACTATGTACAGGACTGTATGTGGAGCCATCATACTATGTGCAGGGCTGTATGTGGAGCCATCATACTATGTACAGGGCTGTATGTGGAGCCATCATACTATGTGCAGGGCTGTATGTGGAGCCATCATACTATGTGCAGGGCTGTATGTGGAGCCATCATACTATGTGCAGGACTGTATGTGGAGCCATCATACTATGTACAGGACTGTATGTGGAGCCATCATACTATGTGCAGGACTGTATGTGGAGCCATCATACTATGTACAGGACTGTATGTGGAGCCATCATACTATGTACAGGGCTGTATGTGGAGCCATCATACTATGTACAGGGCTGTATGTGGAGCCATCATACTATGTACAGGACTGTATGTGGAGTCATCATACTATGTACAGGACTGTATGTGGAGCCATCATACTATGTACAGGACTGTATATGGAGCCATCATACTATGTACAGGACTGTATGTGGAGCCATCATACTATGTACAGGACTGTATATGGAGCCATCATACTATGTACAGGACTGTATGTGGAGCCATCATACTATGTACAGGACTGTATGTGGAGCCATCATACTATGTACAGGGCTGTATGTGGAGTCATCATACTATGTGCAGGACTGTATGTGGAGCCATCATACTATGTACAGGACTGTATGTGGAGCCATCATACTATGTACAGGACTGTATGTGGAGTCATCATACTATGTGCAGGACTGTATGTGGAGCCATCATACTATGTACAGGGCTGTATGTGGAGCCATCATACTATGTACAGGACTGTATGTGGAGCCATCATACTATGTACAGGACTGTATGTGGAGTCATCATACTATGTGCAGGACTGTATGTGGAGCCATCATACTATGTACAGGGCTGTATGTGGAGTCATCATACTATGTGCAGGACTGTATGTGGAGCCATCATACTATGTACAGGGCTGTATGTGGAGCCATCATACTATGTACAGGACTGTATGTGGAGCCATCATACTATGTACAGGGCTGTATGTGGAGCCATCATACTATGTACAGGGCTGTATGTGGAGTCATCATACTATGTACAGGGCTGTATGTGGAGCCATCATACTATGTACAGGGCTGTATGTGGAGCCATCATACTATGTGCAGGACTGTATGTGGAGCAATCATACTATGTATAGGACTGTATGTGGAGCCTTCATACTATGTACAGGGCTGTATGTGGAGCCATCATACTATGTACAGGGCTGTATATGGAGCCATCATACTATGTACAGGACTGTATGTGGAGCCATCATACTATGTACAGGGCTGTATGTGGAGTCATCATACTATGTACAGGGCTGTATGTGGAGTCATCATACTATGTGCAGGAAAAGGAATATGATGTCATTGGAATCACTGAAACTTGGTGGGACGATACACATGATTGGAATAAAAGGCTAAAAGGATACAACTTATTTGCCAGAAACAGACTTGATAAAAGAGGAGGAGGTGTCGCATTGTATGTTAGAAAAGCGTATATCTGCACAGAGATTGAAGCTTCAGAGACTGGGACTTCTGTGGAAACTGTTTGGGTAAGAATACAAGGAGAGAACAACGGAAAGGACACCATTGTAGGCATTTACTACAGGCCACCTGGGCAAGCTGAAGATATGGATGAACTCTTTATGTATCAAATGACCAAGTTCTCCAAAAAATATGACGTAGTGGTCATGGGAGATTTCAACTATCCAGACATTTGTTGGGAATCTCTCTCAAGTAAAACTAACAGGTCAAGCAAATTCTTATCCTCTCTTGCTGACAACTTTATCTTCCAAAAGGTAGGGGAGAAAACAAGGAGATCTGCTACTTTGGATCTAATCCTTATAAACAGGGAGGAAATGGTTGAGGAGGTAAAGGTGGCTGGGACCCTAGGAGGCAGCGATCATGCTATTATAGAATTTTGGATAACTAGAGGAGGAAGACATGTGAAGACTCAAACTTCAAGGTTAGATTTTAGAAAGGCAGATTTTAAGAGACTCAGAAAGAGAATAGGAGGGATCCAATGGCTGGATGTCCTTAAGGACAAAAATGTCCATGAAGGATGGGAAATTTTTAAAAATGAGATTCTCAAAGCACAATCGTTAACAATCCCGAAAAGTAGGAAGAATGGGAAGCATTTAAGGAAACCAGGATGGATGAACACAGAACTTAAACACATGCTAAAAAGAAAGAAAGAAATGTTTATTAAATGGAAAGAGGGAGGCATATCTAAAGAAGATTATAATGCAGTCTGCAGATCCTGTAGGGCACGTATCAGGTTAACTAAAGCTGACAATGAATTAAGGCTTGCAAGAGATGTCAAAAGCAATAAAAAAGGATTTTGGGGGTATGTCAAAAGTAAAAGAAAAGTCAAAGATGCTATAGGATTTTTACAGGATGAAAATGGAGAAATGGTAAGAGAGGATGTTGAGAAGGCCGAACTTTTTAATTCCTATTTTGCATCTGTTTTCTCTCAGAAAGAAAATGTAACATCAACTGATCTTCACTGTCCTTTTAAAGGAATAGAGGAATCCAAGTTATCTGTAAACAGAAAGATTGTGAGGGAATATTTAGCTAACATAAATGAGTTCAAGTCTCCAGGTCCAGATGAATTACACCCCAGAGTACTGAAGGAGATCGTAGAAGAAATTTTAGAACCACTCTCCATAATCTTTGAAAATTCTTGGAGAACAGGAGAAGTCCCAGAAGACTGGAGAAGAGCAAATGTTGTTCCTATCTTCAAAAAGGGGAAGAAGGTGGACCCAGGGAACTATAAGCCGGTGAGTCTGACTTCTATACCAGGAAAGATCTTTGAACAAATTATTAAACAACATGTATGTAAGTACATGGATAAGAATGAAGTGATTAACCAGAGTCAGCATGGGTTTGTAACTAACAAGTCATGTCAGACTAACTTAATTTCCTTCTATGACAGAATCACTGACTGGGTGGATCAGGGAAATGCTGTAGATATAGTATATCTTGACTTCAGCAAAGCATTTGACAAAGTATCTCACACCATCCTTATTGAAAAAATGACCAAGTATGCAACGGACCAGGCAACTGTTAGGTGGATTCATAACTGGCTTAGTGATCGGACTCAAAGGGTGGTTGTAAATGGCTTCACATCCAGCTGGATGAATGTCTCAAGTGGGGTACCACAGGGCTCCGTCCTGGGACCTGTATTGTTCAACATCTTTATCAATGATTTAGATGAAGGAATTGAGGGTAAGCTGATTAAATTTGCTGATGACACAAAGCTAGGAGGGATAGCTAATACTAGAGAAGAGAGAGAGAGGATTCAAAAAGACCTAAATAAACTGGAGCAGTGGGCAGCAACCAACAGAATGGTTTTTAACAGGGAAAAATGCAAAGTACTACATCTGGGCAATAAAAATGAAAAAAGCACATACAGAATGGGAGGAATAGAGCTAAGCAACAGTACATGTGAAAAAGACTTAGGTATACTAATAGATCATAGACTGAACATGAGTCAACAGTGTGATGCAGCAGCAAAAAAGGCAAATACAATTCTGTGATGTATTAACAGAAGCATACAGTCTAGATCACGTGAAGTCATTATCGGTCTTTACTCCTCTTTGGTCAGACCTCATCTGGAATACTGTGTACAGTTTTGGGCACCATATTTTAAAAAAGACATAGACAAACTGGAGCAAGTTCAGAGAAGAGCGACCAGAATGGTGACTGGTCTGCAAACCATGTCCTATGAGGAACGATTGCAGGATTTGGGAATGTTTAGCTTGCAAAAAAGAAGACTGAGAGGAGACTTAATAGCTGTCTACAAATATGTCAAGGGCTGTCACATTGTAGAAGGATCATCTTTATTCTCATTTGCACAAGGAAAGACTAGAAGCAATGGGATGAAACTAAATGGGAGGAGACACAGATTAGATATTAGAAAAAACTTTTTGACAGTTAGGGTGATTAATGAGTGGAACAGGCGGCCACGAGAGGTAGTGAGTTCCCATTCAATGGACGTCTTCAAACAGAGTCTGGACAGACATCTGTCTGAGATGATCTAGTGAATCCTGCTTTGAGCAGGGGGTTGGACCAGATGACCCAGGAGGTCCCTTCCAACTCTACCATTCTATGATTCTATGTACAGGACTGTATGTGGAGCCATCATACTATGTACAGGGCTGTATGTGGAGCCATCATACTATGTACAGGACTGTATGTGGAGCCATCATACTATGTACAGGGCTGTATGTGGAGCCATCATACTATGTGCAGGACTGTATGTGGAGTCATCATACTATGTACAGGACTGTATGTGGAGCCATCATACTATGTACAGGGCTGTATGTGGAGCCATCATACTATGTACAGGACTGTATGTGGAGCCATCATACTATGTGCAGGACTGTATGTGGATCCATCATACTATGTGCAGGACTGTATGTGGAGCCATCATACTATGTACAGGGCTGTATGTGGAGCCATCATACTATGTGCAGGACTGTATGTGGAGCCATCATACTATGTACAGGGCTGTATGTGGGGCCATCATACTATGTACAGGGCTGTATGTGGAGCCATCATACTATGTGCAGGACTGTATGTGGAGCCATCATACTATGTACAGGACTGTATGTGGAGCCATCATACTATGTGCAGGACTGTATGTGGAGTCATCATACTATGTGCAGGACTGTATGTGGAGTCATCATACTATGTACAGGGCTGTATGTGGAGCCATCATACTATGTACAGGGCTGTATGTGGAGTCATCATACTATGTGCAGGACTGTATGTGGAGCCATCATACTATGTACAGGACTGTATGTGGAGCCATCATACTATGTACAGGACTGTATGTGGGGCCATCATACTATGTACAGGACTGTATGTGGAGCCATCATACTATGTACAGGGCTGTATGTGGAGCCATCATACTATGTACAGGGCTGTATGTGGAGCCATCATACTATGTACAGGGCTGTATGTGGAGCCATCATACTATGTACAGGGATGTATGTGGAGTCATCATACTATGTACAGGGCTGTATGTGGAGCCATCATACTATGTACAGGGCTGTATGTGGAGCCATCATACTATGTACAGGACTGTATGTGGAGTCATCATACTATGTACAGGGCTGTATGTGGAGCAATCATACTATGTGCAGGACTGTATGTGGAGCCATCATACTATGTACAGGGCTGTATGTGGAGCCATCATACTATGTGCAGGACTGTATGTGGAGCCATCATACTATGTGCAGGACTGTATGTGGAGCCATCATACTATGTACAGGACTGTATGTGGGGCCATCATACTATGTACAGGGCTGTATGTGGAGTCATCATACTATGTACAGGGCTGTATGTGGAGCCATCATACTATGTACAGGACTGTATGTGGGGCCATCATACTATGTACAGGTCTGTATGTGGAGACATCATACTATGTACAGGGCTGTATGTGGAGCCATCATACTATGTACAGGACTGTATGTGGAGCCATCATACTATGTACAGGGCTGTATGTGGAGCCATCATACTATGTACAGGGCTGTATGTGGAGCCATCATACTATGTACAGGGCTGTATGTGGAGCCATCATACTATGTACAGGACTGTATGTGGAGCCATCATACTATGTACAGGGCTGTATGTGGAGCCATCATACTATGTACAGGGCTGTATGCGGAGCCATCATACTATGTACAGGACTGTATGCGGAGCCATCATACTATGTACAGGACTGTATGTGGAGCCATCATACTATGTACAGGACTGTATGTGGAGCCATCATACTATGTACAGGACTGTATGTGGAGCCATCATACTATGTACAGGGCTGTATGTGGGGCCATCATACTATGTACAGGACTGTATGTGGAGTCATCATACTATGTACAGGACTGTATGTGGAGCCATCATACTATGTACAGGGCTGTATGTGGAGCCATCATACTATGTACAGGGCTGTATGCGGAGCCATCATACTATGTACAGGACTGTATGTGGAGCCATCATACTATGTACAGGACTGTATGTGGAGCCATCATACTATGTACAGGACTGTATGTGGAGCCATCATACTATGTACAGGACTGTATGTGGAGCCATCATACTATGTACAGGGCTGTATGTGGGGCCATCATACTATGTACAGGACTGTATGTGGAGTCATCATACTATGTACAGGGCTGTATGTGGAGTCATCATACTATGTACAGGACTGTATGTGGAGCCATCATACTATGTACAGGGCTGTATGTGGAGCCATCATACTATGTACAGGGCTGTATGTGGAGTCATCATACTATGTACAGGGCTGTATGTGGAGTCATCATACTATGTACAGGGCTGTATGTGGAGTCATCATACTATGTACAGGACTGTATGTGGAGTCATCATACTATGTACAGGGCTGTATGTGGAGTCATCATACTATGTACAGGACTGTATGTGGAGCCATCATACTATGTACAGGGCTGTATGTGGAGTCATCATACTATGTACAGGACTGTATGTGGAGTCATCATACTATGTACAGGACTGTATGTGGAGTCATCATACTATGTACAGGGCTGTATGTGGAGCCATCATACTATGTACAGGGCTGTATGTGGAGCCATCATACTATGTGCAGGGCTGTATGTGGAGCCATCATACTATGTACAGGACTGTATGTGGAGTCATCATACTATGTACAGGGCTGTATGTGGAGTCATCATACTATGTGCAGGGCTGTATGTGGAGCCATCATACTATGTGCAGGGCTGTATGTGGAGCCATCATACTATGTACAGGGCTGTATGTGGAGTCATCATACTATGTACAGGGCTGTATGTGGAGCCATCATACTATGTACAGGGCTGTATGTGGAGCCATCATACTATGTACAGGGCTGTATGTGGAGTCATCATACTATGTACAGGGCTGTATGTGGAGCCATCATAGTATGTACAGGACTGTATGTAGAGTCATCATACTATGTACAGGACTGTATGTGGAGTAATCATACTATGTACAGGGCTGTATGTGGAGACATCATACTATGTACAGGACTGTATGTGTACTCATCATACTATGTACAGGACTGTATGTGGAGCCATCATACTATGTACAGTACTGTATGTGGAGTCATCATACTATGTACAGGACTGTATGTGAAGTCATCATACTATGTACAGGGCTGTATGTGGAGCCATCATACTATGTACAGGGCTGTATGTGGAGCCATCATACTATGTACAGGGCTGTATGTGGAGCCATCATACTATGTACAGGACTGTATGTGGAGCCATCATACTATGTACAGGACTGTATGTGAAGTCATCATACTATGTACAGGGCTGTATGTGGAGCCATCATACTATGTACAGTGCTGTATGTGGAGCCATCATACTATGTACAGTGCTGTATGTGGAGCCATCATACTATGTACAGGGCTGTATGTGGAGCCATCATACTATGTACAGGGCTGTATGTGGAGCCATCATACTATGTACAGGACTGTATGTGTACTCATCATACTATGTACAGGACTGTATGTGGAGCCATCATACTATGTACAGTACTGTATGTGGAGTCATCATACTATGTACAGGACTGTATGTGGAGTAATCATACTATGTACAGGGCTGTATGTGGAGACATCATACTATGTACAGGGCTGTATGTGGAGACATCATACTATGTACAGGACTGTATGTGTACTCATCATACTATGTACAGGACTGTATGTGGAGCCATCATACTATGTACAGTACTGTATGTGGAGTCATCATACTATGTACAGGACTGTATGTGAAGTCATCATACTATGTACAGGGCTGTATGTGGAGCCATCATACTATGTACAGGGCTGTATGTGGAGCCATCATACTATGTACAGGGCTGTATGTGGAGCCATCATACTATGTACAGGGCTGTATGTGGAGCCATCATACTATGTACAGGGCTGTATGTGGAGCCATCATACTATGTACAGGGCTGTATGTGGAGTCATCATACTATGTACAGGACTGTATGTGGAGTCATCATACTATGTACAGGACTGTATGTGGAGCCATCATACTATGTACAGGACTGTATGTGGAGCCATCATACTATGTACAGGGCTGTATGTGGAGCCATCATACTATGTACAGGGCTGTATGTGGAGCCATCATACTATGTACAGGGCTGTATGTGGAGTCATCATACTATGTACAGGACTGTATGTGGAGCCATCATACTATGTACAGGGCTGTATGTGGGGCCATCATACTATGTACAGGACTGTATGTGGAGCCATCATACTATGTACAGGGCTGTATGTGGAGCCATCATACTATGTACAGGGCTGTATGTGGAGCCATCATACTATGTACAGGGCTGTATGTGGAGTCATCATACTATGTACAGGACTGTATGTGGAGCCATCATACTATGTACAGGGCTGTATGTGGGGCCATCATACTATGTACAGGACTGTATGTGGAGCCATCATACTATGTACAGGGCTGTATGTGGAGCCATCATACTATGTACAGGACTGTATGTGGAGCCATCATACTATGTACAGGACTGTATGTGGAGCCATCATACTATGTACAGGGCTGTATGTGGAGTCATCATACTATGTACAGGACTGTATGTGGAGCCATCATACTATGTACAGGACTGTATGTGGAGTCATCATACTATGTACAGGACTGTATGTGGAGCCATCATACTATGTACAGGACTGTATGTGGAGTCATCATACTATGTACAGGACTGTATGTGGAGTCATCATATTATGTACAGGACTGTATGTGGAGTCATCATACTATGTACAGGGCTGTATGTGGAGTCATCATACTATGTACAGGGCTGTATGTGGAGCCATCATACTATGTACAGGACTGTATGTGGAGCCATCATACTATGTACAGGACTGTATGTGGAGTCATCATACTATGTACAGGACTGTATGTGGAGCCATCATACTATGTACAGGACTGTATGTGGAGTCATCATACTATGTACAGGACTGTATGTGGAGCCATCATACTATGTACAGGACTGTATGTGGAGTCATCATACTATGTACAGGACTGTATGTGGAGCCATCATACTATGTACAGGACTGTATGTGGAGTCATCATACTATGTACAGGACTGTATGTGGAGCCATCATACTATGTACAGGGCTGTATGTGGAGCCATCATACTATGTACAGGACTGTATGTGGAGCCATCATACTATGTACAGGACTGTATGTGGAGTCATCATACTATGTACAGGGCTGTATGTGGAGCCATCATACTATGTACAGGACTGTATGTGGAGCCATCATACTATGTACAGGGCTGTATGTGGAGCCATCATACTATGTACAGGGCTGTATGTGGAGCCATCATACTATGTACAGGACTGTATGTGGAGCCATCATACTATGTACAGGGCTGTATGTGGAGCCATCATACTATGTACAGGGCTGTATGTGGAGCCATCATACTATGTACAGGGCTGTATGTGGAGCCATCATACTATGTACAGGGCTGTATGTGAAGTCATCATACTATGTACAGGGCTGTATGTGGAGTCATCATACTATGTACAGGACTGTATGTGGAGCCATCATACTATGTACAGGACTGTATGTGGAGTCATCATACTATGTACAGGACTGTATGTGGAGCCATCATACTATGTACAGGGCTGTATGTGGAGCCATCATACTATGTACAGGGCTGTATGTGGAGCCATCATACTATGTACAGGACTGTATGTGGAGTCATCATACTATGTACAGGACTGTATGTGGAGCCATCATACTATGTACAGGACTGTATGTGGAGCCATCATACTATGTACAGGACTGTATGTGGAGTCATCATACTATGTACAGGACTGTATGTGGAGCCATCATACTATGTACAGGGCTGTATGTGGAGCCATCATACTATGTACAGGACTGTATGTGGAGTCATCATACTATGTACAGGACTGTATGTGGAGCCATCATACTATGTACAGGGCTGTATGTGGAGCCATCATACTATGTACAGGACTGTATGTGGAGCCATCATACTATGTACAGGGCTGTATGTGGAGCCATCATACTATGTACAGGACTGTATGTGGAGTCATCATACTATGTACAGGACTGTATGTGGAGCCATCATACTATGTACAGGGCTGTATGTGGAGCCATCATACTATGTACAGGGCTGTATGTGGAGTCATCATACTATGTACAGGACTGTATGTGGAGCCATCATACTATGTACAGGGCTGTATGTGGAGCCATCATACTATGTACAGGGCTGTATGTGGAGTCATCATACTATGTACAGGACTGTATGTGGAGCCATCATACTATGTACAGGGCTGTATGTGGAGCCATCATACTATGTACAGGACTGTATGTGGAGCCATCATACTATGTACAGGACTGTATGTGGAGTCATCATACTATGTACAGGGCTGTATGTGGAGTCATCATACTATGTACAGGACTGTATGTGGAGCCATCATACTATGTACAGGACTGTATGTGGAGTCATCATACTATGTACAGGACTGTATGTGGAGCCATCATACTATGTACAGGACTGTATGTGGAGTCATCATACTATGTACAGGACTGTATGTGGAGCCATCATACTATGTACAGGGCTGTATGTGGAGCCATCATACTATGTACAGGGCTGTATGTGGAGCCATCATACTATGTACAGGGCTGTATGTGGAGTCATCATACTATGTACAGGACTGTATGTGGAGCCATCATACTATGTACAGGACTGTATGTGGAGTCATCATACTATGTACAGGACTGTATGTGGAGCCATCATACTATGTACAGGACTGTATGTGGAGCCATCATACTATGTACAGGGCTGTATGTGGAGTCATCATACTATGTACAGGACTGTATGTGGAGTCATCATACTATGTACAGGACTGTATGTGGAGTCATCATACTATGTACAGGACTATATGTGGGGCCATCATACTATGTACAGGGCTGTATGTGGAGCCATCATACTATGTACAGGACTGTATGTGGAGTCATCATACTATGTACAGGGCTGTATGTGGAGCCATCATACTATGTATAGTGTTGTATGTGGAGCCATCATACTATGTACAGGGCTGTATGTGGAGTCATCATACTATGTACAGGACTGTATGTGGGGCCATCATACTATGTACAGGACTGTATGTGGAGCCATCATACTATGTATAGTGTTGTATGTGGAGCCATCATACTATGTACAGGGCTGTATGTGGAGTCATCATACTATGTACAGGACTGTATGTGGGGCCATCATACTATGTACAGGACTGTATGTGGAGCCATCATACTATGTATAGTGTTGTATGTGGAGCCATCATACTATGTACAGGGCTGTATGTGGAGTCATCATACTATGTACAGGACTGTATGTGGGGCCATCATACTATGTACAGGACTGTATGTGGAGCCATCATACTATGTACAGGGCTGTATGTGGAGCCATCATACTATGTACAGGGCTGTATGTGGAGCCATCATACTATGTACAGGGCTGTATGTGGAGTCATCATACTATGTACAGGACTGTATGTGGAGCCATCATACTATGTACAGGACTGTATGTGGAGTCATCATACTATGTACAGGACTGTATGTGGAGCCATCATACTATGTACAGGACTGTATGTGGAGCCATCATACTATGTACAGGGCTGTATGTGGAGTCATCATACTATGTACAGGACTGTATGTGGAGTCATCATACTATGTACAGGACTGTATGTGGAGTCATCATACTATGTACAGGACTATATGTGGGGCCATCATACTATGTACAGGACTGTATGTGGAGTCATCATACTATGTACAGGACTGTATGTGGAGCCATCATACTATGTACAGGACTGTATGTGGAGTCATCATACTATGTACAGGACTGTATGTGGAGCCATCATACTATGTACAGGACTGTATGTGGAGCCATCATACTATGTACAGGGCTGTATGTGGAGTCATCATACTATGTACAGGACTGTATGTGGAGTCATCATACTATGTACAGGACTGTATGTGGAGCCATCATACTATGTACAGGACTGTATGTGGAGTCATCATACTATGTACAGGACTGTATGTGGAGCCATCATACTATGTACAGGACTGTATGTGGAGCCATCATACTATGTACAGGGCTGTATGTGGAGCCATCATACTATGTACAGGACTGTATGTGGAGTCATCATACTATGTACAGGACTGTATGTGGAGTCATCATACTATGTACAGGACTGTATGTGGAGTCATCATACTATGTACAGGGCTGTATGTGGAGCCATCATACTATGTACACTGCTGTATGTGGAGTCATCATACTATGTACAGGGCTGTATGTGGAGCCATCATACTATGTACAGGACTGTATGTGGAGTCATCATACTATGTACAGGACTGTATGTGGAGTCATCATACTATGTACAGGACTGTATGTGGAGTCATCATACTATGTACAGGACTGTATGTGGAGTCATCATACTATGTACAGGACTGTATGTGGAGTCCTCATACTATGTACAGGACTGTATGTGGAGTCCTCATACTATGTACAGGACTGTATGTGGAGTCATCATACTATGTACAGGACTGTATGTGGAGCCATCATACTATGTACAGGACTGTATGTGGAGCCATCATACTATGTACAGGGCTGTATGTGGAGCCATCATACTATGTACAGGACTGTATGTGGAGTCATCATACTATGTACAGGACTGTATGTGGAGCCATCATACTATGTACAGGACTGTATGTGGAGTCATCATACTATGTACAGGACTGTATGTGGAGTCCTCATACTATGTACAGGACTGTATGTGGAGTCCTCATACTATGTACAGGACTGTATGTGGAGCCATCATACTATGTACAGGACTGTATGTGGAGCCATCATACTATGTACAGGGCTGTATGTGGAGTCATCATACTATGTACAGGACTGTATGTGGAGTCATCATACTATGTACAGGACTGTATGTGGAGCCATCATACTATGTACAGGGCTGTATGTGGAGCCATCATACTATGTACAGGACTGTATGTGGAGTCATCATACTATGTACAGGACTGTATGTGGAGTCATCATACTATGTACAGGACTGTATGTGGAGCCATCATACTATGTACAGGACTGTATGTGGAGCCATCATACTGTGTACAGGGTTGTATGTGGAGCCGTGTTCGCCATGACCTACAGCGACCGACAGAGGGCGGCAGACAAGTGCGAGGAGATGGAGGAGGCTACAGCCAGTGCTTCCAGCTCCTGTACGGTAAGTACAGACAATCCACCTGGCCACGTACAAGACATCGTTCACACTTACCTGCCATTTTTTACATTTTCTTAAATGCATATATTTTGATTTTATTAAAAATGGGATTTATTAAAATTTTTGGGTCTGACATCTGTTTAATGAGTTAACTGAGAATTCATCAGTGAGCTTGCAGCTTTTTTTTTTAAGCTGTCATTTTACTGAGCCTACATGAAAGCTGAGCAGAACTTTGTGTCAGTGAGAGGAGCTCACTGACAGGTCCTCAGTTGACTCATTCCACAGCCACTTAAAAAGCCTGTAAAAGCCAAACTGTGAAAAATTTTTAATGGAACCAATTTGCAAAAAATATTTGGCTCAAAAATAAATGCATTTAAATACAAAAGAAAGTCCCCAAAGGTGACCATAACATTTAAAGGGGAAATGCCCGCTCAAACAAGATCCCTATGGTTAGAGATTTCCTGGACACAGCCCTGCTCAGAGTGGAAAAACATGGCTGCTCTGGTACAGAAACAGCGCCACATCTGCTCACAGGCGGTATTGTAGGACCCTGAGCTGTAATACCAAATACAACCCATGGGTCAGGGTGGCGCTGTTTTCCGTAACAATTATTTAAATGTTTTTATTCCCTGACGAAGTAAATGGTGAAGAATAAAAACGCAAGGTATATAAGAAAGCGCCTGAAGTTTATTCCGGCGGGCGGGATGCTGAAGCTTCGATCCCCATGGTGCGAGCCTCCATGTGAGGCCGGTGTGGGGACTCGCCTCCTCTCCTGCCTGGAGGGCGCACATTAGCGGCCGCTGTAGGCGGATTAGGATGAACGGCTGGAATGTGCTGGATTATAGGGCCCCGGCTCTCACCGCTCCGGGCTGAGAAAATATTCGTCTGCGCGCTGATTCCATCACTCAGAGGCGAACGCCCAGTAACCCTGTACGGCCGGGTCTGCCAGTCACTATAGCGGCAGGATGGGCCCTGAACACTGTCAGGAGTCAGTCATAGCAGGGGTCCTCCAAGTCACAGCTGCTACCTACAGGGCACCAGGTCCAAGCCCAGAGTCCGGTAACTGACCTCCTCCCAGCGAGTGAGGCCGCACCCAGCGGAGGCCATACAGGAACAGAAGGGAGGCCATTGTAGAGCAAGTGCCCGGAAATGTGGCATCCAGAGAAGTCACCGCATACAAGCGCCCAGAGCTGAGCCCTCATCTAAGCCCAAAACAGGTTTAAGACGAGGAGGGGTTAATGCAGGACAAAAACAGCGCAAATAATGATGGCAATACCGCCACTCATACCAGTATCATAGCAGTTATATTCTTATACAGGGGCAGTATCATAGCAGTTATATTCTTATACAGGGGCAGTATCATAGCAGTTATATTCTTATACAGGGGCAGTATCATAGCAGTTATATTCTTATACAGGGGCAGTATCATAGCAGTTATATTCTTATACAGGGGCAGTATCATAGCAGTTATATTCTTATACAGGGGCAGTATTATAGCAGTTATATTCTTATACAGGGGCAGTAATATAGCAGTTATATTCTTATACAGGGGCAGTATCATAGCAGTTATATTCTTATACAGGGGCAGTATTATGGCAGTTATATTTTTATACAGGGGCAGTATTATAGCAGTTATATTCTCATACAGGGGCAGTATCATAGCAGTTATATTCTTATACAGGGGCAGTATTATAGCAGTTATATTCTTATACAGGGGCAGTATCATAGCAGTTATATTCTTATACAGGGGCAGTATCATAGCAGTTATATTCTTATACAGGGGCAGTATCATAGCAGTTATATTCTTATACAGGGGCGGTATTATAGCAGTTATATTCTTGTACATAGGGGCAGTATTATAGCAGTTATATTCTTGTACATGGGAGCAGCATTATAGTAATTATATTCTTGTACATAGGAGCTGTATTATAGTAGTTATATTCTTGTACATAGAGGGCAATATTATAGTAATTATATTCTTGTACATAGGGGGCTGTATTATAGTAGTTATATTCATGTACATTACAGACCAAAAGTTTGGACACACCTCATTTAAAGATTTTTCTGTATTTTCATGACTATGAAAATTGTGCTTTCACACTGAAGGCATCAAAACTATGAATTAACACATGTGGAATTATATACTTAACAAAAAAGTGTGAAACAACTGAAAATATGTCTTATATTCTAGGTTCTTCAAAGTAGCCACCTTTTGCTTTGATGACTGCTTTGCACACTCTTGGCATTCTACTTGATGAGCTTCAAGAGGTAGTCACCGGAAATGGTTTTCACTTCACAGGTGTGCCCTGTCAGGTTTAATAAGTGGGATTTCTTGCCTTATAAATGGGGTTGGGACCATCAGTTGTGTTGTGCAGAACTCTGGTGGATACACAGCTGATAGTCCTACTGAATAGACTGTTAGAATTTGTATTATGGCAAGAAAAAAGCAGCTAAGAAAAGAAAAATGAGTGGCCATCATTACTTTAAGAAATGAAGGTAAGTCAGTGCGAAAAATTGGGCAATCTTTGAAAGTGTCCCCAAGTGCAGTTGCAAAAACCATCAAGCGCTACAAAGAAACTGGCTCACATGAGGACCGCCCCAGGAAAGGAAGACCAAGAGTCACCTCTGCTTCTGAGAATAAGTTTATCCGAGTCACCAGCGTCAGAAATCGCAGGTTAACAGCAGCTCAGATTAGAGACCAGGTCAATGCCACACAGAGTTCTAGCAGCAGACACATCTCTTCAACAACTGTTAAGAGGAGACTTTGTGCAGCAGGCCTTCATGGTAAAATAGCTGCTGGGAAACCACTGCTAAGGACAGGCAACAAGCAGAAGAGACTTGTTTGGGCTCAAGAACACAAGGAATGGACATTAGACCAGTGGAAATCTGTGCTTTGGTCTGATGAGTCCAAATTTGAGATCTTTGGTTGCAACCACCGTGTCTTTGTGTGACGCAGAAAAGGTGAACGGATGGACTCTACATGCCTGGTTCCCACCGTGAAGCATGGAGGAGGAGGTGTGATGGTGTGGGGGTGCTTTGCTGGTGACACTGTTGGGGATTTATTCAAAATTGAAGGCATACTGAACCGGCATGGCTACTTCAGCATCTTGCAGCGGCATGCTATTCCATCCGGTTTGCGTTTAGTTGGACCATCATTTATTTTTCAACAGGACAATGACCCCAAACACACCTCCAGGCTGTGTAAGGGCTATCTGACCAAGGTGGAAAGTGATGGGGTGCTACGCCAGATGACCTGGCCTCCACAGTCACCAGACCTGAACCCAATCGAGATGGTTTGGGGTGAGCTGGACCGCAGAGTGAAGGCAAAAGGGCCAACAAGTGCTAAGCATCTCTGGGAACTCCTTCAAGATTGTTGGAAGACCATTTCCGGTGACTACCTCTTGAAGCTCATCAAAAGAATGCCAAGAGTGTGCAAAGCAGTCATCAAAGCAAAAGGTGGCTACTTTGAAGAACCTAGAATATAAGACATATTTTCAGTTGTTTCACACTTCTTTGTTAAGTATATGATTCCACATGTGTTAATTCATAGTTTTGATGCCTTCAGTGTGAATGTACAATTTTCACAGTCATGAAAATACAGAAAAATCTTTAAATGAGAAGGTGTGTCCAAACTTTTGGTCTGTACTGTACATGGGAGCAGTATTATAGTAGTTATATTCTTGTACATAGGAGCAGTATTATAGTAATTATATTCTTGTACATAGGAGGCAGTATTATAGTAGTTATATTCTTGTACATAGGGACTGTATTATAGTAGTTATATTCTTGTACATAGGAGCAGTATTATAGTAGTTATATTCTTGTACATAGGAGCAGTATTATAGTAGTTATATTCTTGTACATAGGAGCAGTATTATAGTAGTTATATTCATGTACATGGGAGCAGTATTATAGTAGTTATATTCTTGTACAAAAAGAGCAGTATTATAGTAGTTGTATTCTTGTACATAGGAGCTGTATTATAATAGTTATATTCTTGTACATAGGGGGCGGTATTATAGTAGTTATACAGTTAGGTCCATATATATTTGGACAGAGGCAACATTTTTTCTAATTTTGGTTCTAGACATTACCACAATGAATTTTAAACAAAACAATTCAGATGCAGTTGAAGTTCAGACTTTCAGCTTTCATTTGAGGGTATCCACATTAAAATTGGATGAAGGGATTAGGAGTTTCAGCTCCTTAACATGTGACACCCTGTTTTTAAAGGGACCAAAAGTAATTGGACAGATTAAATAATTGTAAATAAAATGTTCATTTCTAGTAGTTAGTTGAAAACCCTTTGTTGGCAATGACTGCCTGAAGTCTTGAACTCATGGACATCACCAGACTCTGAGTTTCCTCCTTTTTGATGCTCTGCCAGGCCTTCACTGCGGAGGTTTTCAGTTGCTGTTTGTTTGTGGGCCTTTCTGTCTGAAGTTTAGTCTTTAACAAGTGAAATGCATGCTCAATTGGGTTGAGATCAGGTGACTGACTTGGCCATTCAAGAATATTCCACTTCTTTTCTTTAATAAACTCCTGGGTTGCTTTGGCTTTATGTTTTGGGTTATTGTCCATCTGTAGTATGAAACGACGACCAATCAGTTTGGCTGCATTCAGCTGGATCTGAGCAGACAGTATGGCTCTGAATACATCAGAATTCATTCGGTTCCTTCTGTCCTGTGTCACATCATCAATAAACACTAGTGACCCAGTGCCACTGGCAGCCATGCATGCCCAAGCCATCACACTGCCTCCGCCGTGTTTTACAGATGATGTGGTATGCTTTGGATCATGAGCTGTACCACGCCTTCACCATACTTTTCGCTTTCCATCATTCTGGTAGAGGTTGATCTTGGTTTCATCTGTCCAAAGAATGTTCTTCCAGAACTGTGCTGGCTTTTTTAGATGTTTTTTAGCAAAGTCCAGTCTAGCCTTTTTATTCTTGATGCTTATGAGTGGCTTGCACCGTGCAGTGAACCCACTGTATTTACTTTCATGCAGTCTTCTCTTTATGGTAGATTTGGATATTGATACACCTACCTCCTGGAGAGTGTTGTTCACTTGGTTGGCTGTTGTGAAGGGGTTTCTCTTCACCATGGAGATTATTCTGCGATCATACACCACTGTTGTCTTCCGTGGGCGCCCAGGTCTTTTTGCATTGATGAGTTCACCAGTGCTTTCTTTCTTTCTCAGAATGTACCAAACTGTAGATTTTGCCACTCATAATATTGTAGCAATTTCTCGGATGGTTTTTTTCTGATTTTGCAGGTTAATGATGGCTTGTTTCACCTGCACGGAGAGCGCCTTTGATCGCATGTTTACTTCACAGCAAAACCTTCCAAACGCAAGCACCACACCTCAAATCAACTCCAGGCCTTTTATCTGCTTAATTGAGAATGACATAACGAAGGGATTGCCCTCACCTGTCCATGAAATAGCCTTGGAGTCAATTGTCCAATTACTTTTGGTCCCTTTAAAAACAGGGTGTCACATGTTAAGGAGCTGAAACTCCTAAACCCTTCATCCAATTTTAGTGTGGATACCCTCAAATGAAAGCTGAAAGTCTGAACTTCAACTGCATCTGAATTGTTTTGTTTAAAATTCATTGTGGTAATGTCTAGAACCAAAATTAGAAAAATGTTGTCTCTGTCCAAATATATATGGACCTAACTGTATTCATGTACATGGGAGCAGTATTATAGTAGTTATATTCTTGTACATAGGGAGCAGTATTATAGTAGTTATATTCTTGTACATAGGAGCTGTATTATAGTAGTTGTATTCTTGTACATAGGGGGCTGTATTATAGTATTTGTATTCTTGTACATAGGAGAGTATTATAGTAGTTATATTCTTGTACATAGGAGCTGTATTATAGTAGTTGTATTCTTGTACATAGGGGGCTGTATTATAGTATTTGTATTGTTGTACATAGGAGCTGTATTATAGTTATTATATTCTTGTACATAGGGAGCAGTATTATGGTAGTTATATTCTTGTACATAGGGGGCAGTATTATAGTAGTTATATTCCTGTACATAGAAGCAGTATTATAGTAGTTATATTCTTGTACATAGAAGCAGTATTATAGTAGTTGTATTCTTGTGCATAGGGGGCAGTATTATAGTATTTGTATTCTTGTACATAGGAGCAGTATTATAGTAGTTGTATTCTTGTACATAGGGGGCTGTATTATAGTAGTTGTATTCTTGTACATGGGAGCAGTATTATAGTAGTTATATTCTTGTACATGGGAGCAGTATTATAGTAGTTATATTCTTGTACATAGAAGCAGTATTATAGTAGTTATATTCTTGTACATAGAAGCAGTATTATAGTATTTGTATTCTTGTACATAGGAGCAGTATTATAGTAGTTATATTCTTGTACATAGAAGCAGTATTATAGTAGTTATATTCTTGTACATAGAAGCAGTATTATAGTATTTGTATTCTTGTACATAGGAGCAGTATTATAGTATTTGTATTCTTGTCCATAGGAGAGGATAGACGTGTGCTTGAGAGCTCTCAGCAGGGCGGAGGCATGGCTTCTGACCCAGGTGGAGGGGAGGGGAGCTGGGCTGATGATCCAGGGAAAGCCCCTGGTTTGGAGTCTGGCCTGCAGCCTGCACCTGATGGTAATGGAAAGCTGGAGATGGTGGCTGGTGAGTTTTCTAAACCTGCTTGTTATGTTGGAGGATTAAATGATAAAGTTACAAGGCAAAGTATATTTAAGCTGGAATTGCATATCAGCAAACTAAAAGAAGAAATTAAGAAAGAGACTGATCCTAAGGTAAAACTGATGAAATGCGAGTGTCTGGATGATTGCAGCCGAGAGCTGCTGATCAGGAAAGAAAAACTGGAGAAAGGTTTAAACTCTGTGCCCAGAAAGGAGACTTGGGCTAAAGAGAAAAAAAAAGAATCCAGAGCCCAGACTGTGAGCAGAAAACGCTTTATTGGGAATAAGGACATTAAATATAAAACTGTGTACAGCATTGTGGAGCAAGGAAGCCCAGTGAGAAGTGCAGCGCTGATATCGGGCACAATGTGAGGGGTCCGAGACACCAGAAAGTGCTGCAGAGGAAAGTGTGCCAGCAAACGAGGGGTTAACTGCAGTGACCTCTCTATGCAGCAATGAAGTGAGCTCAGCTGCTGAGAGTGAGAAAGAAAGTGCACCCTGTACTGATACTGTGAGTGAGACCCCCCTCAGCGCTGTGAGTGAGACCCGCTCACTGGTGCTAGTGAATGTCTGTCTGCAACAGATAATACAAATATTATAATGGACTCTGAACCATCCATGTCAGTGAATAGAGACAATACTGTGCAACCATCAGTGGTAATGGACTCTATGTCAGCGGATGGAGACCACACTGCAGTAGTAATGGACTCTCAACCCTCCATGTCAGTGAATGGAGATAATACTGTGCAGCAATCAGTGGTGATGGACTCTATGTCATGTATGTCAGCGGATGGAGACCACACTGCAGTGGTAATGGACTCTCAACCCTCCATGTCAGTGAATAGAGACAATACTGTGCAACCATCAGTAGTAGATCTGGGTGTTGTTGCAGCACAGTCAGGTGTCAGTAATCATGGAGCTAGGGAGAGCTCCAGCACTAACCTCCAGCAGCGGTGGAGATTTCCAGCACTGATCCACCTGCGGCTGGTGAAAGCTCCGGCACTGACGCATCTGCGGCTGGTGAAAGCTCCGGCACTGACGCATCTGCGGCTGGTGAAAGCTCCGGCACTGACCCATCTGCTGACCATCAGTTCAGGAGACTGTTCTCTAATGTCACCAGACCAGTGAACCCCCCGCCTCAGAGGAGAAACGCAGTCAGGATAAAATACACAGGACCAGAGAACATCCCATCCAGAATTTACATTGGGAAAGTTCTCCTAAAAGACTTCATGAAGTTCAATGCGTCTGAGGTCTACGCTCTGATCCATATCCCATCCAGCAGGATCTATGACATCAGCTTTAAGCTCCAGTGTGATCTGGATTTGTTCTGGAACATCTATAATGACACCAGAGAAGATGAGATCTGGGATCACCTCCATTGTATCCAGCTGTCTAAGCCGCAGGAGATAACGGCCACTGTCCTGTTCCAGTCTGAGGTGGTGGCGGTGGCGGATCTGCAGCACTGGCTGAACCGGCAGTGCATAGTGAGAAGTCATCCTGACAAGATCTATGATGAGGAGCAGATATGGAATGGAGGATATACACTGAAAATCCAGCTGATACAAGAGAGCGGTGTGACCAGACATCTGCCGCACTCCTACCTGGGCTCAGAGAGGGGGATCTGCTACTACCCTGGTCAGCCACGTCTGTGCCATAGATGTGGGGGCCGGCATCTCGCCATAAACTGCTCTCGTATCACATGCTCATTATGTGGACAGTCAGGTCATACAAAGGACAACTGCACAGGACCCGTCATCTGTAATCTGTGCTCAGAACCAGGGCATACGTTCCGGGATTGCCGGCATGCAGAACACAATAAATATAATGGCCAGACCTCCTCAGAAGTTGTACAGGAAGATGTCACCAGAGGTTCTGATGTCCCAGAAGCTGGTATGGATGAGGACAGAAGTCACAGTATCAGTGAACCTGCTCCAGAGTCTGAGGTACTAACGGATGCTGCACTACTAGGACCACCAGCCACTGAAGAACCACCTAAAGGCCCACCAGCCACTAAAGAAAGACCTAAACCGCCATCAGCCAATATAATAAGACCTAAGCTTCGATCAGCCACTAAAGTAGGGCCTAAAATGCCAGTTGTTAAAGAGAGGCCTAAGGGGTCCAGAAAGCCTGCCACCAAACCAACCAAACATCAGCCCAGTACATCTGTGGAAGCAGTTAGTCCGCCTGCACTGTCCAGTGTGGATGAGGAAGGCTTTGTGACCGTAAAAAGAAAAAATGCATCTGTGGATCCCACCAGAAAAGTCACAACAGTACAGAAAACCTCTGAGCCTCCAGTGCTGGCGATAAGTCCTGGACGTTACAATGTGCTGGGAGAAGACCAAGATGAAGAGTCACAAATGGAGCAAAGTCCTTCATGCGTCCTCGAAAACGTCTCTGATGAGGGGGATCCTGACCCTCCCGTGTCCACAAAGAGATGGGGCACTACAGGTGACAGCAGTGGAAGGAGGAAGAAGACCAAAAAGTCTAAGTGATCAGGATGCGGCTGAGAATAAACTCCATTAATGTGAACAGTGTGAGGACTGTGAGCCGGCGGCAGACGATTTACCAGCGTTTGTCTGACGAGAGATCTGATGTCTTCTTCTTGCAGGAGACGTATTTGAAGAGCAATGCTCATGTGTATGCAGCCAAGAGAGACTGGAGACTTGGGCCGTCATACTGGTCCTTCGGTCTGGAGAGAAATGACGGTGTGGGGGTCCTCTTTAATACCATGAATGTCCAGGTGGACAGAGTCCTGGAGATCTGTCCGGGTCGCTGTCTGATGCTGGACTTTACATTGGACTCCATCCATTATAGAGCGATAAACATTTATGCTCCGCAGACCAGGAAAGAGCGGAGGGAACTATTTGACCACATGAAACCATATTGCTTTACATCTAAAGTATTTATATTGTGTGGGGACTTTAATAATGTGTCCTGTAATGTGGACAGATCCAGCAGTCATAAGCAACTAAGATATGATGAGACGTTCCTTAATAATATAGTCCAGCAGGCCCACCTAGTAGACCCCTATGGGTCTCATCATACCAGTAAGACGTACACTTACCATAAGGGTGGTAATGCCAGTAGGATAGACCGGGTGTATATAAAGAGGGAGGTGAGATGCTCTCAGTACAGGATCAGCCCCCTGGAGTATTCGGACCATTGTATGGTGAGTGTGACGCTGGATCTGGCCCAAGCTGTGGTCTGTGGAAAGGGGTACTGGAAGGTGAACAGCTCTGTGGTCCAAGATCCTCGGTTCAGAGAGGCCTTCACCACATTCTATAATAAACGTAGGACCACCCAGTGTATGTGTGATGACACAGCTGAGTGGTGGGAGATCATGAAGAGTGACATCAAGCAGTTTATTATACGAGCAGCCAGGAGACGTAGTAATATGGATTATATGAGATACACAGCCCTGAGACTGCACCTCAGCCGGCTATACAGCAGGATGAATGGTGGTGAGGAGGTGGACGGACGGAGCGTCAGCCATATAAAGCAGCGGATGAGGGAGCTGCAGTACGATCGCCTCAAGTCTCTCAAGGCGGAGGGACAGTTTGATAGTTGGGGCATCCATAACCCAGATCCCTTTATTGCCTGTAAGAACAGGGTTAGTAAGAAGCTGATCACTGGCTTGTTAGATGAGAATGGGGTGGAGCAGTCTGAGCCGGAGAAAGTCCACAGGATCATTGGGGATTATTATAGAGATCTGTATAAAGGGGCTCATATTAATAAGGATGACATTAAAGCTTATCTGAAGGGGGTGTCCCTACCAACGTTAGACCTGGTGCAGGCAGATAGTATGGCCGATCCCATAACTGAGGATGAGGTGAAGAGGAGCATTGACTCCTTAAAGGCCAACAAGAGCCCAGGACTGGACGGCCTGACCAGCGGGTTTTACAAAGAGTTCAGGGACTTGTTGGCTCCGGACCTGGTGCAGGTCTATAATGA
Source organism: Phyllobates terribilis (assembly GCF_046119375.1). Taxonomy (NCBI): domain Eukaryota; kingdom Metazoa; phylum Chordata; class Amphibia; order Anura; family Dendrobatidae; genus Phyllobates; species Phyllobates terribilis. The sequence continues at coordinate 1,182,895 of NW_027363159.1, read as the reverse complement.
TTGCCTCTCTGCAGGGAAGCTTCTACAGTCCCAGTATAGATCTGTTCTGGTTCTCTTAGCAAAGAAGGGAAATCTAAAAGATGTAAGGAACTGGCGTCCACTGTCTTTGCTAAACACTGACTATAAAATCCTGGCCAAGATCTTGTATTATCGGCTGAGTGAGGTGGCGGGTGAGCTGATCATCGCCAACCAGACGTGTGGTGTGAAGGGTCGGACGATAGAGGACTCATTGCTGCTGGTGAGAGAAGCTGTGACGTACATTAACCCCTTAATAACATCTGACGTACTAATACGCGTCTGTGCCCTGGGACTTAAGAGCCAGACCCGTATTAGTACGTCATCGCGATCGCCGCCGGGTGTCAGCTGATTGTCACAGCTGACACCCGGTACTATGTGCAGGGAGCGGTCCTGCACCGCCTCCAGCACATTAACCCCTGCGATGCTGCGATCGAAGTCGATCGCGGCATTGCGGGGGCAAGGGGAGGTGATCGCCGATACTCACCTTGTCTTCCGGCTTCCAGCGCAGTCTGCAAAGGCTTCCCGGGTGTTGCCATGACGACCCGATGTCGTCATGACAACATCCGGGTCACCAGACAGCAGGAAGATTGTTTGGACATGCGCAGTGCATCTCCAAACAATCTTCACACTGTGCACCGCTGATAGCCTGCATGGCATAGGGATGGTGCTGCATTCCTGTGCCATGCAGGCGATCAGAGAAAAAAAAGTGAAAGTCCCAGAGTGGGACAAAGTAATAAAGTGTATAAACTGTCTGAAAGTGGAAAAAAAAAAAAAAAATTGCAAAAATATAAAAAAAAAATAAAAAAAATAATCCACCAAAAATAAAAATATAATGTACCCATCAATAAATATTATTATAAAAAAAAAAAAAAAAAAAACAATAAAAGTACACTTATTTGGTATCGCCGCGTCCGGAACAACCTGACCTATAAAACTGTCCCACTAGTTAACCCCTTCAGTGAACACGGTAGAAAAAAAAAAAAAAACGAAGCAAAAAAACAATGCTTTATCACCATACCGCCAAACAAAAAGTGGAATAACACGCGATCAAAAAGACACATATAAATAAAAATGGTACCGCTGAAAACGTCATCTCGTCCCGCAAAAAACAAGCCGCCATACAGCTCCATCAGCCGAAAAATAAAAAAGTTATAGCTCTCAGAATAAAGCGATGCTAAAAAATATTTTTTTCTATAAAATAGCTTTTATTGTGTATAAGCGCCAAAACATAGAAAAATGATACAAATGTGGTACCGCTGTAAACGTACTGACCCGAAGAATAAAGCTACCTTATCAATTTTACCACACGCGGAACAGAATAAAAAAAAAAAAAAAAAACAAACAATTCCTGAATTGTTGGTTTTTGTTTATTCTGCCTCCCAAAAATCGGAATAGAAAGCGATCAAAAAATGTCACGTGCCTGAAAATGGCACCAATAACAACGCCAAGTCATCCCACAAAAAACGAGCCGTCACATGACTGTCTGCCAAAATCTGGAAAAATTATAGCTCTCAAAATATGGCGATGCAAAAACTAGATTTTACAAAAAATGCGTCTTTTAGTGTGTGACAGCTGTCAGTCATAAAAACCCCATATGATTCTGGCATTGCTGTAATCACACCGACCTGAAGAATAAAGTCGTCTAATCACTTATACCGCACAAGGAACGGCGTCAAAAATAAACTCTTGGGCTGGGTTTGGGGCTAGGGTTGTGCTGGGGCTAGGGTTGTGCTATGGTTAGGGTTGTGCTAGGGTTAGGGCTGGGGTTGTGCTAGGGTTAGGGCTGGGGTTGGGATTTTTTTCAAAAGTAAGAAAAAAAGATGACGATATGGCGACTAGTGTTGAGCGCAAGTGCTCGCTACTTGAGTTTGCATCGGGTGCTCTGGTATGCATTGAGTATCATGGGTATTTGAGTGACATGCTCGAGTCTCTGCCCCATATGCTTCGCGGCCAAAAAAACTTTACGGGGATTGCCTGCCATGCACGAGCGATCCCCGCATGTTTTTTTTTGGGTGTCTAATAACCGTGAAACATGCGGAGCAGGGACTCGAGCATGTCACTCGAGCACACGCTGTACATGGTGCATACCTGAGTACCCGATGCAAACTCAAGTAGCGAGCACTTGCGCTCAAGAATAATGACAACTTATTCAATATGATGACCTAATGTAAACAAATTCTGTGCCGTACCTCTGGGTTCAAAATGTTCACTATACACCTTAATAAAATCCTTGAGGGGTATAGTTTCCAAAATGGGGACACTTGTGGGGGAGCTCCACTGTTTAGGCACATCACGGGCTCTCCAAACGCGACATGGTGTCCGCTAACGAATTGAATGGAAAATCGGCTTAAATTGTTAGCGGACGCCATGTTGCGTTTGGAGAGCCCCTGTGTGCCCAAACATTGGAGCTCCCCCACAAGTGACCCCATTTTGGAAACTAGACCCCCAAGGCACCTATCTAGATGCATAGTAAGCACTTGGAACCCCCAGGTGCTTCACAAATTGATTCGTAAAAATGAAAAAGTGAAAAAAAAAACAGATGGTAATCTCGCCTGAAGAAGGAGCCTCTGTGCTCTGAAAGCTTGCATATATATATATTTTCTGGTTAGCCAATAAAGGTATCACCCCAAGAATACTTTTGTCATTTTTGGCATACAAGTATTTACATCGATTTTTCTGGCTAGCACGGTGCCACAATATAACTTTGTATTGTACATCATGATAATGGAAGATACCCCAATGTATCGATCACAGATGGATCTGAAAAACCTCCTGAAGAAACTGGCACAAATGAACAGCGACATTTTCTTTCTATCCAGATGCAAAAAAGAAAACTTAATCCCCAAAGGCCTCATAATAAGGAATCCGACTCAGTTTACCTACAATACTCATTTTTCACAGAAACTTTGCTACAGATCATCTGAGAGACTGCGGAATCACCGCATTGGATTTTTCTACAACAAGAAGAAGAAGAGGACCATCCATAAAGAGATAACTTCTCTACAGGGCCGAATACAAGGACCAGATTCATGTCTAATCAAGGAGACATTACAGGATTTTTACAAAAAATTGCAACATCACCTTATTATCAATAAGAAAAAGAAACTTGACAGACTGAGGAAGAAAGCAGGTCTCAATGTAGTTGAAGGTAAGCCCAATTTACAAAATCATTTTAATACATCGTCCTCTGTTGTGAACCTCTCACAGTATGAGCCAAACGCAGGAGAAATGAATGTTTTATCAAAGGGACTAACATTCTGTCCTACAAAACAACTTGATACGGCTCAATTTTGTAGTGATATTGAGGAATTCTTCCGCAGATTACGGCTTAAAGAATTCTCTCACAACCATGCAGATATCACACCACAAGATAATCTGAACAACACATCAAAAAAGAAAAAGAGGACAACCTGGACCCCCAACCTGGGCACAACCAAACTCTAGATCACTACGTAGACTGTTTCCGTAAAAAAGTTAAATCTGACATTTTGGACAGATGCCACAAAGTGCCGCACAATATCAGTATGGAGGAAAGAAAAGCCATACAGTCTTTAAAAGCAAATAACAATATCATCATCAAACCAGCAGACAAAGGAGGAGCTGTAGTCATTATGAACATGTCAGATTACATCCAAGAAGCACACAGACAACTCTTGGATATAAAATACTACACTCCACTTCAGGAAGATCCCACCAAAAAATACACAGAGGAACTAACACATATCATCAATGGGTTTGATTCTACTTCATCCTCACTACTGGAACTAATACCAGACAATCCCCAAACAGGTACCTTCTACATGTTTCCTAAAATACATAAAGGAGGTAATCCTGAGAGGCCAATCATTTCTGGCATTGGGACATTAACGGAAAATATCTCAGGCTGGGTGGAGAACATTCTGAAACCCCTGGTGAGACGCACACCCAGCTATATCCAGGACACCACGGATAGCCTCTGCAAACTGTCAGCTCTCGGCCCACTTCCGGAGGACACAATACTAGCCACCATGGATGTAGAGTCTCTCTACTCCAACATTCCTCATGAGGATGGGATTGTAGCAAGCAAACATTTCCTACAAAAAAACAATCTGGCTACAGAACCAACTCTGCAATTCATCAGGTTTGTGCTCCATCACAATTATTTCTCCTTTGGGAACAATTTATACCAACAATGTATGGGTAGCGACATGGGAAGCAAAATGTCCCCACAAAATGCAAACCTATTTATGGCTAAACTACAGGAGGAGTTTTTGTCATCTTGCTCTATTAAACCTCTAGCATACTTCCGCTACATTGATGATCTGCTAATAATCTGGACAGGCTCAAAAGATGATCTGCTGACCTTCCACGATAACTTCAACAGGTTCCACCCAACCATCAAGCTCACCCTCAACTTCTCAAAATCCCAAATACATTTTCTGGACATGACCATATACATCAAAGACAACACCATACAGACATCAATTTACCATAAGCCCACAGGACTAGAGATGAGCGTTGTTCTACTCGAACTGTTCGCCAATCTCAAATTCGAGCTGTTTTGGGCGGTGTTCGAGCCGTTCGGCGAACACGAACAATTTGAGAAAAATTCGGCTGTTCGAGGTTATGTTCGATAACTGTTCGTGCACCAAAATCATAACTGGATTTTTTCTCAGTAATGATGAAAATTAATGTTAATACGCAGTTTGAGTGTACAGCAGGGCGGGGGGAGGGGCAGGGGATGGATCTCTGCAGGAACAATGAAGATCTCCATTTTTTTTTTCTCTTTCCCGCATTTACAGTGGGGAGGTGCAATCTGTCAGCCTATCAGCAGCGCACACACGGAGCGAAGTGCTTTTTTTCACACAAGCAAGGGCATGTGTCATTGGCAGTGTATGTCACATGTCCTTGCCCTATAAGACCAAGCCATTTTCCCCGTCGCCACCATTTTCTCACTGCTGCAGCTGCGTGTTAGACGGCACCGCTGTTGCTGTGTGCGCTATACCTTGTTAATTTTAAGCCAATTTTCGCACAAATCTACAGATAGCTTGGGAGTAGGGAATAGTTGTGATTGCAGTCCTTTTAAGGACTAGGTTACAGCATTTCCTACGACTTTTATCAGGCAGGTCTGTGCTCTTAAATAGATAGATTGTGGGAGTAAAGACTAATTGTAATTGCAGTCCTTTTCAGGACTAGGTTACATCAGTTCCTATCAGTTTTTGCCAGGCAGGTCTGTGCCAGTGCTGTGCAAGTTTTTTTCACAGCATTTGGCTGAATCTAGCAAAGCTAATCCTTTTTGGCCTATTGCAGAGTGTGTTAGTCAGTGGAGTAGCCTATCTGTGTTGCAAGATATACCACCTGTGTATAGAATACCAATTTTTTTACTTCACCTAGTGAAGTAAAATCTTTTCGCCATAGCATCATTCTATTAGTCCATCTATACTGACCTCCATCAGTTTGCAAATTAAATATAATTTTTTTCTGCATCTAGCTCTGAAAAAATATTGGGCTTCTAGCTGTGTGTGGGACTTGTTGTGTTAATCCATCTATACTGACCTCCATCAGGTTGCAAACTAAATATATTTTTTTCTGCATCTACCTCTGAAAAAATATTGGGCTTCTAGCTGTGTGTGGGACTTGTTCTATTAATCCATCTATACAGACCTCCATCAGGTTGCAAACTGAATATATTTTTTTCTGCATCTACCTCTGAAAAAATATTGGGCTTCTAGCTGTGTGTGGGACTTGTTCTATTAATCCATCTATACAGACCTCCATCAGGTTGCAAACTGAATATATTTTTTTCTGCATCTACCTCTGAAAAAATATTGGGCTTCTAGCTGTGTGTGGGACTTGTTCTATTAATCCATCTATACAGACCTCCATCAGGTTGCAAACTGAATATATTTTTTTCTGCATCTACCTCTGAAAAAATATGTGGCCTTCTAGCAGTGTGTGGGACTTTCTCTATTAGTCCATCTATACTGACCTCCATCAGGTTGCAAACTGAATATAATTTTTTTCTGCATCTAGCTCTGAAAAAATATTTGGCCTTCTAGCAGTGTGTGGGACTTTCTCTATTAGTCCATCTATACTGACCTCCATCAGGTTGCAAATTAAAAATAGTTTTTATCTGCATCTACAGTACCTCTGAAAAAATATTTGGGCTTCTAGCTGTGTGTGGGACTTGTTCTATTAATCCATCTATACTGACCTCCATCAGGTTGCAAATTGAATATAATTTTTATCTGCATCTAGCTCTGAAAAAATATTTGGCCTTCTAGCAGTGTGTGGGACTTTCTCTATTAGTCCATCTATACTGACCTCCATCAGGTTGCAAATTAAAAATAATTTTTATCTGCATCTACCTCTGAAAAAATATTTGGGCTTCTAGCTGTGTGTGGGACTTGTTCTATTACTCCATCTATACTGACCTCCATCAGGTTGCAAACTGAATATATTTTTTTCTGCATCTACCTCTGGAAAAATATGTGGCCTTCTAGCAGTGTGTGGGACTTTCTCTATTAGTCCATCTATACTGACCTCCATCAGGTTGCAAACTGAATATAATTTTTTTCTGCATCTAGCTCTGAAAAAATATTTGGCCTTCTAGCAGTGTGTGGGACTTTCTCTATTAGTCCATCTATACTGACCTCCATCAGGTTGCAAACTGAATATAATTTTTTTCTGCATCTAGCTCTGAAAAAATATTTGGCCTTCTAGCAGTGTGTGGGACTTTCTCTATTAGTCCATCTATACTGACCTCCATCAGGTTGCAAATTAAAAATAATTTTTATCTGCATCTACAGTACCTCTGAAAAAATATTTGGGCTTCTAGCTGTGTGTGGGACTTGTTCTATTAGTCCATCTATACTGACCTCCATCAGGTTGCAAATTGAATATAATTTTTATCTGCATCTAGCTCTGAAAAAATATTTGGCCTTCTAGCAGTGTGTGGGACTTTCTCTATTAGTCCATCTATACAGACCTCCATCAGGTTGCAAACTGAATATAATTTTTATCTGCATCTAGCTCTGAAAAAATATTTGGCCTTCTAGCAGTGTGTGGGACTTGTTCTATTAGTCCACCTATACTGACCTCCATCAGGTTGCAAATTTAAAATAATTTTTTGTCTGCATCTAGCTCTGAAAAAATATTTGGCCTTCTAGCAGTGTGTGGGACTTTCTCTATTAGTCCATCTATACTGACCTCCATCAGGTTGCAAACTGAATATAATTTTTTTCTGCATCTAGCTCTGAAAAAATATTTGGCCTTCTAGCAGTGTGTGGGACTTTCTCTATTAGTCCATCTATACTGACCTCCATCAGGTTGCAAACTGAATATAATTTTTTTCTGCATCTAGCTCTGAAAAAATATTTGGCCTTCTAGCAGTGTGTGGGACTTTCTCTATTAGTCCATCTATACTGACCTCCATCAGGTTGCAAATTAAAAATAATTTTTATCTGCATCTACAGTACCTCTGAAAAAATATTTGGGCTTCTAGCTGTGTGTGGGACTTGTTCTATTAGTCCATCTATACTGACCTCCATCAGGTTGCAAATTGAATATAATTTTTATCTGCATCTAGCTCTGAAAAAATATTTGGCCTTCTAGCAGTGTGTGGGACTTTCTCTATTAGTCCATCTATACAGACCTCCATCAGGTTGCAAACTGAATATAATTTTTATCTGCATCTAGCTCTGAAAAAATATTTGGCCTTCTAGCAGTGTGTGGGACTTGTTCTATTAGTCCACCTATACTGACCTCCATCAGGTTGCAAATTTAAAATAATTTTTTGTCTGCATCTAGCTCTGAAAAAATATTTGGCCTTCTAGCAGTGTGTGGGACTTTCTCTATTAGTCCATCTATACTGACCTCCATCAGGTTGCAAACTGAATATATTTTTTTTCTGCATCTACCTCTGAAAAAATATTGGGCTTGTAGCTGTGTGTGGGACTTGTTCTATTAATCCATCTATACAGACCTCCATCAGGTTGCAAACTGAATAAAAAAATTTTCTGCATCTACCTCTGAAAAAATATTTGGGCTTCTAGCTGTGTGTGGGACTTGTTCTATTAGTCCATCTATACTGACCTCCATCAGGTTGCAAATTGAATATAATTTTTTTCTGCATCTAACCCAGCCAATAGTTTTGGCCTAATACCACAGTTTGGCCACTCAGCTCTGCTCGGTTCCCATCCATTGTTTTTTTGTGCAAACAACTCCAGAGTTGTGAATTAGTTAACCACCAAAATGAGTGGAAAAAGGCCTGCTGCTGGTGGAAAGGGGAATAGGCGTGTTGGGAAGGGGAAAAAAGGTTGTGTCCGTGGGGTAGGTGTTAAAGCAACAGTAACATCTGCAGAAGAAAGACCATCTTCCAGCCAAACTAAAATGTCTACTTTTAGCGGACAATGTGATAAGATCCCTTTCTTACGGCCACGCCAATCGCTACAAATTCCAGATGAGGCACAAAAACAGCAGGTGCTTCAACGGATATCAAGTGCTCCTTTAAGTGGGCTCTCCTCCACATCAACTTCAACATCACAAATACTCCAGTCCTCAAAGGTGTCACCCCAATCGCACTTGCTTCCTCACAGCTCCCAAATCTCCAGCTGCCCGTCTGAGTATGAGGTAGAACAGATGGTTGAGTCTGCAGAGCTGTTTACTCATACTATAGCCTGGGAATCAGAGGTCGACTCCAGCGCTTCTGTGAATCCAGACGAGGAAATAATCTGCACTGATGCCCAGAATCTTTATGAGTCGGATCCAGGACCAGACGCAGAAGGTTCTGACCTGTCACGGGTGTGTTGCCACGAAGATCGTCACGAGTACACAGCCTGACTTCTCGCAGCTGACTTGTTGGTGCTTTGTGTTTTCTCGGCAGTGAAGGAGTTAATTCTCTCTCTCTCTGGGCTAGCTGAGGTCCAGCCTCGCCCAGCTGCAATCAATGCTTCGTTAGTGAGACTCCTTTATATTCCTGCAGGTCTGTTTGTGAGGTGTCGGTGAAAGCTTTTCATTCAGACTTACAGAGCGGATCGTGGTGTTTGGAGTTGCTGAGATAAGTGTATTTGAAAGTGTTATTTCCCTTTCCTCGCTTTATCATTTATCTCCTTTCCCGTTGGTGTTCCCTCTGTTGTAGTTTTGTTGAAGTTGTATGCAAGGTGGTTTTGGTTTTTCCCTTGTACTGTCTCGTTCGTCTAAATACTGTGTGTGGGCATATTATCGCTGGTTCCCAATTGTTGTGATCGGGGTCCTTCTCAGGACTAGATTACTGTGGTGCAGGGATCCTCAGGAGGTAGGGGTTACGCTGGCGGCCTGGACCTCTGTACCTTTAACAGTACCTCCAGGATGAGGGATTAGTCAGGGCCCCAGCTTAGGGTCAGCTTAGGCCCCCTACCTCCAGTATTCTGTGACAGTGTGACATTTTCACCGACCAACTTAGTTTTTCTCCAGCTACCATGGATCCAGTAGCCGGTCTAGCTCAGCAGTTGCAGAGTTTGTCCATGGGGCTGGCGGACGTTAGGTCCAAGGTTTTGCATCCTCTGGAGCAAGCCGGACCAGAACCTAAAGTAGCTCTCCCTGACAGGTTCACTGGGGGGCGGGACAAGTTTTTTGTTTTCCGGGAGGCATGCAAATTGTACTTTCGGCTGCGGCCTCGGTCATCGGGCAGTGAAGAACAAAGGGTGGGAATTGTCATCTCGCTCCTACAAGGGGACCCACAATCTTGGGCGTTCTCTCTTCCCCCTAGCTCCCCAGTTCTCCAGTCAGTGGATAGGTTTTTCGCTGCTTTGGGACTCGTATATGATGACCCAGATCGGATCTCCCTTGCTGAGTCTAAGTTACGTAGGATTCAGCAGGGAGATCGTCCGGCGGAGGAATTCTGTTCGGAGTTCCGTAGGTGGGCCACGGACACCCAGTGGAATGACCCGGCTCTTAGGAGCCAGTTTTGTCATGGTTTATCCGACAAATTACAGGATGTGTTGGCACAGTATGACTCTCCCGCGTCACTGGAAGCCGCTATGGCCCTTGCTATTCGCGTTGACAGACGGCTTCGGGAGAGGTGCGGGATAACTCTACCCCCTGTAATGTCTCCACCTCTTACAAGGTCCCCTCATATGGTGGTTCCCCTGGTCAGTCCGGAGGAGCCTATGCAATTAGGAGGGACATCATTTCGGGGAAGGGGACCGGTGGTGCGCCATAAGACAGGAAGGTGTTTCCTCTGCGGGAAAAAGGGACATTTTATTGGGGGGTGTCCATCCCGCCCCTTGCTGAGTAAAGAGTCGTCGAAAAAACTGTTGATCCCAGGTTGTGTGGTGGACGGCAATCTGGGAGTAGGTATTTCGTCCCTAGGTTCGTCTCAGTTTCTCGTACCGGCGGAGGTGGTGGTGGGTACGAGAACTGAGAGGATATCTGTTCTTCTGGATAGTGGGGCCGGGGCTAATCTGGTTGATGCTCGGTTTGCCCGGGTTCAAGGTATGCGATTGAGTGAGTTGGCTAAACCCATCCCCATATTCTCGATCGATGCCAGGCCTCTCGGTCAGGGAAGTTTTTTGCAAGCTGTGCATGGCGTAAAACTTCAAGTGGGGGCAATACATAAAGAACTGTTGTCTTGCTACGTGTTGGAGGGTCTTCCCACTCCTATAGTGTTGGGCCTTCCTTGGTTAGCTAAGCATAACCCTGTTATTAATTGGCAAACCAGAGAGATAAGCCAATGGAGTAAATTCTGTAATAAAAACTGCATGAACACGGTCATCGGTGCGGTTACTCCTTGGGTCTTACCTCCATTTCTGGCAGACTTTGAGGATGTATTCTCGGAGAATGGGTGTCAGGAACTACCTCCTCATCGCGAGTATGACTGTTCTGTAAAACTGCTCCCTGAGGCCAAGTTACCTAAAGCTAGGTTGTATAACCTTTCTGGTCCTGAGAGGCAGGCCATGAAGGATTATATTTCTGAAAGTCTGGCTAAGGGGCATATTAGACCTTCATCTTCACCGGTGGCCGCGGGGTTCTTCTTTGTTAAGAAGAAAGATGGAGGCCTACGCCCTTGCCTGGATTTCCGTGAACTTAATCGGATTACGGTCCGAGATCCGTATCCGCTCCCACTTATTCCCGATCTCTTTAATCAGATCGTGGGCGCCAAATGGTTCTCTAAGTTGGATCTCAGGGGGGCGTACAATTTGATTAGGATGAAGGAGGGGGATGAGTGGAAGACGGCTTTTAACACTCCGGAGGGGCATTATGAGAACCTTGTCATGCCATTCGGTCTGACTAATGCCCCGGCGGTGTTTCAACACTTTGTTAATGATATTTTTCGCCACCTGGTGGGACAGTTTGTTGTCTTATATCTGGATGATATCTTAATTTACTCGCCGGATCTGGTGTCTCATCAGGAGCATGTTAGACAGGTGTTACAGATCTTGCGGGATAATAAACTGTATGCCAAGTGGGAAAAGTGTGTGTTCGCCGTACAGGAACTCCAGTTTTTAGGCTTCCTGGTTTCTGCGTCCGGTTTTCGTATGGACCCTGGGAAAGTGCGGGCAGTTCTTGAGTGGGATCGGCCGGAGAATCTTAAGGCACTACAACGTTTCCTGGGGTTTGCTAACTATTACCGGAAGTTCATTCGTAATTTCTCGTCCGTGGTTAAGCCTCTCACAGACATGACTAAAAAGGGGACGGATTTTTCTAGGTGGTCTGACAAGGCTTGTCAAGCATTCTCCTCCTTGAAAAAATGTTTTGCCTCGGCACCCATACTCATTCAACCTGATGCGTCTCAGCCATTCTTTGTAGAGGTAGACGCTTCCGAGGTAGGGGTGGGAGCAGTATTGTCACAGGGTTCATCCCCTGGTAAGTGGCATCCGTGCGCCTTTTTCTCTAAAAAATTGTCGTCCGCTGAGAGGAATTACGATGTCGGCAATAGGGAACTCCTGGCCATTAAGTTAGCTTTTGAGGAGTGGCGCCATTTTTTGGAGGGGGCAGTTCATCCGGTCACCGTCATCACCGATCACAAGAACCTGCTATATCTGGAGTCCGCTAAACGTCTGAATCCCAGACAAGCTAGGTGGTCATTGTTTTTTACCAGGTTTAATTTCGTCGTTACATATCGTCCTGGGTCTAAAAATGTAAAGGCGGATGCCTTATCTCGTAGTTTCCCTGGGGCCGGGAATACGGACGACCCGATTCCTGTTCTTCAGGAGGGGGTGGTGGTTTCGGCAGTATGCTCTGAGCTGGAGGAGGAGATATTGGAGGCTCAGGGGGACGCCCCTGTTGGACCTCCGGGGAGACTGTTCGTTCCAGATCAGTTGCGACAAAAGGTGATCGAGGCACACCATAACTCAGTTTTTGCAGGACACCCGGGGAGTAAAGCAACTGTGGATCTCCTCTCGCGTCGGTTTTGGTGGCCTAACTTACATAAAGAGGTGGTAACTTTTGTCGCGTCCTGTGGGGTTTGTGCGCGCTCTAAGACCTCACATACCCGTCCGTCTGGGGCCCTCTTACCTTTGAAGATCCCGGAGCGTCCTTGGACTCATCTGTCTATGGACTTTATTACGGACCTCCCTCCGTCTTCGGGTAAAACGGTCATACTCGTTGTAGTGGACAGGTTCAGCAAGATGGCACATTTTATCGCTCTTCCGGCTCTCCCTAATGCTAAAACTCTTGCGCAGGTGTTCATTGGGGAGATTGTGAGGCTTCACGGGGTACCCTCCGAGGTGGTGTCTGATCGGGGGTCTCAGTTTGTGTCCAAGTTCTGGAAGGCGTTTTGTGCACGGCGGGGGATGCATTTGTCATTCTCGTCGGCTTTTCATCCTCAGACCAATGGTCAGACGGAACGTATGAACCAGAGCTTGGAGACATATCTTCGGTGTTTTGTGTCAGAGAACCAGGAGGACTGGGCTTCTTTCCTACCTCTGGCAGAGTTTGCTCTCAATAATAGGCGAAGCGAGTCCACTGGTAAGTCCCCGTTTTTTGGGGCATATGGTTTTCACCCCCAGTTTTGTACTTTCAGTAGGGGGGGCTCTTCGGGGGTTCCGGAGGAGGAACGATTTTCCTCATCTCTCGCTTCAGTATGGAGAGGGGTGCTGAAGAATCTGAATACTATGGGGAACCGATACAAACGTATGGCTGATAGGAGGAGAGTGTCTGGTCCGGACCTAAGTGTGAACGATCAGGTATGGTTGTCTACCAGGAATATTAAACTTAAGGTTCCCTCCTGGAAACTGGGTCCCAGGTTCATCGGGCCGTACAGAATCAGTTCTGTTATTAATCCGGTGGCATTCCGTCTTGACCTCCCCCCTACGTTTAAAATTCACAACGTGTTTCACAGATCATTGCTTAAGAGGTATGTGGCGCCGGTGGTACCGTCACCTTTACCTCCCCCTCCTGTGGTTGTCAATGGTAACTTGGAGTTCCAGGTATCGAGGGTCATTGATTCACGCTTTAATCGCCGGTCCCTTCAGTACTTGGTTCATTGGAAGGGGTATGGTCCTGAGGAGAGGATGTGGGTTCCTGCGTCGGATATTAACGCAGACCGATTAGTTCGGGCCTTCCACACGACTCACCCGGATAAACCTGGCCCTGAGGGTCCGGAGGCCCCTCGTAGAAGGGGGGGTACTGTCACGGGTGTGTTGCCACGAAGATCGTCACGAGTACACAGCCTGACTTCTCGCAGCTGACTTGTTGGTGCTTTGTGTTTTCTCGGCAGTGAAGGAGTTAATTCTCTCTCTCTCTGGGCTAGCTGAGGTCCAGCCTCGCCCAGCTGCAATCAATGCTTCGTTAGTGAGACTCCTTTATATTCCTGCAGGTCTGTTTGTGAGGTGTCGGTGAAAGCTTTTCATTCAGACTTACAGAGCGGATCGTGGTGTTTGGAGTTGCTGAGATAAGTGTATTTGAAAGTGTTATTTCCCTTTCCTCGCTTTATCATTTATCTCCTTTCCCGTTGGTGTTCCCTCTGTTGTAGTTTTGTTGAAGTTGTATGCAAGGTGGTTTTGGTTTTTCCCTTGTACTGTCTCGTTCGTCTAAATACTGTGTGTGGGCATATTATCGCTGGTTCCCAATTGTTGTGATCGGGGTCCTTCTCAGGACTAGATTACTGTGGTGCAGGGATCCTCAGGAGGTAGGGGTTACGCTGGCGGCCTGGACCTCTGTACCTTTAACAGTACCTCCAGGATGAGGGATTAGTCAGGGCCCCAGCTTAGGGTCAGCTTAGGCCCCCTACCTCCAGTATTCTGTGACAGTGTGACATGACCATAATGTAGACCCTCATTCCCAAACTGTAACTCCTGTTGGTGGAGACAATGAGGAAGACGATGATAAGACTCAAATACCTGATTGGAGCGACAACTTTAGTTTTTTGTCAGGGCAGGAACAGGTTGGCTCTGAGGACGACGGGTGTGATAACGCACAGGGTGATGATGATGAGGTTGGAGATCCCACTTACTGTCAACCCACAGTCAGCCAAGAGATGAGGTCAGCAGAGGAGGTGGAGGAAGATGCTAGTGACGACGAGGTCAGGTTGCGCCTTCCTGGACAGAGACGTAGTACTGGAAGCACGTCAACAACTGCATCCTCAAACACAACTCTGCCTCTCACCACAAGTCGTGGTGGCTCTTCAGGTCGCATGGGTGCTAAGCCTTGCATAGCCTGGGCATTTTTTCAGATCGATAAAGATGACCCAACTCGTGTTATCTGTAACATTTGTCAGCAAAAGCTAAGTAGAGGCCAAAAAATACATAGTTTGAGTACTTCATGCATGAACCGGCACATGGACATGAAGCATAAGTTGCAGTGGGAAGCTCAGTGTGCTACAATGCGGCCTAGCCGGCCGGGCCAACCACCGTCTGCCATATCTTGTGCATCCGCAGCCTCTTCATCCTCTGTGACTGGGGGGACAGCAGTCACACCTGTTTTGGGGCGCAGACCTGCCACCTCTTTACCCGCAACAGCCAGCGTGATTGGCAGGTCATCATTTTCTTTGGAGGTGGTAACACCAGCTGGTGTTGAGCGCTGTCCGACATCGATAGCACCACCTTTGGATCAAGGCAACCTAACATGTCCGTCTGCATCTTCCTCACAGACCGGCAGTTTGCCGGGGACACCCTTATCAACCCCGTCTAAGCACAATAGCCAGCCCTCGGTCCCTCAGATGTGGACAAGTAAAAGACCATTTCCTCGTAGCCATGAGAAAGCTAAGAGGTTGAATTTCACCATCTGCAAGCTCTTGGCTACAGAAATGCTGCCTTTCCGCCTGGTGGACACAGAGGATTTTCGAGACCTTATGTCCGTCGCAGTGCCCCAGTACCAGATGCCCAGTCGGCACTACTTCTCAAAGAAAGGTGTGCCTGCGCTCCACCAGCATGTCGCACACAACATCACCGCTTCTTTGAGAAACTCTGTGTGTGACAGGGTGCATTTCACCACAGACACTTGGACGAGTAGGCATGGACAGGGGCGTTACATGTCGCTGACTGGGCACTGGGTAACTATGGTGACAGCAGGACAAGGGGCTGCTGTCCAAGTCTTGCCGTCCCCACGAGTTGTGCGTCAATCCTCTTTATGTCAAAGTTCCTCCACTGCTTCTGCCTCCTCAACCTCCTCTCGGTCTTCCACCTGCACCCAAAGCCTGTCTGGTCATGCCACAAGCTTTCTAACTGCGCAGAAGGGATCCTGCACACCTCCTTACTATGCTGGCAGTAGGGCTCAACGTCATCAGGCGGTTTTTACATTGAAATGTCTGGGAAATGTGAGTCACACAGCTGAGGAGTTGTGGTCAGCTCTGGAGAACCAATTTCATGAATGGTTGTCTCCACTGGACCTGAAACCAGGGAAGGCCGTGTGCAACAATGCTGCAAACCTGGGTGCGGCCCTTCGCCGGGGCAATGTCACACACGTGCCTTGTATGGCTCACGTGTTGAACCTGGTTGTCCAGCAATTTTTAGCCCACTATCCCAGACTAGATGGCCTTCTGCAGAGGGCACGGTCGCTGTGTGCTCACTTCCGCCGTTCGCATCCCGCAGCTCAGCGACTTACATCTCTACAGAAGTCGTTGGGCCTGCCACTTCACCGGCTAAAATGCGATGTGCCTACCCGGTGGAATTCAACTCTGCACATGTTGCAGCGACTGTGACAGCACCGACAAGCCCTGGTGCAATACGTTCTGACGTATAGCCTGGGCCAACGAGATCCAGAGGTGGGGCAAATCATGCTGGAGGAGTGGTCTCAGATCAGGGACCTATGCACCCTTCTGCACAGTTTTGAAATGGCGACGAAGATGTTTAGTGCTGACAATGCCATTATCAGCATGACTATTCCGGTGATTTACATGCTGGAGCACATGTTAAACAGAATTCGGAGTCAGGTGGTGGCACAAGAGGAGGTGGAGGAAGTAGAGGAGGAGGAGTTGTATGTGGAAGGGCTAACATCTGCAAGGTCCAGACGGTCGGCAGCACCAAGGCGGCAGGCATGTGAGGGTGGGGGAGATGGTTTTACCAGGGCGCATGGTAGCAGCCAAACTAGTGAGGAAGGTGCAGGAGCCCAGGAAGAAGTGGAGGACGAACTGATGGAAGACTCATCAGATGAGGGAGACCTTGATCACATTTCTGTTGTGCGAGGTTGGGGGGAGAGGACAGAGGAAGGAAGCATGATTGTTACCTCGCCACCAACACAACAGGGACTTGGTGCTCCTGGATGCGCAACACACATGAGTGCCTTCTTGCTGCACTACCTGCAACATGACCCTCGAATTGTGAGAATTAGAAATAATCCTGACTACTGGGTTGCCACACTGTTAGATCCCCGGTACAAAAGTAAATTTGCAGAAATTATTCCTGCCATAGAAAGAGATGCACGCATGCAGGAGTATCAGCAGAGACTGTTGCAGAATCTTACATGTGCTTTTCCACAAAATACCAGTGGTGCACGTAGTGAATCTCACAGTTCCAACTTGCCAACCGTGGGACCGTCAAGTGTTCAGCACTCAAACCGTAACAGAACCACAGTATCTGCTGGTAACATCAATTTTGCGGAATCATTTCACCACTTTTTTAGCCCATCCTTTGCAAGGCCACAGGAGACAAGAAGTCTGACACATAGTCAACGCCTAGAGACGATGGTACAGGAGTATCTCCAAGTAAACATTGAAGCCACGACTGTGTCACTGGACCCTTGCTCTTTTTGGGCTTCCAATCTGGATAAATGGCTGGAGCTAGCCACTTACGCCTTGGAGGTCTTGTCATGCCCCGCAGCCAGCGTTCTGTCTGAACGTGTGTTCAGCGCTGCTGGTGGTGTGCTGACAGATAAGCGCACGCGGCTCTCCACTGATAATGTAGACAGACTCACGTTCATAAAGATGAACAAATCATGGATCCGAAACGACTTTTCTACCCCTGTGTCATCCTGGGGAGAGTAAAAGCTTGATGATTGGTTAAAATCACCCTACCAACCGTTTTAAGCTTTCAAATTACTAAGCATGTTTATCTGTATCTTGGCTGGAAAATAATTTGGGCTTTGTAGCAGTGTGCAGCACTGATTCTATTAGGCCATCTATAATAAGCTCCACCAGATTTAAAATTACTAATCATGTTTATCTGTATCTTGGCTGGAAAATAATTTGGGCTTTGTAGCAGTGTGCAGCACTGATCCTATTAGGCCATCTATTCTAAAGCTTCACCAGATTTAAAATTAACAATAATTTTTAGCTGCATCTAGCCCGGAAAATAATTTTGGGGCTCCGAGATGCGCAAGACACATAAGTGCCTTCTTGCTGCACTACCTGCAGCATGACCCTCATATTGTCAGAATTCGAAGTAATCATGACTACTGGGTTGCCACACTCTTAGATCCCCCAAACTTTTCGATCAACCTTTTCATTTTAATAAAGACCAAAAAAATGGTCATTTTTGAAATTATAAGCATTAGCAGGTTGTTAGAAACTGAAATCAAACAGTTTTCAACTCAAAACTTTATTCTAGGTGATGTTACATTTTCACATAGGACCCCTTGTTCGAAAGGAGCTTCTGAACTCTCTCGTCCATTGAATTTGTCAGGTTTTGGATGGTTTCTGCTTCAATTGTTTTGCATGAGGACAGAATACCCTCCCAGAGCTGTTGCTTAGATGTGAACTGCCTCCCGCCATCATAGACACTCCTTTTAATGATGCTCCAAAGGTTCTGAATGGGGTAGAGGTCAGGGGAGCATGGGGTCACACCATAAGTTTGTCCCCTTTTATGCCCATATCAGCCAGAGATGCAGATGTTTTATGTGCAGCATGAGATGGTGCATTATCATGCAAAAAAATGATCTTGCTGTGAAATACACGGTTCTTCTTCTTGAACCATGGCAGGAAGTGCTGTTTGAGAAAATCCACATACATTATGGAGTTCATCTTTAGCGCCTTCAGGGATCCTAAAGGGGCCGACAATCTCTCTCCCCATGATTCCAGCCCAAAACATTACTCCACCTCCTCCTTGTTGGCGCTGTAGCCGTGTTTACGTGGGGTGTCCATCAACCAGCCATCCTCCACTCCATCCATCTGGACCATCGAGCGCTGCACGGCACTCATCCGTGAACAAAACAGTTTTGAAATCAGTCTTCATGTAATGTTTGGCCCACTGGAGCCGTTTCTGCTTGTGTGAAGTGGATAGAGGAGGTCGACAGGATGGCGTATGCACAGCTGCAAACCTCTGAAGGACCCTGCATCTTGTTGTTCGGGGGACGTTGGAGGCACCAGCAGCTTCAAAAACTTGTCTGCTGCTATGACAAGGCTTTTTTGCCGCTGCTCTTTCAACCTGACGTAATTGCCTGTAGGAAAGAGTCCTCAATTTGCCCTTATCAGCACGCACACGTGTGTACTGTGAATCAGCTACATACTTCTTGATTGCCAAGACACTTCATCCTGATCATCGCACAATGTTGATTGTAGTCATGCCTTGACCTAAACACTCCACAATTTGTTGCTTCTCAGCAGCCGACACATCCTTTTTCTTTCCCATTTTGGCAGAAAATGTAGGCTGCTTAATAATGTGAGACAGCCTTCTTAAGTAGTCTTGCCTTTCATTGGACACACCTGCCAAACTAATTAGCACAGGTGTCTGCAATTGCTTACAGTGATATAAAGAGCCCTGACACACATCACCATCAATGAGTTTAACTGACAAACAAACAAATTCTTCCCTTATCACTCCTAAACACTTGTTGGATAATAATTTGGAACACAGTGTACATGTGCTTTTCCACAAAACACCAGTGGTTCACGTAGTGAATCTTACAGTTCTAACTTGCCAACCGTGGTCTGTATGGAGTTGTTCAATAAAGGGCCCAAAATTAAGATAACATAGATGGGAGAGGTCTCTATGAATAGGAATTCCTAAGTATTTGATACCCTGTGAGGGCCAGGCAAAGGGAAAGTTGAACTGGATGGAATCCTATATGGATTTGGGGAGGGAGACATCGAGGGCCTCAGACTTCGCTGCATTGATTTTAAAATTTGACCATGTAACAAAGTGATCTATTTCAGCCATAACAGCATGGATGGATATATGTGATTGAGTGATATATACTAGGACATCATCAGCAAATAGAGAGCACTTGTACTCGGTGCCTTCCACCTAATATTGGGGTTATGACGAATTGATGAGAGCAGGTGCTCCGTCACTAGGATGTATAAGAGAGGGGACAGAGGACATCCCTGCCTTGTCCCATTGGTGATTGTGAAAGGTGATGAAAATGTTCTGACGCGCCCCCTGGGCCTTGGGACACCCGGAGCCGGACCCTTTTTGGTGGATGCTGGTGGTTGTAGTCTTCGTGGCGGCGACCCGGTTCCGTGGCTCAGGGCGGTCAAACCAGTGGCGGAACTATTTATGTGGTTTTGATGTTTAAATATCCGACTACGCCACCCGTGGATTGCGGTCAGAGTGAACCGTCACTCCAGGGCAGACCGCTGAGGCTGGTGTTGTGGGTGCAGCAGAGCGTAGCATAACTCCCCACGGGAGGAGTATAGCCTCAGGGCAGTGTATGCGGAGGATGGGGGTGATGGTGCAGGGCAGCAGCAGTAACGACACGGAGTCAGTGATGCAGTCCAGGGCCTTTACTCACAGTTCTTATTATCCAGACCACGTCTGCAGGTAACGGCTGCCCACGTCGTACTGTGCTCACCAGGTGAGGGGCTCAGACAACTCCCAGATAACTTTGGAGCGCTTCACAGGACCCCCTTTGTGTGTCCTTTGTCTGGCCTTTCTTACCAACCCTTCTGTCCGGCTGCCTCGGGCCTCCTCTTGGTAAACTTGGCGCCAGTTTCCCTGACCCTATGTGGTGCCTTCCTAGCGGGTGAAGCGAGGGGCTGCGCCACATAAAATGTCACAGCCTCCTGTTTCTAGCTGAGGGTCGTTTCCTGCCTCCACTAGTTTCTGGGACCGGTCTCCCCCTTTGGCCTGACCCCTCCACGCAGGTGGATTCGGGCGTGCGGTGGCGACTCGCCCGTCCGCACCCCTGGGATCCCTTCGTTCCTCGTTCCTGGAGCCTTCTCCGCTCCTCTTCCTTCCTTCTCCCTCTTCCAGGCCTGGGCCTCTGTTACTAGGCCCGCCTCCGGAGCAGAGCTCATGCAGAGCCCCTGCTCCCTGCCACTTCTGCTCAGACTTCTCTGCACTGAACTAAGATGGTGCCCACCTTTTATACTCCCTTCTCAATGCACCCAGGAACTGCTTCCTCCCTGCTCCTGCACTACAGGGTTCCCCTTCCTCAGTGTTCCCTCCCCCCACTCCAGCCAGGGACAGGGACTGTCGTGCCCATCTCAGGGGCATATTGGTCGCCCTGCCCCACGGCAATGTGGTGTAATGCATGCAGGTGTCGGGTCCTGATCCACACTACATCCTTACCTGAGAGTGAGATATCACACCTCTGGGTGAGGTGCAATACCTCTGTAGCAACCGAGCCCTCAGGGTGCTACAGTTCCATTTATCTTCAGCCTAGGTGACGTATTGCGATACAGGGCCGTGATTTTGGCTATAAAAGGGTCCCCTAGACCCCTACCCCAAGCTTTTTAAGAGAATCATATATGGCGTGCCAGGAGACTCTATGGAATGCTTTCTCAGCATCCAACGAGAGTATCTAATTACAAATTTTTAATTGCATCTAGCCCAGGAAATACTTTGTGCCTAGTAGCAGTGTCTGCTAGTCAGCGGATTATCCTGGCTGTTAAGCAAGCTACACCACCTGTAGTTTGGACACTTATTTTTTTCAAAGGAAATGCTTCGGGACCACGGGATACTCAGTGAAGAGCATCAGGAGGCACCCCAAGGCATAGGGGCTGGGACTGGCAGTAGGATACCTTGCGGTGGACAGCCGAGCTCGATCCTTATAAAAGCTTTTTAACTGCAGCAGCTTTAGTGGACGCTACTGGAGCTGGAATTACGCGGCTGCTTGCATGAGACTTGCCCTCCAATAGATCCTTGTAAATGGATTTAAAGTGTATTCATTCAAATTAGAGAGACAATTTAAATTAAAAAGCTTAGAGCTGCCTCCACCACAGGGGGGCTCGCTCGACCCACCAGCGGACAGGCACCAGTATTGGGAGAGGGGGGCTGGCCGTCAGGGTTCACCGCGGCTCTGGCACAAACCCGGCGACGCGGAGGTGGCATGGGCAGGAGCGGACTGAACGTGTCGGCTTCTCACTTTTTAGATTTTAGAAGGGCATGACATGCCTATATCTGTGTCTCCCCCTCCTTTTACTCCTCCACCTCTTTTCTTTTCGCATGACTATATGTACTTGTCACTTTTCCATGTGTTAGTTGTGTCTTCTGAGCAGTTTGTCAGCTTTTGGACACCTTTGAAGGTGTTTTCTATGTGTTTCTATGTGTTTTTGTTTGCCTGCCATTGGTTTTAACGGTGTTCGACGAACAGTTCGGCGAACACACGGGTGTTCGACGAACCGAACCGAACTCGAACACTACGGGGGTGGCTCAACACTACACAGGACGTCCAGCATATCTTAGATGGAACAGCTTTCATCCAAGACACACAAAAAAATCCATCATCTACAGTCAAGCTCTGAGGTACATTCGAATCTGTTCAGACAGCAAGGACAGAAAACTGCAGCTACTATCCCTGAGGAATACATTCCTACAACAAGGATCCCATCCACTGGTAATAGATGAACAAATTCACAGAGCTACAAGGATACCAAGAAGTAGCCTCCTGGATTACAGACAAAGGGAGGACAACAACAGGCTTCTCTTGTGGTCACATACAACTCCCACATGAACATCCTAAGGAAAATTGGTGCTGATCTCCAACCCATATTCCACAGAGACCACAAACTGAAAGAAATATTCCCAGAACTACCACTTCTCTCCTACAAACAGCCCCCTAACTTAAGGAATCTCCTTGTCAGAAGTGTCCTCTGATCACCATCAGTGACGGGCACATTCCCATGTAAAAACAAAAAATGCAAAACTTGTACCCACATATCACCATCAAATACAGTCTGTATACCTAACACAAATCAGGACTACAAAATCATGGATGTCTTTTCATGTACATCCTCCAGTGTGGTGACATGATACAATGTACAAGGTGTCCGGAAGGAGTTTATATTGGAGAAACGATGCAAAAACTGCAAACAAGAATGAATTTACACAGACACACAATTAAGAATGAACAGGACACACCTGTGGGAAAACATTTCTCTGGCCGGGGACACTGTATGAAAGATCTAAAAGTTTTAATACTAAAAGGTCACTTCAAGGGCAACAGAGAAAGAAAAATTTGGGAATTCAAATTGATAAGGATGTTCAATTCACTGACAACAGAACTAAATATAACACCTGGCTTTATGACTCACTACATGGACACAATTCACACCTCCAGATAATTAAACATTCCCAAGGCCTCTCATTTTGCAAAAAAAAAAAAAACAACTAATTTGCTCTCCCTAACTTATCTGTAGGAGACATCACAACTTACACCTCATGAACAAATGTCTTGTTGTAACATCTCTCAAATGCTGTGCCTTTTGTCTCATGAATTCATTTGTAATCTTGCCTGAAGAAGGAGCCTCTGTGCTCTGAAAGCTTGCATATATATATATATAATTTCTGGTTAGCCAATAAAGGTATCACTCCGAGAATACTTTTGTCATTTTTGGCATACAAGTATTTACATCGATTTTTCTGGCCACAATATAACTTTGTATTGTACATCAAACATAGTGTTAGAAAGTTCAGAAAATTCCATTTTGCAATGATTAAAGTTCCGTTGTGAATTTTAGCGTGACTGGACCGTTCTTACGGAAATGTTTCCTGCCTCCTTCACTTAGATTCAGATCATACAGATAGTCAGACACCGCATTATCTCTGATACTATGGCCGATACAGCGCACATATAGATTATACTATAGAGTCCAAAAGTTTTGCTTTTTTTTTTTTAAAATGTGATAACTTCTGTCTGGTTGTTGTGATGCCATTTCCCTGGTGAGGAATTGAAAGTGCATGAAGTTGTCATCATACAAGACCTTAATTGTAACCAAAATGCTTTTGAATATCATTCATATTCTCTGAAACAAGACCAAGAAAGGAAAAATTCTGCCGGGGTATGTAAACTTTTGAGCACAACTGTATCCTTGTTCATGGTAGCATTCATATTTCCATCAATTCTATGCCAAGGGCCAATGGCAGATGCAGAAAAGCAGCCCAAAACCATGAGATTGCCGCCACCATGTTTCACTGTATGCGTTTGGTACCTTACATCATTACGTTTTCCAACTCTGCAGTATATACAGTGCTGCCATCACTACCAAACAGATTGAACTTGGATTCAACCGACCCCAACACCTTAGACCAATCTGTCTCTTTCCGTTGGCCGTGTTCTTTGGCAAACACAAGTTGGACCTTCCGGTTCTTTGCAGAGATGAAAGGCTTCTTGACTGGAACTCGTGCATTCAGCCCTACTGCTTAGTCCTCGCGACTCACTTTGACCCCATATTCTTTGTTCATTTTGTGGACATCAGATACTGACTTTTTCTTTATAATGTGATCAACTCTGGAGGAAGTTCTCCTTGGTCGTCCACTTCTAGGTTTGTCGGCTGTTCCAGAACCTTCTTTTTCTTTCTTTAATATACCTGACACTTGACTCTGAGAACAGGTGAATTCCATAGCTGCCTCTTTATGGCTTTTCCCTGACTTCACTCCCAGAATAATAAGCTTCCTGACATCTGGTGATAAATTTGGCTTTGTCTCTGCCATGTTTTTAACCTTAAAACGCAAAAAAAAAAATTTAGGCAAAATTCGACTGCCCATAACAAAATAGGCAAAACATTTGTTCCAGCAAATGTTGAAATCTAACACATAAAGGGATAAAACAATGTCCAACACAATTTTTGTCCTGATAGCTGACAATCATTTGCTTCCAGTTAACTAAAATCACCAGAAAAATGGCCTCACAACAACAAAACAGAAGCAATCACAATTTAAAAAAAAAATGCAAAACTTTTGGTGGCTACTGTATTCATACAGTCAGGTTTAGCTGAGCTGCCTTTATCATTTGGCACAAAGTACAGTATCACAACATTTAATGTGGCTGCAGGGAAACTAGGCTGTACTTTTGGAGATGCATATAAAAATATTTTTGGTTTTGTCACTCGGCCTCAAAAAATTTAGTTACATATCTGGTAAAAATCCCTGAGCTCTCCTGAACCCTGCTGCTTTTTTGCCGTTTTGCACTGCGTCGCTCCATTGCAGAGATACTCACATTTGTTGCTTTCGGAGTGCAGTATGTGAAATCTCTGCTTTGCAGTCCAACTTTGCATTTTTTCAGTCTTATTTGGGAGTGCGCACTTTCAGCCCTCCCTCCAAGACGCTGCCAATGATCACATGCTCGACTACTAGATCTTCTCCTGATCTGTGGAAGCAGAGAAGAAACAGCCCGTTGCACTACAAGCAGAGATTTCACATGCAGTGCTCCAAAAGACGCAAATGTGAATATCTCTGCAATGGAGCGACGCAGCGAAAAACGGAAAAGAGCTGCAGAATCGGGGGAGCTCAGGGACTTTTACAAGGTATTTAAGGAATCACCCTGTAAGAATTGAATTTTATCGTTCTGGGTCCAATTACTGGAAAGTGGATTGTATTATGTGTTGTGCACAGATATTACTCAGTATTGCAGGGTCTGATTACTGCACACTGGGGTCAGGTGGCTTTAGTGGTCCTATCACTGTCTTATTACAGTTTTTGTGGAGCATTATATGGCGGCACACGCAGTTTGGTACATGTGATGGGTCTCCTAACCATTTTCCTTCTGTATTTTTTTACAGAGAAGGACGGGAAGGCTTTCCATCCAACCTACGAGGAGAAGCTGAGGCTGGTGGCTGTGTACAAACAAGTCCTCCTGGGACCGTACAACCCCGACACGTGCCCCGAAGTCGGCTTCTTCAATGTCCTGGGCAACGATAGGAGGTAACGAACGTCGTGTGGTTTGTTTCACTGTATCACATTCCTATAAAAAAGTAGCCACTTTGTAAATAGCCTAACGTTTTCTTACCGTTTTGTATACACAGCACTGATGCAGATCTGTGTGTCTCCATGGTTACAGACTACACTACATATGTAGTCTGATCCTGCCATTGTATATTTTTCACCACTAAAGTAGCCGTCAGCGACTGCAGGGTGAACCTCATTACCATGAGCATTTATGGGAGCTGTGTACGCAAAACGGCAACAGATTTTCCATCATGGGCATGCATCGATCTGATGTGTCCAAAAAAAAAAAAAAGGAATTGAAATGCAAAGTTTAATAGAAAACTGCAGACTGTTTCTTGCATAAAACTGAACGACGACGCGTTTCTAACCTCTTCATAGAAGCCTTTGCTCCCTCTGAGCGTCGTTCACACACTGTCGTCTTTCTTACAGGAAAGAATGGACGGCCGTGGGCAACCTGAGCAAGCAGGAAGCCATGACGGAGTTTATCACCCTCCTGAACAGATGCTGCCACCTCTTCTCCACATACGTCACATCCCATAAAATAGAGAAAGAAGAGCAGGAGAGAAAAAGGTACTAATCCCTCCAATCCGTACATCCGGCATCGGTGGGGCACGGTAACTGCTGGTTTCCTCCAGAAACAGCGCCACACATGTCCACAGGCTGTGCCTGGTATTGCAGCTCAGTACTATTAAAGTGAGTGGGGCTGAGCGGCAAGGTGACGCACAACCTGCAGACAGGTACCTGAAGACAACTCCAGCACTAATAGTTACTGGAGACGTTCTTAAAGGGACCGCTCTGCAGATTGTGCAGTGAACCCACCCCAACTCTACCAGAAGAGGCGCTGGTGATGCTGATAGATAGGAGATGGTTTGCAGCGGTTTTCTATGGATGCCAGACCTGGGTCCTGCAAATCTTTCTGCTCCAGTCTATAGCAGAGGTTAGCGGCAGTCGCTATCTCACAAGATAGATGATGATCGACATCTGGGTCACGTTTTTCCACACTTAAAGGGGTTGTCTGTTAGTTTAAAGGAGCTTTCTGTTTCCTGCAGGGATAACGTCACGTCACTCTATCAGATTGCTGCAGCCAATCACTGGCATGTACAGCATGAGACCGTAGAAACCAGTGATCGACTGCAGCAGTCACATGGATTATACAACATCATCGCTGCAGGAAAAAAAGTGATGGCCGCCAGAGTGTGAGCACGGGAGAAGTGAAGGAGTCATCAGGCGAGAAATATTTGTTTTTTATGGGTCAATTTTGTAAAATTTCCAACTGCCTTAAGTGGTATCAAATCCCTATCATATCACTAACTTAAAGCCGCAGGAGTTCTTAAACTTTGACTAAGTTCAATACATAGAATCCAACCTGCAGTGTAAAGCATGGGGGACAAAACAGCAGTATGAGACTGATAGGACATGAGGCATCTTTCAGGTTACCTTCTACTCCAGTACTAATTGCAGTATAGCTGGAGTCAGTGATTATGGATTTACGGAGCAGTCGGTATGTAAGACCGGAGGGATCATGGACCGGACTTCTGCTTTAAGTCCCAGGAAGTGAGAACGGTTGACGCTGCTGCAAAAATCATGTCCGACATAGTTCAGTGTAAAGCGTCATCTGCTGACTTTACTGGAGAGAAGAGAAGGAGCGGAGACGGCGGGAAGAGGAGGAGCGGCAGCGGCTGCTGCGAGAGGAGGAGAAGCGGAGGAAAGAAGAGGAGCAGAGGCTGCGGAGAGAGGAGGAAGAGAGGATGCGAGCGGAGGATGAACGATTTAGAATGGAACAGCAGAAGTAAGTACTCCCATCGGAAGTCACTCATCTTTCTTAAAGGATATTTTTGGGTGGGTCACTCATTCAGGACCCTCGTAGTATGAGCCATAGTGCAAGGAGCAGTCTGTTGTATGCAATGCTGGTGACCGGTTGGAGGGTACATGCGCTGGGGTCACCAACAATGGGGTCCACGGAGCCCTGTCACATTCATTTTAATGGAAAATTACTAAAGCTCTGCCGGCCACAGGCAATGGTGGGTGCAGCAGTCATTAGGGCAGGACCGTGCATTTGTGTTTCAAATCTTAATTCTATTTTTTTTTTGCAGGCAGCAGATCATGGCCGCCCTGAACTCGCAGACAGCGGTGCAGTTTCAGCAGTACGCAGCGCAGCAGTACCCGGGGAACTTCGAGCAACAGCAGCTCCTGATCCGGCAGCTGCAGGAACAGCACTACCAGCAGTACATGCAGCAGCTGTACCAAGTGCAGCTCGCTCAGCAACAGGTAGACGCAGCGCACAGACCCCCGAGCCTCGCTGCTCTGAGCTGCATTTACCTGTCGGACCATGTTCCCACGTAGCATAAATGCTGCAGGGTTTGTTTTTTTTTGCAGAAAATCCCCTGTGTTTAAAACGGTGTTTCCCAAACTCCAGTCCTCACGGCCCCCATAGGTCATGTTTTCAGGATTTCCTTAGTATTTCCATCACCTGTGTAATACTATCAAGGCATCAGGAATTCTCTCACCTGTGTAATACGAAGGAGATCCTGAAACATGACCTGTGGGGGCCGTGAGGACTGGAGTTTTGGAAACACTGGTTTAAAAGTTTGAGGAAACTTCTTGTGCTTCCCGGAAAACTCCTGACCGCTGTGCATCTAAAGACGTTGCTGAAATTTGTGGTTTTTTGGTTTGTTTATTTTTTCCTGTGGAGCCGAAAAAATGCATGAAAAAATGCCCTCGCTTCTTGTACAGAATTAATAAAACCTTCAGATCTTCAACAATAAATGGGGTAAAAACAGCTGTAAAAATACGATAATCAGAGTAGATTGCTATTGCGGGTTTTGATGTAGAAAATAAACCCTGCACTTTACGCTCCCTGGAACCTGAACTAATTAACTAATTGTTTTTAGTAAGAAAAAAATAAAAAAATTGCGCGGCTGAGTTTTGCTCTTGATGATGGTGGTGCGCTGAGTAGCTGGTTGATTAGATGCAGCGTTTATAAGTGGAAGACAGTGGGATTTGTGTGCAGCGTCTATTGGAGCCTGTGGTTGTCTGAAACGCTGCCTCATTAGAAGTTAAGCTTCTTTGTTCTTCCCCTCATGCTTTACACTGCAGTTTTGCTTTGCAGCATACAAGAAATGAAGAATGCTCATAAATGACGTGGTGTTACCCTCTCCTTACCCTCTCGGCCTTACAGAAACAGCAGGGGGCACTTTCGGCTGGAACCAGCTCCCCTGTCAGTTCTCCATCCAAGATGAACATGGGAAGCATCACCGGCTCCGGAGAAGCCCCCTCGGTCAATGGACAAACCCACCCACACATAGACAATGCTGAGAAAGAACTGGAGGCCGACCCCGCTGGAAGACCTGCTGGAGAACGCGCCTAAAGGTGCGTCCTATTGACCCCAGTGGGGTTGGGGTCTGTTGGGTGGACAAACAGACGATACCTGGACATTGGCTAATGGTTTATGTTTGCTCATTATTTTTCCACTTCCTTCTCTCTACAGAGTCCACGCCGGTCATTGCTGCCCCATCCATGTGGACAAGACCCCAAATTAAAGACTTCAAAGAGAAGATCCGGCAGGACGCGGACTCAGTCATCACCGTCGGAAGAGGAGAGGTGGTCACAGTCCGGGTCCCCACACACGAGGAGGGCTCCTATCTTTTCTGGGAGTTTGCCACAGATAACTTTGACATTGGTTTTGGGGTTTACTTTGAATGGACAGACTCCCCAAACACGGCTGTGAGCGTGCACGTCAGCGAGTCCAGCGAGGACGAGGACGAAGGTACTTTGTACAATTTTCATACTTCATTCCTGTACAATAAATACTGTAGCAGGTCTTCACTGCGTCTCACCCCCTCTTCCTGAAGAGGTCGGGGGTCTCTCGAGAAGCAGCATCTTACCCCCTCGTTTTAAGGAGGTTGGGGCCTCTCGAGAAGCAGTGTCTTACCCCCTCGTCTTAAGGAGGTTGGGGCCTCTCAAGAAGCAGTGTCTCACCCCCTCGTCTTGAGGAGGTTGGGGCCTCTCGAGAAGCAGCGTCTCACCCCTTTGATTTGAGGAGGTTGGGGCCTCTTGAGAAGCAGCATCTCACCCCTTCGTCCTGAGGAGGTCGGGGGGTCTCTCTAGAAGCAGCATCTCACCCTTTCGTCCTGAGGAGTTAGGGGGTCTCACCCCCTCGCCCTGAAGAGTTCTGGGGGTCCTATTGAAGCAGCGTCTCACCCCCTCGTCCTGAGCAGGTTGGGGGCCTGTTGAGAAGCAGCGTCTCACCACCTCATCCGGACGAGGTAGGGGGCCTTTCGAGAAGCAGCGTCTCACCCCCTCATCCGGACGAGGTAGGGGGCCTTTCGAGAAGCAGCGTCTCACCCCCTCATCCGGACGAGGTCGGGGCCTCTTGAGAAGCAGCGTCCCACCCCCTTGTTCCGAGGAGGTCGGAGGCTTCTGGAGAAGCACCAACTGGTCATGGATGTTCACCTCTGCAGGAGATCAAAAACCAACAATGTGCTCTCTGGGGCGTTACTGTGGTCTCTCTTGCTTTCCGTAGGTTAAGATTGACCTATCAGACTGGCGGGATGGTTGAGTCGCTGCCTAATTTATCCTCTCCCCAATGCCAGTAGTGGAGGAGCTGTGCCTCTGCAGAGGGAAAACGGGCCGCATCTAGCGTCAGAGAGGCTCATTCACACTTTAAAGTAAAAAGCTTGCGAGCGTGCTCTCCTTGCCAAGGAAACCAGTCACCACTGATAGTTTGTAGAGGTGGCCGGTATCCTAGGCAACCAGCTGTAAACTATAGAATTAAGAATACCTCCATATTTGACAACAGAGATACTTTTTAATAAAGAGTGAAATGTAAAGTTGCTGGTGTTTACAAGCACTTTGCAATTTTACCCAGCGAAGATGGAGGAAAAACCGCACCAAAAACGGATCAGATCAGCATGAGTCGCCCTGTACTCTCTCTGCGGGATTTCTGTAAGACTGCTTGTTTCCGGATTATTCCCGGAAGACCCCTTTATGCTTCTGTTTTAGCTCCGCGCCCATGACTTGTCCCACTCTGATATCCTGGACTCACTCCTGACTTGTGTCTGTTCTTTACAGAGAATCCCAACAACGAAGAGAAAGCCGAAAAGAACGCCAACAAGCCTCAGCTGGAGGAGATTGTGCCGGTCTACAGGCGGGATCGTCACGAAGAGGTGGACGCCGGCAGCCACCAGTATCCCGGCCGGGGGCTCTACCTGCTCAAATCTGACAACTCTTATTCCTTGTGGCGTTCAAAATCTGTGTACTACAGAGTGTATTATACTAGATAAAGGAGGGGCCTGCGGTCAGGGGGAGGAGCCGGCAATCAGGGGGAGGGGCAAGTGATCATGGGGCGGGGCCTGCAATCAGGGGGAGGGGCCAGGGCAGTAAGTCGCTCACATGACCTGGATCCTTTTCGATAAGTGTCGCCTCCTCATCGCTCCTCGTGGCGGCCGACACTAATTCAGAGTGCTGTGATTTAACCCGTTCTTTGCCACTACGATTGGTGGACATGAAAGGGGTTAAACATAATTTGGCTGTGCCTGCACTTTTGTGTTTTGTGTTTTTTTTCGCACTTGTTTGGGATTTTTAATTCTATTCTCTGTGCGCCCACTCGGGGGCATTTCATGATCTGTTCAGAAGATGAACGCGCATGAGAAGCGTCATGGAGGAGGGGGCACCTTTGTGTTGGGTACCAGGGTAGTGGGCGCCCCCTCAAGACTGGTGGAAGGGTAAAGGTCCCATGTGTTCCCCTCGGTCTGCCCTATTCTGTACCACGCGCAGGTAGCTCAGCGCCATCGCAAACAGCAACGGTTTCTCCTCCAATATAGGTCAGGGCAAATCCGAAATGTGCTGTTGCCTCTCTGGTATCAGCCGTCTGTAGCGGGCAGGAGAGGGTAGTGGGGAAAGTTTCTTATCTCTTCTCTCATCAGTCTGATTTGTCTGATCTTGTACCATGTAAAATATGTAACAAATATGAGAAATGGTTTATAATAATAATAATCATATGGAATAATCTGTCCTGTGTGATCTGGTGGAAACACTGCACCTCCCCCAATGCCCCGCAGCAGAGCATGCGCTATGTGAGACCACCAGGGGTGGGCCGCAGGGCGGAGGGGGGGGGGTTCACGAAGGCTGAGAAGCTAGGAGGAATCTGGCAGACTTGCGATTGCTGCTCTGGAGGTGATAACAGCATTTCCTATAGATTTTACCTGTATGATGCTGCACTACGCCTTGTTGCCGTATAAGGGTAAGTCACAGGGCAACGGTCTCTGGTTGTTGTGAAACTACAACTCCCAGCATGCCCGGACAGCTCCTTGACTTTAGTCTGACTTGCACTAATACATTCTGTAATTTCGGTTGTTTTCTATGAAGGCGTCGCTTTTCTATATCGCGTCCAATGAGCTGGATGAGGGCAGAATACGGCCGCCATACATTTACCATGGGAGATGGCTGATCGGCTCTGTGTATCGCTCAGTGCACCTATGTGGGAGCAGTCAGGGCGGCCATATTGCTCATCACTCAGCTTTCCCAGAAACTGAACGGAGGGATAGAATTTGCCCCTGCAAATGATACTATGAGCTGTAGGGATTAATGGCCAGACATTTAGATCCAGACTGTAGAGATTGTGGACGGTGGGGATCAGGCTGGTCACAGGACAGGGCCGTGCAGATGGTTTCCGCTCTGCATTGGGGGGCGCAGGTATCGTATACGGCTCCTATTATAAGGCGCTATACAGGGCGGGTGTTGGACTTTGCTGCCAGCAGCTGCACTTCTCCCTGCAGAAATGAGACCACCCATCCCCTTCAGCAGAGCAGTGATCAGAGCTATGGACGGGTGGGCTGTAACATTAGGGGCCCCTGGTACTCAACTTTCAGCCTGGAAGCAAGAAAAATCTCAGGTGCCAGTTTCTGATCATGTGGTTCAGTGTGATGTGAATGTTCAGGAATCTGCACCAATTTATTTACTATGTCTAAAGTCTGTCTTCTAATACAAGAATTAAGGTGCTGCCAGCAGCCTCCACTAGAGGGCACCAGTGGTGTATGCACTGAGCTCTGCGCTGCCAGCAGCCTCCACTAGAGGGCACCTGTGGTGTATGCACTGAGCTCTGCGCTGCCAGCAGTCTCCACTAGAGGGCGCCTGTGGTGTATGCACTGAGCTCTGCGCTGCCAGCAGCCTCCACTAGAGGGCACCTGTGGTGTATGCACTGAGATCTGCACTGCCAGCAGCCTCCACTAGAGGGCACCTGTGGTGTATGCACTGAGCTCTGCTCTGCCAGAAGTCTCCACTAGAGGGCGCCTGTGGTGTATGCACTGAGCTGTGCGCTGCCAGCAGTCTCCACTAGAGGGCACCTGTGGTGTATGCACTGAGATCTGCACTGCCAGCAGCCACCACTAGAGGGCACCTGTGGTATGTTGAATGCACTGAGCTCCATACCACCATCAGCCACCACTAGAGGGCACCTGTGCTGTTGTATGCACTGAGCTGTGCCTTTCCTGTGCTGTTGTATGGACAGAGCTCTGCGCTGCCAGCAGCCACCACTAGAGGGCGCCTGCGGTATGTTGTATGCACTGAACTCTGCGCTGGCTGCTGCCACCACTGGAGGGCACTTTCGTTATGTACTGAGCTCCGCACTGCCTGCAGTAACCACTAGAGGATGCCTGTGGTGTATGCACTGAGCTCTGCGCTGCCAGCAGCCTCCACTAGAGGATGCCTGTGGTGAATGCCCTGAGATCTGCGCTGCCAGCAGCCACCACTAGAGGGCGCCTGTGGTGTATGCACTGAGATCTGCACTGCCAGCAGCCTCCACTAGAGGACGCCTGTGGTGTATGCACTGAGATCTGCGCTGCCAGCAGCCACCACTAGAGGGCGCCTGTGGTGTATGCACTGAGATCTGCGCTGCCAGCAGTCACCACTAGAGGGCGCCTGTGGTGTATGCACAGAGATCTGCGCTGCCAGCAGTCACCACTAGAGGGCGCC
Source organism: Phyllobates terribilis (assembly GCF_046119375.1). Lineage (NCBI taxonomy): Eukaryota > Metazoa > Chordata > Amphibia > Anura > Dendrobatidae > Phyllobates > Phyllobates terribilis. Next base: position 1,149,467 of record NW_027363159.1, on the reverse strand, counting down.
TGTGGTATGGTGTATGCACTGTGCTCTGCGCTGCCAGCAGCCACCACTAGAGGGAGCCTGTGGTGTATGCACAGAGATCTGCGCTGCCAGCAGTCACCACTAGAGGGCGCCTGTGGTATGGTGTATGCACTGTGCTCTGCGCTGCCAGCAGCCACCACTAGAGGGCGCCTGTGGTATGGTGTATGCACTGTGCTCTGCGCTGTCAGCAGCCACCACTAGAGGGCGCCTGTGGTGTATGCACTGAGCTCTGCGCTGCCAGCAGCCACCACTAGAGGGTGCCTGTGATGTGTTGTATGCACTGAGATCTGCGCTGTCAGCAGCCTCCACTAGAGGGCGCCTGTGGTGTATGCACTGAGATCTGCGCTGCCAGCAGCCTCCACTAGAGGGCGCCTGTGGTGTATGCACTGAGATCTGCGCTGCCAGCAGCCTCCACTAGAGGGCACCTGTGGTGTATGCACTGAGATCTGCGCTGTCAGCAGCCTCCACTAGAGGGTGCCTGTGGTGTATGCACTGAGATCTGCGCTGCCAGCAGCCTCCACTAGAGGGCGCCTGTGGTGTATGCGCTGAGCTCTGCATTGCCTGCGCTGTTGTATGGACAGAGCTCTGCGTTGCCAGCAGCCACCACTAGAGGGCGCCTACGGTATGTTGTATGCACTGAACTCTGCGCTAGCTGCAGCCACCACTGGAGGGCACCTGCTGTATATAATGAGCTTCATGCTGCCTGCGGTCACCACTAGAGGGCGCCTGTGGTGTGTTGTATGCACTGAGCTCCCCCTAGTGGTGGCTGTGAGTAATCAGCATTTTAAAGTCTTATGTAAAAAGATAAAATAAATTAAAATTGTGTACAACTTGGAAAGGTGGACAGGTCACTAATGGGCTCCAATATTGAATTTGCCCTGAAAAATCAGCTATTCCCATCAATGAGCTCTCGCTGAGCAGCACATATGTGCTTAACCCCTTATTAGTCAATCATTCCTGAAAACCCCCCCATTACCCTGCAGTAACCCTAAATCCCCGTAGCCTTTGCAGGGCGTCCGTGTGTTATACCTGCACTGAATCTGTATTTCAGCCTCTCGTCCTTTGGGGCCTCAGGATCTTGACGAGTTCCCCTGAAGACCCCCAGATGCAGAATGTCCCCATGATGGAAGGTTTCCCAGCATATAGCATCCATCGCCCCTTGTCAGCGCTGCCTGCCGGGGCCGGACGTTAACCCTTTCTTTCCCCGTGAGCCCCCTCTCGTCTCGTTGCTGCCTTCCAGCTCTTCACCAATCAGCGAATCGTATTAGTGAGGACCGGGGAGCGCCGCTGCCTGTGCGGATACTTCCACTCCGAGAAGCCGAGAGATGAGCGACTGCTCGCAGCAGAAGTATCCCGACCCGCAGCGCCGCTCCCCGGTCCTCCCTTCACACCCTAGCCGCTGATGTCCCCACAGTATCCGCATGGTGTTACAAAGGTCCGGACATTTGTGTTAAAAATCGCTGATTGGTCGCTGGCGCTGCCCGCGACCAATCACCGATTTGGGCGCCAAATTTAAATATCGGCCGCGACCAATCACCGATCTTGGCTCCACATTTAAACACCGCTCTCGGCTTCTCGGAGTGGAAGTATCCGCACAGGCAGCGGCGCTCCCCGGTCCTCACTAATACGATTCCGCTCCCCGCTCCTCACCAATACGATTCGCTGATTGGTCGCGTGCGGAGAGCGCGACCAATCAGTGATGTTGGCGCTAAAGTTAAACACCACTGTGCTGATTGGTCGCCGACGCTGTGCGCGACCAATCACCGATTTGGGCGGCACATTTAAATAGCGTCCGCGACCAATCAGTACAGCGGTGTTTATATGTGGAGCCAAGATCGGTGATTGGTCGCGGCCGATATTTAAATTTGGCGCCGAAATCGGTGATTGGTTGCGGGCAGCGCCAGCGACCAATCAGCGATTTTTAACACAAATGCTGACATCCATGCGGCTAGGGCGTGAAGGGAGGACTGGGGAGCGGCGCTGCGGGTCCAATTGGTCGCGGCCGCTATTTAAATGTGCCGCACAAATCGTTGATTGGTCGCGGACTTGGCCCGCGACCAAGCACTGATCTTGCGGCCAAAGTTAAACACTACTGTGCTGATTGGTCGCGGACTCTGCCCGCGACCAATCACGGATTTGGGCGCCAAATTTAAATATCGGCCGCGACCAATCACCGATCTTGGCTCCACATTTAAACACCGCTGTGCTGATTGGTCGCTGCCGATATTTAAATGTGGCTCCCAAACCGGTGAGTGGTCGCGGGCGGCGTCGCCGACCAATCAGCACAGCGGTGTTGAAATGTGGAGCCAAGATCAGTGATTGGTCGCGGTCTTCGGACCCGACCAATCATCGAATCTTCTTGGTGAGGACCGGGGAGCGCCGCTGCCTGTGCGGCTACTTACGCTGCGAGAACCCGGGACATAGTGGGCGCTGGCAGCAGAAGTATCCCGACCCGCAGCGCCGCTCCCCGGTCCTCCCTTCCGCATGGAGGTCAGTGGCACCGGCGGTCCTTCCGCTGCTACCAGCCGGGAGATGAGCGCCTTGCGCCGCTCATCTCCCGGCTGCATCTCCGTCCCGCAGATGGGTCCGGCGGTCGGGTTCCTTCTGCTGTTGCTGGCCGGGAGATGAGCGCCTCGCGGAGCTCATCTCCCAGCTGCATCGCCGCTCAGCTCCGTCCCCCAGATGAGCCGCTAACGGCCGCCATCTTTTTTCAGAAATCCCGCAGCGCTGATTGGCCGCTGCCGGACCAATGAGCGACGCGGGATTTCCTGGACAGACAGACAGACAGATGGGATAAGACGATTATATATATATAGATAATTTACCTTTCTCCTCATTAAAGATGGAATTAGCGGCTTTTTGATTTTCTTATGTAAAAACTGTGCCTGAGATGATTCATTACGGTGTAATACAATCACCCCACGAGGAGCTTTTACAATCTGTTATAGAGACCTGATGCTTAAAGGGGTTGTCTACTTTTATATACCCCCCCCCCTATAAGGGGATGGGGGGCAATGATGGCATTTAATGGGGGTTGGTCACGCTCCCTTTATTAGTACGACACCAGCTTGTCTGTTCTGCTTAAAAGCCTCTCTATATGCCCTATTACTTCCTATGGCTATCATGCAGAATATTTGTAACTTTTAGGTTGTTCTGTGCTATATTATTTTTTAATAGCATCAAAATTCCCCATGTAAATTATAAATTTCTTTCTGCTTTGCTCATAGCCACCACTAGAGGGTGCCACATGCATACAGATTTGTGTTCCTTATATAAACAGAATGCAAAGAACTCCCCCTAGTGTTGGCTGCAGGTACCTAGAATGTAACATCAATGACTTGGGTTGAGGAAATAAAACGTACAATTATGTACTAAATGGTAAAACAATGGGTAAAATAGTCGCTATAGACTTGCGTGTATGGGCGGAAGTTGAAGTCCACTTTAGTGACCAGTGGCCGGCAAATAAAATGATGGGATGCATTAAAAGAGGCCGAGCTGCTCCTGAGGAGAACGTCCTTCTGCCTTTATACAAGTCCCTATTGCGGCCACACAGGACTGGGGACAATTTTGGGCTCCAGTCTATAAGGAAGATATAGATGAACTAGAGCGGGTGCAGAACAACCAAGGTGATGAAGGGAATGAGGGACTGCAGAGGACGAGGGATCAGACTGGGGGTTATTCAGTTTGGAGAAAAGACGGCTGACGGGAAATCTCATTACAATGGAGAAATGGATGAGGGGACAGGACCCAGATTTTCTGATGATCTTTCTACACCTTGATCTGCAACAATGACAAGGAGGCGTCCTCTCCATCTTCTATATATATAATTCAGTCAGTCAGTCAAGGAAATCCCGCGTCGCTCATTGGTCCGGCAGCGGCCAATCAACGCCACGGGATTTCTGAAAAAAGATGGCGGCAGTTAGCGGCTCATCTCCCGGCCGGCAACAGCAGAAGGAACCCGACCGCCGGACCCATCTGCGGGACGGAGATGCAGCCGGGAGATGAGCGGCGCGAGGCGCTCATCTCCCGGCCGGTAGCAGGGGAAGGACCGCCGGCGCCGCTGACCTCCATGCGGAAGGGAGGACCGGGGAGCGGCGCTGCGGGTCGGGATACTTCTGCTGCGAGCGCCCGCTATGTCCCGGGTTCTCGCAGCATAAGTAGCCGCACAGGCAACGCTGCTCCCCGGTCCTCACCAAGACGATTCGATTATTGGTCGCGGTCTTCGGACCCGACCAATCACTGATCTTAGCGCAAAAGTTAAATACCGCTGTGCTGATTGGTCGCCGACGCTGCCCGCGACCAATCACCGATTTGGGCGCCACATTTAAATATCGGCCGCGACCAATCAGCACAGCGGTGTTTAAATGTGGAGCAAAGATCTGTGATTGGTCGCGACCGATATTTAAATTTGGTGCCCAAATCGGTGATTGGTCGCGGGCAGCGTCCGAGACCAATCAGCACAGTAGTGTTTCACTTTGGCCGCAAGATCAGTGATTGGTCGCGGGCCAAGTCCGCGACCAATCAACGATTTGTGCGGCACATTTAAATACCGGCCACGACCAATTGGATGTCAGCGCCGCTCCCCGGTCCTCCCTTCACGCCCTAGCCGCATGGATGTCAGCGGCGCTGCCTGTGCGGCTACTTCCGCTCCGAGAACCCGGGACATGAGCGGGCGCTCGGAGCAGAAGTATCCCGACCCGCAGCGCCGCTCCCCGGTCCTCCCTTCACACCCTAGCCGCTGATGTCCCCACAGTATCCGCATGGTGTTACAAAGGTCCGGACATTTGTGTTAAAAATCGCTGATTGATCGCTGGCGCTGCCCGCGACCAATCACCGATTTGGGCGCCAAATTTAAATATCGGCCGCGACCAATCACCGATCTTGGCTCCACATTTAAACACCGCTGTGCTGATTGGTCGCGGTCGATATTTGAATTTGGCACCCAAATCGGTGATTGGTCGCGGGCAGCGCCAGCGACCAATCAGCGATTTTTAACACAAATGTCCGGACCTTTGTAACACCATGCGGATACTGTGGAGACATCAGCGGCTAGGGTGTGAAGGGAGGACCGGGGAGCGGCGCTGCCGGTCGGGATATTTCTGCTGCGAGCGCCCGCTCATGTCCCGGGTTCTCGCAGTGGAAGTAGCCGCACAGGCAGCGGCGCTCCCCGGTCCTCACTAATACGATTCCGCTCCCCGCTCCTCACCAATACGATTCGATGATTGGTCGCGTGCAGAGAGCGCGACCAATCAGTGATCTTGGCGCTAAAGTTAAACACCGCTGTGCTGATTGGATGCGGACGCCAGACGCGTCCAATCACCGAGATTGGCGCCAAATTTAAACAACGCTCTGCTGATTGGTCGCGGACTCCAGCTGCGACCAATCAGCGATTTTGGCGCCAAATTTAAACACCGCTCTGCTGATTGATCGCGGTTGCTGGCCGAGATCAATCAGCAGTATTGGGGCCAAATTTAAACCTCACTCTGCTGATTGGTCGCAACCACCGGCCGCGACCAATCTGCGTTATTTTGTGCCAAATTTAAACAACGCTCTGCTGATTGGTCGCGGCCGTCAGCCGCGATTAATTAGCGATTTTGGCGCCAAATTTAAACATGCTCTCCAGTCCTCACTAACACGGTTTGCTGATTGGTCGCGGCCGCCGCCCGCGGCTAAGCGATTTTGGCGCGAAATTCAACCACCGCTCTGCTGATTGGTCGAGGCCGCCGGCCGAGATCAATCAGCAGTATTGGTGCCAAATTTAAACACCGCTTCGCTGATTGGTCGCGGTGGCCGGCCGCGACCAAGCAGCGAAATTGGCGCCAAATTTAAACGCTCTGCTGATTGGTCGAGGCCGCCGGCCGTGACCAATCAGCCATATTGGTGCCAAATTTAAACACTGCTTCGCTGATTGGTCGCGGTGGCCGGCCGCGACCAAGCAGCGAAATTGGCGCCAAATTTAAACACCGCTCTGCTGATTGGTCGCGGTTACCGGTCTCGAATAATCAGCATTATTAGTGCCAAATTTAAACACCGCTGTGCTGATTACTCGCGACCAATCTGCGATATAGGCGCCAAATTTTAACACCGCTTTGCTGATTGGTTACGGTTGCCGGCCTCGACCAATCAGCGATTTTGCCGCAAAATTGAAACACAGCTCTGCTGATTGCGCCCGGTCGGCCGCATACCTATTCTAGAATACGCGATGCATTAGAATCGGGCCACCATCTAGTCTAATCATAATAACAGACGGGGATTCTTTACTGTAAGAGCATTAAGACTATGGATCTCTCTGTCACATGATGCTGTCATGGTGGATTCACTACCAGTATACAAGGAGGGCCTGGACACCTTTCTTGAAGAATATATTCTTATAGTTTCTAGATTGTGTGATGATGGTGATCCAGGGAACTCGCCTGATTGCCGTTTGTGGAGTCAGGAAGGAATTTTCCCCTGATATGGGGCAATTAGCATCTGTCTCCCGGGGTTTTTGTTTTCTTTCCTCTAGATCAGTGTTTCCCAAACTCCAGTCCTCATGGCCCCCACAGGTCATGTTTTCAGGATCTCCTTAGTGTTACACAGGTGATGGAAGTATCATCAAGACATCAGGAATTCTCTCACCTGTGCAACACTATGGAAATCCTGAAAACGTGACCTGTGGGGGGCCGTGAGGATGGGGTTTGGGGAACACTGCTCTAGATCAACGTGTTATTGTACTGGTTGAACTTGATGGACTTGTGCAGTCAACCTAAAAGGGAGTCAGCACAGAATGACTGTTCAAACCAAGCGCAGGCGCTTAGTGCATCATGGTGCAGCCAAACATTGAAGGTCGCCTTCCCACGTGCTTGTTTTCTCTCCATTTGCACACCTCGCCCCCCCCCCCCACCTTTGATGATAGCTCTGGCTTCATAGAGCAATGTTTGGCCAAATCACGGTGCACCGAGGGCCGGTGCTTGGTTTAAACAGTCGTTCTGTGCTGTCAGACTCGTTTTAAATGTTTGGCCTCGCCAAAGGTGCACTAAGCGCCTGTGTTATCACAGAATAGTGAGGACCGGTGTAGAGCGTGAGGCGTGGACATGGTGGTATCACAATAGTGAGGACGGATGTAGAGCGTGAGGCGTGGACATGGTGGTATCACAATAGTGAGGACGGGTGTAGAGCGTGAGGCGTGGACATGGTGGTATCACAATAGTGAGGACGGGTGTAGAGCGTGAGGCGTGGACATGGTGGTATCACAATAGTGAGGATGGGTGTAGAGCGTGAGGCGTGGACATGGTGGTATCACAATAGTGAGGATGGGTGTAGAGCGTGAGGCGTGGACATGGTGGTATCACAATAGTGAGGACGGGTGTAGAGCGTGAGGCGTGGACATGGTGGTATCACAATAGTGAGGACGGGTGAGATCGTGAGGCGTGGACATGGTGGTATCACAATAGTGAGGACGGGTGAGATCGTGAGGCGTGGACATGGTGGTATCACAATAGTGAGGACGGGTGTAGAGCGTGAGGCGTGGACATGGTATCACAATAGTGAGGACGGGTGTAGAGCGTGAGGCGTAGACATGGTGGTATCACAATAGTGAGGATGGGTGAGATCGTGAGGCGTGGACATGGTGGTATCACAATAGTGAGGACGGGTGTAGAGCGTGAGGCGTGGACATGGTGGTATCACAATAGAGAGGACGGGTGTAGAGCGTGAGGCGTGGACACGGTGGTATCACAATAGTGAGGACGGGTGTAGAGCGTGAGGCGTGGACATGGTGGTATCACAATAGTGAGGACGGGTGAGATCGTGAGGCGTGGACATGGTGGTATCACAATAGTGAGGACGGGTGTAGAGCGTGAGGCGTGGACATGGTGGTATCACAATAGTGAGGACGGGTGTAGAGCGTGAGGCGTGGACGGGTGTAGAGCGTGAGGCGTGGACATGGTGGTATCACAATAGTGAGGACGGATGTAGAGCGTGAGGCGTGGACATGGTGGTATCACAATAGTGAGGACGGGTGTAGAGCGTGAGGCGTGGACATGGTGGTATCACAATAGTGAGGATGGGTGTAGAGCGTGAGGCGTGGACATGGTGGTATCACAATAGTGAGGACGGGTGTAGAGCGTGAGGCGTGGACATGGTGGTATCACAATAGTGAGGACGGGTGAGATCGTGAGGCGTGGACATGGTGGTATCACAATAGTGAGGACGGGTGAGATCGTGAGGCGTGGACATGGTGGTATCACAATAGTGAGGACGGGTGTAGAGCGTGAGGCGTGGACATGGTGGTATCACAATAGTGAGGACGAGTGTAGAGCGTGAGGCGTAGACATGGTGGTATCACAATAGTGAGGATGGGTGAGATCGTGAGGCGTGGATATGGTGGTATCACAATAGTGAGGACGGGTGTAGAGCGTGAGGCGTGGACATGGTGGTATCACAATAGTGAGGACGGGTGTAGAGCGTGAGGCGTGGACATGGTGGTATCACAATAGTGAGGACGGGTGAGATCGTGAGGCGTGGACATGGTGGTATCACAATAGTGAGGACGGGTGTAGAGCGTGAGGCGTGGACATGGTGGTATCACAATAGTGAGGACGGGTGTAGAGCGTGAGGCGTGGACATGGTGGTATCACAATAGTGAGGACGGGTGTAGAGCGTGGGGCATGGACATGGTAGTATCAGAATAGTGAGGACGGGTGTAGAGCGTGAGGCGTGGACATGGTGGTATCACAATAGTGAGGACGGCTGTAGAGCGTGAGGCGTGGACATGGTGGTAACACAATAGTGAGGACAGGTGTAGAGCGTGAGGCGTGGACATGGTGGTATCACAATAGTGATGACGGCTGTAGAGCGTGAGGCGTGGGCATGGTGGTAACACAATAGTGAGGACAGGTGTAGAGCGTGAGGCGTGGACATGGTGGTATCACAATAGTGAGGACGGGTGTAGAGCGTAAGGCGTGGACATGGTGGTATCACAATAGTGAGGACGGGTGTAGAGCGTGAGGCGGGGACATTGTGGTATCACAATAGTGAGGACGGGTGTAGAGCGTGAGGCGTGGACATGGTGGTATCACAATAGTGATGACGGGTGTAGAGCGTGAGGGGTGGACATGGTGGTAACACAATAGTGAGGACGGGTGTAGGGCGTGAGGCGTGGACATGGTGGTAGCACAATAGTGAGGAAGGGTGTAGAGCGTGAGGCATGGACATGATAATCACAATAGTGAGGACGGGTGTAGAGCGTGAGGTGTGGACATGGTGGTAGCACAATAGTGAGGACGGGTGTAGAGCGTGAGGCATGGACATGGTGGTAGCACAATAGTGAGGACGGGTGTAGAGCGTGAGGCATGGACATGGTGGTAGCACAATAGTGAGGACGGGTGTAGAGCGTGAGGCATGGACATGGTGGAAACACAATAGTTAGGACGGGTGTAGAGCGTGAGGCGTGGACTCTGTGTTGTCACACAATATAATCACATCTAGTAACAGAACCTTTAATGGATGTTTTATACAAAAGTGAACATTCGCTCTGAAGCCTTAAAACCCTATAATTCAAGAAACTATTTCCTCCATACGAAATGCACGTGTAGATAGTGAGTCGTGGACACGGTGGTATCACAATAGTGAGCACGGGTGTAGAGCGTGAGTCGTGAACGCGGTAGTGTCACAATAGTGAGGACGGGTGTAGATCGTGAGTCGTAGACGCGGTGGTATCACAATAGTGAGGACGGGTGTAGATCGTGAGTCGTGGACACGGTGGTATCACAATAGTGAGGACGAGTGTAGATCGTGAGTCGTGGACGCGGTGGTACCACAATAGTAAGGACGAGTGTAGATCGTGAGTCGTGGACGCGGTGGTATCACAATAGTGAGGACGAGTGTAGAGCGTGAGTCGTGGACGCGGTATCACAATAGTGAGGACGGGTGTAGATCGTGAGTCGTGGACGCGATGGTATCACAATAGTGAGGACGAGTGTAGATCGTGAGTCGTGGACGCGGTGGTATCACAATAGTGAGGACGGGTGTAGAGCGTGAGTCGTGGACGCGGTGGTATCACAATAGTGAGGACGGGTGTAGAGCGTGAGGCGTGGACGGGTGTAGAGCGTGAGTCGTGGACGCGGTGGTATCACAATAGTGAGGACGGGTGTAGAGCGTGAGTCGTGGACACGGTGGTATCACAATAGTGAGGACGGGTGTAGAGCGTGAGTCGTGGACACGGTGGTATCACAATAGTGAGGACGGGTGTAGAGCGTGAGGCGTGGACATGGTGGTAACACAATAGTGAGGACGGGTGTAGATCGTGAGTCGTGGACACGGTGGTATCACAATAGTGAGGATGATTGTAGATCGTGAGTCGTGGACGCGGTGGTAACACACAATAGTGAGGACAGGTGTAGATCGTGAGTCGTGCACGCGGTAGTGTCACAATAGTGAGGACGGGTGTAGATCATGAGTCGTGGACGGGGTGGTAACACACAATAGTGAGGACGGGTGTAGAGCGCGAGTCGTGGACATGGTGGTATCACAATAGTGAGGACGGGTGTAGATCGTGTGTCGTGGGCGCGGTGGTAACACAATAGTGAGGACGGGTGTAGATCGTGAGTCGTGGGCGCGGTGGTAACACAATAGTGAGGACGGGTGTAGATCGTGAGTCGTGGACGCGGTGGTAACACACAATAATGAGGACGGGTGTAGATCGTGAGTCGTGGACCCAATGGTATCATACAATAGTGAGGACGGGTGTAGATCGTGAGTCGTGGACGCGGTGGTATCACAATAGTGAGGACGGGTGTAGATCGTGAGGCGTGGACATGGTGGTACACAATAGTGAGGACGGGTGTAGATCATGAGTCGTGCACGCGGTGGTAACACACAATAGTGAGGACGGGTGTAGAGCGTGAGTCGTGGGCGCGGTGGTATCATACAATAGTGAGGACGGGTGTAGATCGTGAGTCGTGGATGTGGTGGTAACACACAATAGTGAGGACGGGTGTAGAGCGTGAGTCGTGGGCGCGGTGGAGTCACACAATAGTGAGGACGGGTGTAGATCGTCAGTCGTGGATGCGGTGGTATCATACAATAGTGAGGACGGGTGTAGATCGTGAGTCGTGGGCGCGGTGGTATCATACAATAGTGAGGACGGGTGTAGAGCGTGAGTCATGGACGCGGTGGTAACACACAATAGTGAGGACGGGTGTAGATCGTGAGTCGTGGACCCGGTGGTATCACAATAGTGAGGACGGGTGTAGATCGTGAGTCGTGGGCGCGGTGGTAACACACAATAGTGAGGACGGGTGTAGATCGTGAGCGCAGTGGTAACACACAATAGTGAGAACGGGTGTAGATCGTGAGTCGTGGACCCGGTGGTATCATACAATAGTGAGGACGGGTGTAGAGCGTGAGTCGTGGACGCGGTGGTATCACACAATAGTGAGGACGGGTGTAGAGCGTGAGTCGTGGACATGGTGGTATCACAATAGTGAGGACGGGTGTAGATCGTGAGTCGTGGGCACGGTGGTAACACACAATAGTGAGAACGGGTGTAGATCGTGAGGTCGTGGGCGCGGTGGTAACACACAATAGTGAGGACGGGTGTAGATCGTGAGTCGTGGACGCGGTGGTAACACACAATAGTGAGGACGGGTGTAGATCGTGAGTCGTGGACCCGATGGTATCATACAATAGTGAGGACGGGTGTAGAGCGTGAGTCGTGGACGCGGTGGTATCACAATAGTGAGGACGGGTGTAGATCGTGAGGCGTGGACATGGTGGTACACAATAGTGAGGATGGGTGTAGATCATGAGTCGTGGACGCGGTGGTAACACAATAGTGAGGACGGGTGTAGAGCGTGAGTCGTGGGCGCGGTGGTATCATACAATAGTGAGGACGGGTGTAGATCGTGAGTCGTGGATGTGGTGGTAACACACAATAGTGAGGACGGGTGTAGAGCGCGAGTCATGGACGCGGTGGTAACACACAATAGTGAGGACGGGTGTAGATTGTGAGTCGTGGGTGCGGTGGTAATACAATAGTGAGGACGGGTGTAGATCGTGAGTCGTGGGCGCGGTAGTGTCACAGTAGTGAGGACGGGTGTAGAGCGTGAGTGGTGGGCGTGGTGGATTCACACAATAGTGAGGACGGGTGTAGATCGTGAGCGCGGTGGATTCACACAATAGTGAGGACGGTTGTAGATCGTGAGTCGTGGGCGCGGTGGATTCACACAATAGTGAGGACGGGTGTAGAGCGTGAGTCGTGGGCGCGGTGGATTCACACAATAGTGTGGACGGGTGTAGAGCGTGAGTCGTGGGCGCGGTGGATTCACACAATAGTGTGGACGGGTGTAGATCGTGAGTCGTGGGCGCGGTGGATTCACACAATAGTGTGGACGGGTGTAGATCGTGAGTCGTGGGCGCGGTGGATTCACACAATAGTGAGGATGGGTGTAGATCGTGAGTCGTGGGCGCGGTAGAGTCACACAATAGTGAGGACGGGTGTAGATCGTGAGTCGTGGGCGCGGTGGTAACACACAATAGTGAGAACGGGTGTAGATCGTGAGTCGTGGGCGCGGTGGTAACACACAATAGTGAGGACGGGTGTAGATCGTGAGTCGTGGGTGCGGTGGAGTCACACAATAGCGAGGACGGGTGTAGATCGTGAGTCGTAGGCGCGGTGGTAACACACAATAGTGAGGACGGGTGTAGACCGTGAGTCGTGGGTGCGGTGGAGTCACACAATAGTGAGGACGGGTGTAGATCGTGAGTCGTGGGCGCGGTGGAGTCACACAATAGTGAGGACGGGTGTAGATCGTGAGTCGTGGGCGCGGTGGAGTCACACAATAGTGAGGACGGGTGTAGATCGTGAGTCGTGGGTGCGGTGGTAACACACAATAGTGAGGACGGGTGTAGAGCGTGAGTCGTGGGTGCGGTGGAGTCACACAATAGTGAGGACGGGTGTAGAGCGTGAGTCGTGGGCGCGGTGGAGTCACACAATATAACATCTAGTAACAGAACGCTTCCTTTAATGGATGTTTTATACAAAAGTGAAGCCATAAAACCCTATAATACAAGAAACAATATTTCCTCCGTCCACATCGCACAGTTTCCTTCTCACAGAGCAGCAGTAACAGAACGCTGCAGATTCTCTGCAGAAACCTTTGGTGCCGTCTACAGGACAGGAATGAGGCCACATTTTACCATTTGTACCACAAGACCCCGAACAACAGACAAGAAACACGAGGACATGAACAGAAGGACAAAAGAAATCAGGAATCTCCTCCGTGTAACCAGAAGTGGGATCAGCGAAGACTCGTCCTCGCACACCTTATCCAGACATGGCGGCCGCCAGCGCCTTCACTTCAAAGGCCTCCGGAGGAATGGCACCCCGACTCTGTAAAGGGAAACCGATAATAAAGGAAAACCAAATCATACGTGTAAACCTGGAGACCAGACAGAAGCATCATTTACCCCTTTATACAGTCAGGGGGTGAGCGCTCTTAAAGGGGTTCTCCATTTATATGGAGATAAACATTAAATGGATTCTCTTATCAAGACGACTGCTCTCTATATACCGTATTAGTGCTTATAGATATTATAGAGGGGTCTCCAGCCCTGAACCCCCAGCTGTGAGCTAGAATAATACCTGGCCCCACCATCCCCCCCGGTGCATAACGTCCGGCACCATCTTGCCCCCCCGGTGTATAATGTCCTGCCCCATTTCGTCCCCTCCCCGGATGTATCATGTCCGGTCCCATCCCCCCCTTCCTGGTGTATAACATCCAGCCCCATTGCTCCTCCTGTGCATAACGTCCGGTCCCATCGACCCCCGATGCATAACGTCTGGCCCTTCCCCCCGCTGTGCATAACATTCAGTGCCATCGCCCCCCATGCATAACTTCCGACCCCATCGTCCCCCGGTGTAACATCTGGTCCCGTTGCGGTGTGATGTGTTCTGGATGAAGGGGTAACAATTCCCACCAATGCCTCCAAAATCTTATAGAAATCCTTCCCAGAAGAGCAGAAGCCGTTCTATCTGTGGAGGAGCGACTCCATATTAATGTCTATGGGTGTAAGATGGGAGGTGAGAGCTCCCTGGAGGTGAATGTGGAGGGGGCACATACTTTTCTCCAGATATTGTATGTACAGTGATTCCATAGAACAAGAACTGATCTTTGCAGCTGTAATCAGCTGTGGCCAATAGAGGGCAGCACTGAACCTCTAAACACCTCCACAGGACACATGCAAAGACCTTCAGATACACTGCAGGTGCCGGCTTCAGGTCACTGGAGACAGTCAGCAAGTAGGTTGCTTAATAAAACCATTTACCTTCAGGTGATGAAACACTTTCTTTGCTTGATGCACATCCCAGTTGTTGTCGTCAAGACATCTGTATGGGGAAAAGAGATTTTATCAAAAGACACCGACCACGGCGGCAGGAAGCCCATCGCCCGTGGCTGGTGTCACCTAAAGTTACATGATATAGAGGCAAAACCTCAGCTGTGAGAAGTGTCGGGGCTGCACAGGTTTTCAGTACCTTAATGGAAAGTGAAATGTTCCTATTCAGTGACAGAAAGCAGAGATCTTGGATACAAAGTGTATGATGAGGTTACAGAACCCCCCGCGCCCAGTGCCGCGCACCGCGGTCTCACTCACTTCAGAGCCCAGTCCGGCTTCATCCTCGTGTACGCGGAGAATGAGTGGACGGTGTCCCTGGCGGAGGCGGAAGGGGCTTTCTCGCAGATCGCCGGGACAGGTTTGGGGGGCTCAAGTGATGGCGTTTCTTGCGGACCCCCGTATGCATTCAGTGTAACCATCTGATCATTCAAAATCTGAGCGCTGGAAAAAGAGGAAAACAAAAAAGTAACTGAATTATTAGTGATTTCAATATCTCGGCTTGCTTTCAGTGAATGGGACCATGTTTGTTACACAGACCGGATTCCTCTCACCGCTAATCATTTACTAACTGGGGTCTACGCAATATGCTGTACAGATTTTATGCCTCGCGATGTAATTAAGAATATTCTCATTCATTGATGGCAAGCAGAGATCTGAAAACGCTGAAAAAATAGAAATATAAATTACCGTATATGCTCGAGTATAAGCCAAGGCACCTAATTTTACCACAAAAAACTGGGAAAACTTATTGACTTGAGTATAAACCCTAATTTGGGAAATGCAGCAGCTACTGGTAAATTTCCCCATCCTGGTACGCATGGCCCCCTCATCCCCAATCCTGGTATGCATGGACCCCTCATCCCTAATTCTGTTGTGCATGGCTCCCTCATCCCCAATCCTGGTACGCATGGCCCCCTCATCCCCAATCCTGGTACGCATGGCCCCCTCATCCCCAATCCTGGTACGCATGGCCCCCTCATCCCCAATCCTGGTACGCATGGCACCCTCATCCCCAATTCTGTTGTACATGGCCCCCTCATCCCTAATCCTGGTATACATGGCCCCCTCATCCCCAATCCTGGTATGCATGGCAGCCCTCATCCCCAATCCAGGTATGCATGGCAGCCCTCATCCCCAAACCAGGTATGCATGGCAGCCCTCATCCCCCAATCCAGGTATGTATGGCACCCCTCATCCCCCAATCCTGGTATGTACGGTACCCCTCATCCCCCAATCCTGGTATGCATGCCCTCCCATCCCCAATCCTCGTATGCATGGCACCCTCATGTCTAATCCTGGTATGTATGGTCCCCTCATCCCCAATCCTGGTATGCATGGCCTCCTCATCCCCAATCCTGGTATGCATGGCACCCCAATCCTGGTATGCATGCCCCCAATCCTGGTATGTGTGGGCCCCCTCATCCCCCAATCCGGGTTTGTATGCCCCCCATCCCCAATCCTGGTATGCATGGCCTCCTCATACCCAATCCTGGTATGTATGGCCTTCCCATCCCCAATCCTGGTATGTATGGACCCCCTCATTCCCCAATCCTGGTATGCATGGCCGCATTACTGCACACACAAAAAAATAATCAAACACTGAAGGTACGTGCACACGATCAGTAATTGCTGCGGATTGTACGCTGCGCACTTGCGCTGCGTGCAATCCGCAGATGCCAGATGTTATAGAATAGTGGATGGGATTTATACAGATCCCATGCCCACTATGCGTCTCCATACACCTGCGGCTCACCCGCAGACACGGACATGCGGCGCGTCTTCCCAGACCTCAGTATGTCAATTTCTCTTGCGGAGACACTAGTCTCCGCAAGAGAAATTCTATCAGTGCAATGTATAGGATGCGGTGAATCCGCATGGCTCAATGAACACATGCGGATTTACCAGCGTGCAGCGCTTTGGACGCAGCATAAAGTATGCTGCGTTTAAAGCGCTGCCAATAACGCCCATGTGCACATACCCTTATACTCACCTTCCTTCCTCACCTCTGCTCTGCGTCCTTTTCTGCTGCAGCAGCTCATGTCAGCATCTGAGCAGCGCATGACGTCACTGCCATGCGCTCTCAGACGCTGAGCTGCTGGCACATTTACTCCTCTCCACCCCGGGACTATGGGCGTGGAGAAGAGTGAATATGCACTCTCTTTAGTAGCGGGCACTGTCAGCAGGAACTGCGGCTCAAAGCTTCTCTGTGTCCGCTACTAAAGAGAATGAATATTCATTCTTCTCCACGCCCATGGGAGTGGAGAAGAGGGAATATTAATTTCTCTTTAGCGCGGGCACACGTGGTAGCTGCAGCAGCGGCTACTGCGTGTGCCCCGCTCCTCCACCGTCGCAACCTCCCCCAGCACTATCCACCACCAGAATTTCTATATACTCGAGTATATACCAGAGTATAAGCCGAGAGGGGCTTTATCAGAACAAAAAATGTGCTGAAAAACTCGGCTTATACTCGAGTATATACGGTATATTAAAAATCTGGTGAATTACATGATGATTGGAAGAGATGAGATCAATCATAACCTATGCAGCGGATACCACCACTGGCGGCCTCAGTATTCCTGTAGCCAGAAGACCACCGCCAGGAGGAGTTAACAGAGCGGCCGGTCATACATGCACCCTGCCTCCGCCAGGAGGAGTTAACAGAGCGGCCGGTCATACATGTGTAGCACCCTGAGGGCTCGGCTGCTACAGGGGTATTGCACCTCGACCCAGAGGTGTGATATTCCACTCCCGGGTAAGGATGGAGTGTGGACCAGGACTCAGTAAGCTGCATACACCACACACACCCCATTTCCGAGGGACAGCTCTACGGGGTTCCCATTTATATATATATGTAGGCACAACTGACCATGTCCCTGGCTGGAGTGGGGAGGGGGAGGAAAACCCAGTGGTGTAGGAGCAGATAGGGGTGGCTCTCTGGGCATAGGTAGGAGCCCATTGGTTGCTAGTCACCTGGGCTCACACATAGAGGGAGGTATATAAGGTGGGCACCATCTTAGAGTAGTCAGTTCAGTCCAGTCAGGAGGAAAAGAGAGAAGGAGAGTTCAGCCAGAGAGGGCTGACAGGGAGCTGTGGCTCAGTCTGGGCCCAGCTCCACGAGGCCGGCCTGGAGTGGAGGCCAGAGCCAGAGGAGAGGAACAGAAACAGCAAGGAACTGGAACAGAAAGGAAACAAGGAACAGCACATTAAGAGAGGCTCAGAGACACCAGGGAAGAAGGGACCCCACAGGCCCAGGAGAGTGCGGGTGAAGGGTTGGCAGAGCAGGGTACCGGAACCCAAATTGGTGGAGGCAACAAATTCCTCAGCCAAAGACCGAAGGTTGTGACCACATCTTGGTGCGACCCCTCACTACATCCACCAGGAAAGCATACCACATAGGGTCAGGGAAACCGGAGAGAGGTTTCGCCAAGAGAAGGCCCGAGGAAGCTGGACAAAGGTGGGTCACTGGTGGGGACGGCCAGAGCAAGAAAGAGAAGGGAGCCCTGTGCCACGCTCTGGAATTGCCTGGGAGTTGGTCGAGCCCCTTGCCTGGTGGACGCAGCACGGCTTGGGCAGTCACCGCCGGTACAGACGTGACTAGGACCAGTAAAGAACTGTGAGTAAAGCATTGGAAACTGCAACCACACGTCTCTGTGTTTCATCGCTGCACCAGCACCATTAGTACTGGGACGCTCACACCATCACTCCCATCATCCACACTAGCTGCCCTGAGGCAATGCTTCTCCCGTGGGGAGTTATCCCATACTTGGCTGCGCATACAACATCAGCAGTCTGCGGCACAGCGGCGGTCTCCACTGACCGCAATCCACGGGTAGCGTAGTCGGACACTTATTATTACACTAAGACTGCCACTGGTTTGAAAGCCCTGGGCACGGACCGGGTCACCGCCACTGAAGACTACAACCCCCAGCGATAGTCTTCCGTGGCGATAGGTGATATTACAGCTCACCTCCTCCTCCTGTACAATGACTGATAACACCTCTATATACAGTAGGTAACACAGTATCCACCATTCACAATAGGTGAGATCACAGCTCACCCCCTCCTCCTCCTGTACAATGACTGATAACACCTCTATATACAGTAGATAACACAGGATCCGCCACTCACAATAGGTGAGATCACAGCTCACCTCCTCCTCCTGTACAATGACTGATAACACCTCTATATACAGTAGATAACACAGGGGACCCACCATTCACAATAGGTGATATCACAGCTCACCTCCTACTGTACAATGACTGATAACACCTCACCTGCTCCTGTACAATGACTGATAACACCTCTATATACAGTAGATAACACAGGGGACCCACCATTCACAATAGGTGATATCACAGCTCACCTCCTCATCCTGTATAATGACTGATAACACCTCTATATACAGTAGATAACACAGGATCCACCATTCACAATAGGTGAGATCACAGCTCACCCCCTCCTCCTCCTATACAATGACTGATAACACATCTATATACAGTAGATAGCACAGGATCCACCATTCACAATAGGTGATATCACAGCTCACCTTCTCCTCCTGTACAATGACTGATAACACCTCTATATACAGTAGATAACACAGGATCCACCATTCACAATAAGTGTCATCACAGCTCACCTCCTCCTGTACAATGACTGATAACACATCTATATACAGTAGTTAACACAGGGGACCAAACATTCACAATAGGTGATATCACAGCTCACCTCCTCCTCCTGTATAATGACTGATAACACCTCTATATACAGTAGGTAACACAGGATCCACCATTCACAATAAGTGATATCACAGCTAACCTCCTCCTCCTATACAATGACAGATAACACCTCTATATACAGTACATAACAAAGGGGACCCACCATTCACAATAGGTGGTATTACAGCTCACCTTCTCCCCCTGTATAATGACTGATAACACATCTATATACAGTAGGTAACACAGGATTCACAATAGGTGATATCACAGCTCACCTACTCCTCCTCCTGTACAATGACTGATAACACCTCTATATACAGTAGTTAACACAGGATCCACCATTCACAATAGGCGATATCACAGCTCACCTCCTCCTCCTCCTGTACAATGACTGATAACACAGGATCCAACATTCACAATAGGTGAGATCACAGCTCACCCCTTCCTCCTCCTGTACAATGACTAATAACACCTCTATATACAGTAGATAACACAGAGGACCCACCATTCACAATAGGTGATATCACAGCTCACCTCCTCTTCCTGTATAATGATTGATAACAAATCTATGTACCGCAGGTAACACAGGATCCTCCATTCACAATAGGTGATGTCACAGCTCACCTCCTCCTCCTCCTGTACAATGACTGATGAAACCTCTATAAACAGTAGGTAACACAGGATCCACCATTCACAATAGGCGATATCACAGATCACCTCCTCCTCCTGTACAATGAATGATAACACCTCTATATACAGTAGATTACACAGAATCCACCATTCACAATAGGTGAGATCACAGATCACCTCCTCCTCCTCCTGTACAATGAATGATAACACCTCTATATACAGTAGATAACACAGGATCCACCATTCACAATAGGTGATATCACAGCTCACCTCCTCCTCCTCCTGTACAATGACTATTAACACCTCTATATACAGTAGATTACACAGGATCCACCATTCACAATAAGTGAGATCACAGCTCATCTCCTCCTCCTGTACAATGACTGATAACACGTCTATATATAGTAGATGACACAGAGGACCCACCATTCACAATAGGTGATGTCACAGCTCACCTCCTCCTCCTCCTGTACAATGACTGATAACACCTCTATATACAGTAGGTAACACAGGAGACCCACCATTCACAATAGGCGATATCACAGATCACCTCCTCCTCCTGTACAATGAACGATAACACCTCTATATACAGTAGATTACACAGGATCCACCATTCACAATAGGTGATATCACAACTCACCTCCGGCTCCTGTACAATGAACGATAACACCTCTATATACAGTAGATTACACAGGATCCACCATTCACAATAAGTGAGATCACAGCTCACCTCCCCCTCCTGTACAATGAATGATAACAACTCTATATACAGTAGATTACACAGGATCCACCATTCACAATAAGTGAGATCACAGCTCATCTCCTCCTCCTCCTGTACAATGACTGATAACACCTCTATATATAGTAGATAACACAGGATCCACCATTCACAATAGGTGACATCACAGCTCACCTCCTCCTCCTGTACAATGACTGATAACACCTCTATATACAGTAGATAACACAGGATCCACCTTTCACAATAGGTGATATCACAGCTCACCTACGCCGCCTGTACAATGAACGATAACACCTCTATATACAGTAGATTACACAGGATCCACCATTCACAATAGGTGACATCACAGCTCACCTCCTCCTCCTCCTCTACAAGGACTGATAACACCTCTATATACAGTAGATAACACAGGATCCACCATTCACAATAGGTGATGTCACAGCTCACCTCCTCCTCCTGTACAATGAATGATAACACCTCTATATACATTAGATTACACAGGATCCACCATTCACAATCGGTAAGATCACAGCTCACCCCCTCCTCCTCCTGTACAATGACTGATAACACCTCTACATACAGTAGATAACACAGGGGACCCAACAATCACAATAGGTGGTATTACAGCTCACCTCCTCCTCCACAATGACTGATAACACCTCTATATACAGTAGATAACACAGGATCCACCATTCACAATAGGTGATATCACAGCTCACCTCCTCCTCCTCCTGTACAATGACTGATAACACCTCTATGTACAGTAGATAACACAGGATCCACTATTCACAATAGGTGAGATCACAGCTCACCTCCTCCTCCTTTACAATGACTGATATCACCTCTTTATACAGTAGATAACACAGGATCCACCTTTCACAATAGGTGATATCACAGCTCACCTCCTCCAACTCCTGTACAATGACTGATATCACCTCTATATACAGTAGATGACACAGGGAACACACCATTCACAATAGGTGATGTCACAGCTCACCTCTCCAACTGTACAATTACTGATAACACCTCTATATACAGTAGATAACACAGGATCCACAATCCACAAAAGGTGATATCACAGCACACCTCCTCATGCTCTACAATGACTGATAACACCTCTATATACAGTAGATGACACAGGGGACCCTCCATTCACAATAGGTGATGTCACAGCTCACCTCCTCCTCCTCCTGTACAATGACTGATGAAACCTCTATATACAGTAGATTACACAGGATCCTCCATTCACAATAGGTGAGATCACAGCTCACCTCCTCCTCCTCCTGTACAATGACTGATAACACCTCTTTATACAGTAGATAACAAAGGGGACCCATCATTCACAATAGGTGGTATCACAGCTCACCTCATCCCCCTGTATAATGACTGATAACACCTCTATATACAGTAGGTAACACAGGATCCACCATTCACAATAGGTGATATCACAGCTCACCTCCTCCTCCTGTACAATGACTGATAACACCTTTTTATACAGTAGATAACACAGGATCCTCCATTCACAATAGGTGATATCACAGCTCACCTCCTCCTCCTGTACAAGGACTGATGACACCTCTATATACAGTAGATAACACAGGTTCCACCATTCACAATAGGTGGTATTACAGCTCACCTCCTCCTCCTATACAATGACGGATAACACCTCTATATACAGTACATAACAAAGGGGACCCACCATTCACAATAGGTGGTATTACAGCTCACCTTCTCCCCCTGTATAATAACTGATAACACCTCTATATACAGTAGGTAACACAGGATCCACCATTCACAATAGGCGAGATCACAGCTCACCTCTTCCTGTACAATGAATGATAACACCTCTATATACAGTAGATAACACAGGATCCACCATTCACAAAAGGAAATATCACAGCTCACCTCCTCCTCCTGTACAATGACTGATAACACCTCTATATACAGTAGATAACACAGGATCCACCATTCACAATAGGTGATATCACAGCTCACCTCCTCATGCTGTACAATGACTGATAACACCTCTATATATAGCAGATGACACAGGGGACCCACCATTCACAATAGGTGATGTCACAGCTCTCCTCCTCCTCCTCCTCCTGTACAATGACTGATAACACCTCTATATATAGTAGATAACACAGGACCCACCATTCACAATAGGTGATATCACAGCTCACCTCCTCATGCTGTACAATGACTGATAACACCTCTATATATAGCAGATGACACAGGGGACCCACCATTCACAATAGGTGATGTCACAGCTCTCCTCCTCCTCCTCCTCCTGTACAATGACTGATAACACCTCTATATACAGTAGATAACACAGGATCCACCATTCACAATAGGTGAGATCACAGCTCATCTACGCCGCCTGTACAATGAATGATAACTATATATACAGTAGATTACACAGGATCCACCATTAACAATAGGTGAGATCACAGCTCACCTCCTCCTCCTGTACAATGACTGATAACACCTCTATATACAGTAGGTAACACAGGATCCACCATTCACAATAGGTGAGATCACAGCTCACCTCCTCCTCCTCCTGTACAATGACTGATAACCTCTATATACAGTAGGTAACACAGGATCCACCATTCACAATAGGTGATATCACAGCTCACCTACTCCTCCTCATGTACAATGACTGATAACACCTCTATATACAGTAGATAACACAGGATCCACCATTCACAATAGGTGGTATTACAGCTCACCTCCTCCTCCTCCTGTTCAATGACTGGTAACACCTCTATATACAGTAGATAACACAGGGTCCACCATTCACAATAGGTGAGATCACAGCTCACCTCTTCCTGTACAATGAATGATAACACCTCTATATACAGTAGATAACACAGGATCCACCATTCACAATAGGTGGTATTACAGCTCACCTCCTCCTCCTCCTGTTCAATGACTGGTAACACCTCTATATACAGTAGATAACACAGGATCCTCTATTCACAATAGGTGAGATCACAGCTCACCTCCTTCTCCTCCTCCTGTACAATGACTGAAAACACCCCTATGTACAGTAGATGACACAGGGGACCAACCATTCACAATAGGTGATATCACAGCTCACCTCCTCCTCCTGTATAATGACTGATAACACCTCTATATACAGTAGATAACACAGGATCCACCATTCACAATAGGTGATATCACAGCTCACCTCCTCATGCTGTACAATGACTGATAACACCTCTATATACAGTAGATAACACAGGATCCACCATTCACAATAGGTGAGATCACAGCTCACCTCCTCCTCCTCCTGTACAATGAATGATAACACCTCTATATACAGTAGATGACACAGGGGATCCACCATTCACAATAGGTGAGATCACAGCTCACCTCCTCCTCCTCCTGTACAATGACTGATGACACCTCTATATACAGTAGATAACACAGGATCCTCTATTCACAATAGGTGAGATCACAGCTCACCTCCTTCTCCTCCTGTACAATGACTGATAACACCTCTATATACAGTAGGTAACACGGGATCCACCATTCACAATAGGTAATATCACAGCTCACCTCCTCCTCCTGTACAATGAATGATAACACCTCTATATACAGTAGATAACACAGGATCCACCATTCACAATAGGTGAGATCACAGCTCACCTCCTCCTGTACAATGACTGATAACACCTCTATATACAGTAGATAACACAGGATCCACCATTCACAATAGGTGAGATCACAGCTCACCTCCTCTTCCTGTATAATGCGGATTGCACATTTTCTGTACAATAAACCTCATTTCAAGGCAGAAACATTACTGTGTCCAACAGTTATTACATAGATCAAACTGAAATAGCTGTTGCAAAAACACCAATTTTAAGAAAGCATTAAGCTTAAGATTAATAGGGGTGCCCAAACTTTTTCATATAACTGTATATATAATTATATACACAGTGGGGGAAATAATTATTTGATCCCCTGCTGTCTTTCTTAGTTTGCCCACTGACAAAGACATGAACAGTCTATGATTTTAAGGGTTGGTTAATTTTAACATTGAGAGATAGAATATCCAAAAAAAAAATGAAGAAAATCACATTGTATAAATTAGATGATTTTTCTGCATTTTGCAGTGAGAAATAAGTATTTGATCCCTCTGGAAAACAACACTTAATACTTGGTGGTAAAACACATGTTGGCAGCACAGCAGTCAGACGTTGTTTGTAGCTGATGATGAGGGTTGTGCACATGTCGGGAGGAATTTTGCTCCACTCCTCTTTGCAGATCATCTCTAAATCATTAAGATTTTGAGGCTGTCGCTTCGCAAATCGGAGCTTTAACTCCCTCCATAAGTTTTCTATGGGATTAAGGTCTGGAGACTGGCTAGGCCACTCCATGACCTTACTGTAGTTCTTTTAGATCCACTCCTTTGTTGCTTTGGCTGTATGTTTTGGGTCATTGCCTTGCTGGAAAGACCTAGCCACGACCCATCTTCAATGCTCTTACTGAGGGAAGGAGGTTGTTGGCCAAAATCTCGCGATACATGACGCCATCCATCTTCCCTTCAATACGGTGCAGTCGTCATGTCCCCTTTGCAGAAAAGCACCCCCAAAGTATGTTTCCCCCACCATGCTTCACGGTTGGAACAATGTTCTTAGGGTTGTACTTCCTTCTTCTTCCTCCAAACACGGCCAATTGAGTTAATGCTAAAGAGCTCAATTTTTGTCTCATCTGACCACAGCACCTTCTCCCAATAACTCACAGAATCATCCAGGTATTCATTGCCAAACTTCAGATGGGCCTGCACATGTGCCTTCTTGAGCAGGGGGACCTCGCGGGCACTGCAGGATTTTTAACCTTTAAAGCGGAATGTGTTACCAATGGTTTGCTTGGTGACTGTGGTCCCAGCTGCCTGGAGATCATTAGCAAGTTCCCCCCGTGTAGTTTTAGGCTGATCTCTCACCTTCCTCATGATCAAGGATATCCCCTCGAGGTGAGATTTTGCATGGTGCCCCGATCGATGTCGATTGACAGTCATTTTGTATTTCTTTCATTTTCTTACAATTGCACCAACAGTTGTCTCCTTCTCACCCAGAGTCTTACTTATGGTTTTGTAGCCCATTCCAGCTTTGTGCAGGTCTATGATCTTGTCCCCGACATCCTTAGAAAGCTCTTTGGTCTTGCCCATGTGGTAGAGGTTAGAGTCTGACTGATTAATGGAGTCTGTGGACAAGAGTCTTTTATACAGGTGACTATGTAAGACAGCTGTCTTTACTGCAGGTAACGAGTTGATTAGGAACGTCTAACTGGTCTGTAGCAGCCAGAACTCATAATGGTTTGTAGGGGATGAAATACTTATTTCTCACTGCAAAATGCAAAAAAAATTATCTAATTTATACAATGTGATTTTCTTGATTTTTTTGGGCAGGGATATTCTATCTCTCAATGTTAAAATTACCCTTAAAATTATAGACTGTTCATGTCTTTGTCAGTGGCCAAACTTAGAAAAACAGCAGGGGATCAAATATTTATTTTCCCCAGTGTGTGTGTGTGTGTGTGTGTGTGTGTGTGTGGGCAGGTGTGTGTGTGTGTGGGCAGGTGTGTGTGTGTGTGGGCAGGTGTTTGTGTGTGTGGGCAGGTGTGTATGTGTGTGGGCAGGTGTGTGTATGTGTGTGTGTGTGTGTGGGCAGGTGTGTGTGTGTGTGGGCAGGTGTGTGTGTGTGGGCAGGTGTGTTTGTGTGTGGGCAGGTGTGTTTGTGTGGGCAGGTGTGTGTGTGTGTGGGCAGGTGTGTATGTGTGTGGGCAGGTGTATGTGTGTGTGTGGGGGGGCAGGTGTGTGTGTGTGTCTGTGTGGGCAGATGTGTGTGTGTGTATATGTGTGTGTGTGTGTGTGTGGGCAGGTGTGTGTGTGTGTGTGTGTGGGCAGGTGTGTGTGTGTGTGTGTGTGTGTGTGTGTGGGCAGGTGTGTGTGTATATGTGTGTGTGTGTGGGGGGGGGGCAGGTTAGAAAGTCTTGCCCTGTTGAACACTACACCTGACTTGAGGCCACCACCTCTTGGTTGTCCAATGTTCTTGCTTCTCTAGGGCTCTTCTCAGATATTCATTATACCAGCTCCCCAGAATACCAAAGTTATGGTGGGTGACCGCGAGCCCTGGTGGTGGTCATAACTGCGGCCACCCAGGGGCAATACTCCATAACAACAATCCCCTGAGGTGGTGTAGGATGTAAGGACCTATTCACACTACATTCAGCGCTGCATTCAGGTCTTTACACAAGGCTTACAACTGAATCCCTGAAATTCAGGATTGTGCTGTCTGAAATGAGACATCTGAAAGCAGAGAAAATGGAGCCTAAAGATTCAGACTTTAGCCTCGGTTTGCCTTTGTTCAAATCAATGGCTATGTCAAGGCACATCTGAATGCCATTTTTCAGGGATTTAGATAGAAGCCTGGAAAGAGGAGATGAATGCATTGCAAAATTCAGTGTGAATAGGCCCTTATATCTGGAGTCTTGATATTGATGCCACAAGCATTTTACTTGTTTTTAACTTAAAAAAAAATACACACACACTATACATACACACACACACACACACACACACTATACATACACACACACACTACACACACACACACACACTATACATACACACACACTATACATACACACACATTATACACACACACACTATACATACACACACATTATACACACACACACACACTATACATACACACACACTACACATACACACACATTATACACACACACACACACTATACATACACACACACAAATGTGTGTGTGGGCAGGTGTGTGTGTGTGGGCAGGTGTGTGTGTGTGGGCAGGTGTGTGTGTGTGATGTCTGTCTGTTTGTGTGTGTGTTTGTGTGGGCAGATTTCATTGTGTGATGTCTGTTTGTATGTATTTTTGTGTTTCAAATGTGTTTATGCGTGTCTGTATATGTTTGTGTGTGTGTATGACTGCATGCGGCCTACTGCTGAGTATAGTTGGCGCCGTGCGGCCTCCTGATGTCTCTGGGGGGGCTCCGTGCGGCCTCCTGCTGTGTATAGATGGCTACGTGCGGCTCCCCGCTGTGTATAGATGGCTACGTGCGCCCCCCCGCTGTTTATAGACGGCGCCGTGCGGCCCCCCGCTGTGTATAGATGGCTACGTGCGCCCCCCGCTGTGTATAGATAGCTATGTGCGGCCCCCCGCTGAGTATAGATGTCGCCGTGCGGCCTCCTGCTGTGTATAGATGGCTATGTGCGCCCCCCGCTGTGTATAGATAGCTATGTGCGGCCCCCCGCTGAGTATAGATGTCGCCGTGCGGCCTCCTGCTGTGTATAGATGGCTAAGTGCGCCCCCCGCTGTGTATAGATGGCTACGTGCGGCCCCCCGCTGAGTATAGATGTCGCCGTGCGGCCTCCTGCTGTGTATAGATGGCTACGTGCGGTCTCCCGCTGAGTATAGATGGCGCTGTGCGGCCTCCTGCTGTCTCTGGGGGGAGCGCCGTGCGGCATCTATACTCAGCAGGAGGCCGCACGTAGCCATCTATACACGTGTACTCAGCAGGAGGCCGCACGTAGCCATCTATACGGTGCCATCTATACACAGCGGGAGGCCGCACGGCGCCATCTATACACAGCGGGAGGCCGCACGGCGCCATCTATACACAGCGGGAGGCCGCACGGCGCCATCTATACACAGCGGGAGTCTCAGTGCTTTGCAAGAGCAGTCAATAAATTCTGCTTGACTAATTCTGAGCACCATAAAGTCTGGTTCGCTTCTAACCTGCTGTCTTCATTTTCAGCTTGCTGAATTCTAACTCATTTACTGTCATTCGAGACGATGCCTTTGCTGGTCTCTTTCACCTTGAATACCTGTAAGTGCTCCACTTAATGTCATATTTTTGATTCTGTTCTTCTTCATCTTTTGGCATGTGCAATTGTATGAGCAAGTATTCATATGAATTTATGACCTACTTAAACCTTTGAGGACCTTAAATTTTATTCAATCAAGTTTTTTTCCAGTTTAAAACTATGGAACATATATGTGCCTTGGTCCTCAAAGGGTTTTTAAAGGGGCTGCAAACATGAATACGAAAAAAATAATTCAATTAGTGCTTTTTGTGTTCATTTAATTTTTATTTGAAGTCCATTTTTTTTATATACCTTGAAATTAAGCCCTACCCCGTGGAATGAAGCCCTACCTACATAACATCTGAGAGCTACATGGATCCCGCTTGTGAGGTGCCTGTCCGTCACTGCTATTCAGTTTTAGGGTCCACTCACTAAGCCATATATTCTCTCATGCAAGAGAATAGGGCCAATTATGCTAATGACACTGGGCTCAAACTCTGTCAGAGCTTCAACTGAGTGTGATCCGATTCTCTCGCAGCACAGATATGGAGAAGATGGAGAACTTAATTTCTCCATCTTCTCCATAGTCTCTGTGAGTGTTCATCGGACTGCACTTGGATGACATCCGAGTGCAGTCCAATGTTTTACGTGCACCCATAGACTTGTATGGGTGCACATGGTCCGAATATCGAATGAGATTATTTTCTCATGCCAATAATCGCACTGTCCCATAGTATAACATAGGGCCGAGTCCTATCCGATAAAACATCACATAGCATTCGGCCGTGTTATACGACAGTGTGAGCGAGCCCTTAGAGTCAAGGAATATTTACATGTAGATGATGATATTACTCTCCAAGTGTATATTTTTTTAGGCGAGTTCATAGTAAATGCTTTGCATTTTTGACATGTGATCAACTAAAGAGCAAGAAAGATTTAGGACCTTCCCTATAGAGAAACGGAAAATAGTTTGGAGGACTTGCATGTCCTTTTTTATTTATTATGAGAAAATCATAAAAGATCCCGTTTTTTAACCATGCTGTGACTTTCTGCTGAGGGAGAGGGAGAGAGCTGCCCTATTCAGAGTCTGTAATAAGACCTGCTGACAAAAGTGTTGAAGATACAGTCTAATGTGAATTAACAATGAAAAAAAGTTAATTTAACAAATGGCTTGTATTTTTTTTAATACAAACTTTTTTGTCTTTACAGCTCCTTTAAAGGGAATCTGTCATCAGGTTTTTGCCACCTAATCTGAGAGCAGCATAATGTAGGGTTAGAGGCACTGATTCCAGTAATGTGTCACTTACTGGGCTGCTTAGTGTTGTTCTGATAAAATCATTGATTTGTCAGAAGGTAATTATCACTAGATGACTAGTAAGTTCTGTAGGACCCCACCCCCATCACTGATCAGTAGATTTCTGTGTACAATGAGCATGGGCAGAAAGCTGCCAATCGGTGGTGTGGGTGGGGCTATACAGAGCGCAGCATTCAGAGAGCTGCTAGATCTGCAGCAGATAAAACAAAACGGTGATTTTCTCAAAATGACAACAAGCAGCTGAAAAAGTGACACATCGCTGGAATCAGGGTATCTGCCCCAATATTGTGCTGCTCTCAGATGAGGCAGCACAATTAATATTATGCCAAATTAATTTCCCGTGAACTATCACATGATCTATCACAGGGGATCATGTGACATGTCACGTGATAAATCAGCTGTGTGGAGGGGGCCCGCGCCTTCTAAACTGCCCGGGGCCCTTGCTACTCTTAATCCACCTCTGCCTATATCCCCGGAGCGGCCTGGCTGCCCCAGTATGCCGGCGAGTCGCATACCTTGGGCGACTTTAAAGAAAGGCTGTATAGCCTGTTCAAAGTTTATCCCCTGACAGAAGAACAGAAGGTAAGCATACTGATAGGGCAGTTAACTGGTGCGGCCCAGCGGGAGGTAAAGTCTTGGACAGCTGAGGAGAAAAGGACTGTAAGGGGGGTTCTGACCCGTCTACGGGACACCTTTGATACCCGTACCTCAGCAGAAATCAAAATGCGGTTCTATGGATGTAAGCAGCGAGCTCAAGATAGCATCCGAGATTATGCCCTAAATTTACAGGAAGCCTTGGGGGCAATTAAGCAAGCTGACCCTGGCAGCGTGCAGGATACAGATAAACTATTGACTGACCAGTTCATAGAAGGTCTGCTGTCCAGCGCCCACAGAACCCAGCTGCGCCTCATGGCCCTACAGAACCCCGATTTGACTTTTGCACAGTTCAAAGATAGGGCCATCCGGGTGCTCCGAGAACCTGCACCGGGTGGCGCTGTAGCTTCCCGGCGCCCTGCCATCCCTTACCACCAGGGGGCGGCGCCCTATCCCGCAGACCTTGTGGGGGCTGATGCGCAGGCCCTAAATCCATCCCCGCCTGCAAACCTGCACCATCAGGTCCAAGAACTAACAAAGAGTTTAGCTGCATTGACCAGGACCATACAGTCGTTACAAATGGACCCGTCAGGACCAATCAAGCTGGTTTCCAGTCCGGAGGATGTCCCGTGGCGTCGACGGAGGAGGATCCCGTCGTTCAGAGGGAGGCCCGCCGATCATTACACTGAGGATGGACAGCCGACTTGCCGCTGTTGCAGCTAGCCGGGACACGTAGCCAGGTACTGTACTTTAAATGGGTCCGACCTGGGGCAAAGGGCCAACCCCCAGGCATAAGGTCATCAGGCCCATCTAATTGGCGTGATAAGTACGTAGGGGGACGCCCGGTTTTACCCGTAGTGCTGGACGGTATCCCCATAAGTGCACTGCTGGACACCGGGTCCCAAGTGACTACCATCCCCTATGTACTTTTCAAGCAGTACTGGAGTGACACTGATATAACTCGTTATCCAGACGATGACTTGAGCATCATCGCCAGCAATGGTCAACCCGTGCCGCAGGTGG
The DNA here is from genome assembly GCF_046119375.1 of Phyllobates terribilis. NCBI lineage: Eukaryota > Metazoa > Chordata > Amphibia > Anura > Dendrobatidae > Phyllobates > Phyllobates terribilis. Next base: position 1,118,204 of record NW_027363159.1, on the reverse strand, counting down.
GGTTCAGAGAGATGACCATTAAGATTGGTAAACTTGAACTGCCGGCACAGGGAGTGATCATTGTGGACATTGACCGTCGAGAAAGTCACCCTAAAATAACCTTGGGTACTAATGTGATTGAAAATTGTCTTTCAGAAGTAATTGTAATTTTGCAGCAGGTGGCGATGAATGCAAGCTCCAGCCAACAGAGGGTCCTCCAGAAGGAGATAAGAGCCCTGATGAGATGGCAACAGGTAGAACTGTCTGGTGGTGAGATCGGTAGCGTGAGGATGAGCGACCCGTTCCCCATTGCCATGCCCCCCAAAAGTGAAATGATCTGGTGTCGGACTGCAATCGGGTTAAGAGGGAGAGACTACCAAGCCATGGTAGAACCCGTGTACTCAGACAGCAGGCCCACCATTTTGACAGCCCGGGGGGTGGTCGATGTCCGCCATGGAAGGGTGCCCGTCCGGATCTTAAACTTTGGGGAAAGGGAAGTACACTTGCCCCGGTACGCTACACTAGCCAAATTGTATACTGTTGAACACAATGCTGTCAGGGCCATGGAACCCTTGCCTCCATCTCCCCAGGCGGAGGGTAATGGTTCCCAGAAACCCAAGGAGGACTGGTGCCAGAAACTCCACGTGGGTGCTGACTCCACTCCCTTGCACCAAAAACTTGGAGTCTATCGGGTGGTTCAAGAGTACGAGAGAATCTTTAGTAAGCACCCGCTAGACTTTGGCAGAGTGAAAGGGGTAGAACACCACATCCCCACGGGGAGCCACCCACCAATAAAAGAAAGATACAGACCTGTACCACCCCGCACGCTATCAGAACGCAAAGGGCATGCTGAGAGAAATGAAGGAAGCCGGGGTCATTAGAGACAGTTGTAGCCCCTGGGCAGCCCCCTTGGTTCTGGTAAAAAAGAAAGACTGTACTATGAGAATGTGCGTGGACTATAGAGAAGTCAATCGTATCACCCATAAAGACGCATACCCGTTGCCTAGAATAGAGGAGTCTTTGGTCGCACTAAAATCAGCTAATTTCTTCTCTACTTTGGACCTTACTAGTGGGTACTGGCAGGTTCCTGTGGCAGAGGCTGATAAGGAGAAGACCACCTTCACCACCCTGATGGGATTAAGTAAATTCAACTATATGCCGTTCGGGCTCTGCAACGCACCCGGGACCTTCCAGAGGCTGATGGAATGCTGTCTAGGGCACCGAAACTTTGAGACGGTCCTACTTTACCTGGACGACGTGATTGTCTATTCGAAGACTTACGAGGACCATCTAAAGCACCTGGCCGAGGTGTTCGAGGCCCTGGCAGGCTTTGGCATGAAAGTGAAACCCTCCAAGTGCCATCTGTTAAAGCCGAAGGTACAGTACCTGGGACACGTGGTGAGTGCAGAAGGAGTAGCCCCCGACCCTGACAAAATCATGGCAATAAAGAACAGGCCAAGCCCCTCTAACATAAAAGAAGTGAGGCAGTTCGTCGGGTTGGTAGGCTACTACCGAAGGTTCATCCCCAGGTTCACCAAGATGGCAGCCCCTATGCAGGACCTCCTTATAGGACAATCTAAGACCAGAAGCCAAAAGCCACCCTTCAAGTGGGACAAGCCGGAAGAGGAGTCCTTCCGCCAGCTGAAGATGGCCCTCACGGGGGATGAGATCCTGGCATACCCTGATTATGGCCAGCCTTTTATCCTCCACACAGACGCCAGTAATGTGGGGCTGGGAGCCGTACTGTCACCGAACCAACAGGACAGAGAAAGGGTGATCGCGTACGACAGCCGAGAGAAACCCGGAGAATTACAGCTCCTTTAAGCTGGAGTCCTTGGCAGTGGTGTGGGCCGTAACAGAACGTTTCAAGCATTACCTGGCCTCTGTGAAGTTCACTGTGTACACGGACAACAATCCGTAGACACATCTGGACAATGCGAGACTTGGTGCCCTAGAGCAGCGGTGGATGGCCCGGCTAGCAAACTATGACTTCACCATCAAGTACCGGGCAGGCCGAGCCAATGCCAATGCAGATGCCCTATCGAGAATGCCCCACTTGCCCGATGAGGGAGAAGATCCAGATGAGTTGGAGGAAATAGAGCTCCCTGCATTCCACCGGTACGGAAGGAAGGACGGTACCAGCCAGAAGATGCCCTTGATGCCCATCGTCACCAGGCAGCCTCTTGAGCTGGTAGCTCTGGACCATGTGAAACTGGCTCCAAGCCGGTCGGGCTACGTCTATGCCCTGACAATAGTGGACCACTATTCCCGGTTCCTGGTGGTGGTTCCTGTTAAAGACTTGACAGCCCAAACAGCGGCCAGAGCCTTCCAACAACACTTCTGCCATCCACACGGGTATCCGGAACAGGTCTTGACAGATCAAGGTCCAGCGTTTGAGGCTGAAATCTTCCAGGAGTTCTGCAACCTCTACGGCTGTAAGAAGATTCGGACAACATCTTACCACCCACAAACCAACGGGCTATGTGAGAAAATGAATAATATCGTCATTGATCTCCTCAAAACGTTGCCCCTGGAAGAATGCAGCCTGTGGCCGGAGAAGCTGCCAGACCTGATAGACTTATACAACCATATCCCGGTGAATGCTACAAATTGCACCCCGGCTTACCTGATGAGGGCAAGACCAGGTAAGCTGCCGATAGACCTGGAGATGGGAGTCCTCCCCACCTCCCCAGACGCGGACTGGGATACGGAACGGCGGCTACAGTACAAGAAGGTACAGGAGAATGTGGAGAGGAGTCTGGCTCAAGCGAGAGAAAAGCAAGAGAGGCTCTTCAACCAACACGCCCCTGCTGGTCCCCTGGAACCTGGTGAGCAGGTCCTGAAGCGGAAGAGAAGGCTTCACAAGCTAGATGACCAGTTGGAGAGCGACCCGTACACAGTACTGCAGTCCAACCACAACAACCCGAAGGTATGTGTAATTGCCAAGGATGGAGGAGAAACCACTAGCACCGTCTCCAGAGACCACCTAAAAAGGTGCCCCAAGCAACTACAGAGTGCAGGAGAAGATCAAGATGACCTTGAACCCGCAGAAGACAAGAAAGAAATGATCAGCACAGTTCTTGGAGAGTTCCCCCGGTCCTGGACTCGGATAAATGATGCAATAGTGGTACCCGTCCTACACTTCCTTCAACCAACCCAGCAGGAACCTACAGGAGAGCAGGAGGAATCAGAAGACCAAGCAGCCCTAGAGGCAGAAGAACCTATGCCAGCAGCCCAGGAGAGTCAACCCTCTGCTGACAGTGAGCCTGCCATACCTGCGGTAAGCCAAAGGACCCGCAGATAGCTGCCTGCACTGCCTGTAAACCCAGCTAGTAGCTGTACCCTGAATGCTAGTGGGGAAAGTCAGGTTAGACCACCACCAGACAGTGGGTTACGCAGGTCAACCCGGAGCACTAGGGGGCAAATACCAGCTCGCTGGAAGATCTAAATGCTGTATATTGTAAATGTTTTATGTTTGTTGCCTGGTTGCTAATTATGTTTTTCCAGTCTTTCTAGTTCATGGACTAACAGGTTATGGACGCTGAATAACCGGAACTGTCTTGTAGATAGTTGCACTTGGTGCCCTCTTTCGAAGATGGCCACGGAAGAAAAATCTGTCCGGTGTGGCCTCCTTGTGGCCCAAAGTAGAGAGCTCAGCCTTGTCGCCACGCCCAAGGCGAGGAACTTGGGGTTTATGGAAACAGGTCCCCACACCGTGGAAAACTTCACACCTTGTTGGGTGACATGGACACCCGTCACGGAAGCGCCGTGACCTCAAGGACAAAATATACTTGTATATATGTTATGTTGTCATTTATACCCTGCATTTGTGTTTCCTGTTTAGTCCGGAGTAATAAATTTTACTAGGGGAGAATGTGTCACCCCAGGCCTGGATGCCACAAACAATAATCTGTGTCTGAGAGCAGGAGGGAGGTCCCCTGGTTAGGGACAATTAGCATACAGCACCTCCTGTCCCAGGCCAGCAGGGGGAGCTGGCTGCCCCTATAAAAGCTGGAACTGGGGGCAGGGTTAGAGAGAACTGGAAGACCTAGCTCAGGAGTGAGACTAGTCCCAGAGAAGGAGGGACAGTTCAGCTGTAGCTGAGGAGTCCGTGAGGCAGAGGAGAAACTGCAAGCCAGGGACAGAGGTGACGAGAGCCGGTCCTGGAAGAGAACCAATCTACCGGGCATTGGGGTCCGGGGCTGTCAGGGTTACAAGCCCAGCAGCAGAGAACCAACCTGCGAGGGATTTCAGGTCCCTTGGCCTAAGAAGCCTGGAGGCTCCGCCACACAGAGGGACCAGTACAGCGAGGAGCAAGCAACAGGTACCCAAGGCCCTAGTCGCATGCCATACAGGCGAGAAGTACACGGCCAGCTCAGAGACGTGGGCTATTACACCACGAAAAGGAGGATAGTCAGAAAGAGCATAGAGAGAACAGTAGGCCTACACACTCACCCTGACCAGTGGGGCTCGCCCGAATGCTCTCAGACACCCAGGCCCATTCCTAACCGGTACTGTTGGGTCATTAATAATATCTACAATAAAGACCCTGAACTGTTTGAAGCGGACTCTGAACTCTCACTATTGCGGCCTGCACTATCACCCCCAACATCCACCTACACTGCCCTGAGGCTACACTCTTCCCGTGGGGAGTTATCCTACACCTGTGCTGCACACCAACACCAGCCTCAGCAGTCTGCCTCGCAGCGGCGTTTATCCCTGACCGCAATCCACGGGTGGCGTAGTCGGACATTCAAAACACTGATAAATAGACTGCCACCATTTGGTCTGACCACCCTGAGCCACGGGATCGGGTTGCCACTACTACCCCCATCAGCACCGTACACTAGAAGGCCCGGTTCCGTGTACCCCACGGCCCAGGGGGCGAGTCATGTGCATCAAATTATACATACACATATGGGGCAGTGGGGCTTCATACTATATACAGGTGCTTCTCACAAAATTAGAATATCATCAAAAGTTAGTTTATTTCAGTTCTTCAATGCAAAAAGTGAAACTCCTATATTATATAGAGTCATTACACACAGAGTGATCTATTATATAGAGTCATTACACAGAGGGATCTATTATATAGAGTCATTACACACAGAGTGATCTATTATATAGAGTCATTACACAGAGGGATCTATTATATAGAGTCATTACACACAGAGGGATCTATTATATAGAGTCATTACACACAGAGGGATCTATTATATAGAGTCATTACACACAGAGGGATCTATTATATAGAGTCATTACACACAGAGGGATCTATTATATAGAGTCATTACACACAGAGGGATCTATTATATAGAGTCATTACACACAGAGGGATCTATTTTAAGTGTTTATTTCTGTTAATGTTGATGATTATGGCTTACAGCCAATGAAAACACAAACGTCATTATCTCAGTAAATTAGAATACTTCATAACAACAGCTTGAAAAATGTTTTTAAAATCAGAAAAGTTGGCCTACTGAAATGTATGTTTAGTAAATGCCCTCAATACTTGTTCGGGCTTCTCGTGCATCAATTACTGCATCAATGCGGCAATGTGGCATGGAGGGATCAGCCTGTGGCACTGCTGAGGTGTTATGGAAACCCAGGTGGCTTTGATAGCAGCCTTCAGCTCATCTGTATTGTGGGGTCTGGGGTCTCATCTTCCTCTTGACAATACCCCATAGATTCTCTATAATAGATTCTCTATGGGGTTAAGGTCAGGCGAGTTTGCTGCCAATCAAGCACAGTGATACTGTTGTGTGTAAACCAGGTATTGGTACTTTTGGCAGTGTGGACAGGGGCCAAGTCCTGCTGGAGAATGACATTTCCATCTCCATAAAGCTTGTGGGCAGAGGGAAGCATGAAGTGCTGTAAAATGTCCTGGTAGACAGCTGCGCTGACTTTGGTCTTCATAAAACATAGTGGACCTACACCAGCAGATGACATGGCCCCCCAAACCATCACTGATTGTGGAAACTTCACACCAGACCTCCAGCAGCTTGGATTGTGGCCTCTCCACTCTTCCTCCAGACTCTGGGACCTTGATTTCCAAATGAAATGCAAAATTTACTTTTCATCTGAACACAACACCTTGGGCCACTGAGCATCAGTCCAGGTCTTTTTCTCTTTGGCCCAGGTAAGACGCTTCTGGCGTTGTCTATTGGTCATGAGGGGCTTGACACAAGCAATGCGACACTTGTAGCCCATGTCCTGGATACGTCTGTGTGTGGTGGCTCTTGAAGCAATGACTCCAGCAGCAGTCCACTCCTTGTGAATCTCCCCCAAATTTTTGAATGGCCTTTTCTTAGCAATCCTTTCAAGGCTGCGGTTATCCCGGTTGCTTGTGCACCTTTTTCTGCCACACTTTTTCCTTCCACGTCCATTAATATGATCGGATACAGCACTCTGTGAACAGCTGCTTCTTTAGCAATGACCTTTTGTGGCTTACCCTCCTTGAGGAGTGTGTCAATGACTGCCTTCTGGACATCTGTCAAGTCAGCAGTCTTGCCCATGATTGTGGAGCCTACTGAAACTGACTAAGGGACCTTTTTAAATGCTTAGGAAGCCTTTCCAGGTGTTTCTTGTTAATTCTAATTTACTGAGATAATGACTTTTGTGTTTTCATTGGCTGTAAGCCATAATCATCAACATTAGCAGAAATAAACACTTAAAACAGATCACTCTGTTTGTAATGACTCTGTATAATATATGAGTTTCACTTTTTGGATTTAAGAACTGAAATAAATTCACTTTTTGATGATATTCTAATTTTCTGAGAAGCACCTGTATGTAGCAGTGCGGCAATTATACTATATACAGTCAGGAGTATAAGTACTTGATACACTGATAATTTCGAAAGTTTTTCCACCTACAAAGAATGAAGAGGTCTGTTTTGTTCTACTTAACTGCTGCAACTTGGACCTTTAACAGGATTTATATTTCACCTATGAGAAAGCATACTATGTGTATTTGGCAGATTAACTCAGGCTTGTTTATGATAAACTGAATACATGGATTGGAGTCCTATTTGTATACAGAATATTGACTATTAATGCTGGCAGAGTAAGTCTTAGGCTATATTCACACTAGGTGTTTTTTTCTGCAGCAAAACATAATCTCTTGGCAGGAAAGAAGTAGCGTCAAAAACGCAGGTTTTGGTGTGTTTTTTTGCAGTGGCTCTTGGTGCATTTTTGGTGCGTTTTTCAGGATCCCAAAGTTCAGCTTTGCTTCCACCATAGACACATGAGAACAGGTCACCATTGCAAGACATATGTTCATGAAAAAGTACACATTACAAATGTAACAGGGGGCGGGTGGGGGGTGAATTGGTCTGGAATGGTTTATCTAAGACCCTGGCAGTGCATTGAATTTGTAGGACACTATTTACTTTCACATTATGGTTTGCCATTGAGTTGCTCAGGCATTGTTCATTTTCACACCTCCCTGGGCCACAGGTGTTGTTCAATCTCACACCTAGCTCAACCAATGTTTACTTTGTAGGCATCACTAATTTAATTAAACTGTAATAATCCAAGCTGCTATCTCAGGTGACCAAGACAAGATGGTTTAAACTTGGGAAAATCACAAGAATAAATGTGTGTCACATACTTGCTTTTTTCACTAAAAACGCAGCAAAATGTTCACACTAGGCTTTTTTTCAGCATTTTTTTCCACCACCCTTTTTTTTAATGGGTGAAAAACGCTGAAACAAGTGACATACTCTATTGCAAAAAGCCATGGAAAGCACAAAATACTGAGGACAAATAAGCAAGCTTTGTGCATGAGATTTCGGAAATCTCATAGACTTTGTTGGTACTGTAAAACGCAGCTGAAAATTTGCATAAAAAAGCCCGCTAAAAAAACGTCTAGTGTGAATATAGCCTTGTATAACGGTTCGCCAATGAGTTAGGATATATGACCACGATGCAGAAATGCTGCGGATTTTTCCTAAGCGTTTCTGCATCTCCCTGGGTTGTCAAGCGCTTTGCCAAGTGATTTTAGCATCACTTGGAAAAGTGCTTGACAACTTGGTCACACTATATAATTCCATGCAACCGGCATGGATTTATATAGTGTGACCAAGTTACCATGCTGCAAATGCAGCATCAATAATGAAAAAAAAGAATAATAATGGTGAAAAATAAAAAAAAAACATTATACTCATCTTCCGATGGTCCTCGATCTCCTTCTCCGGTGCGTCCGCTGTCTTTGGCGGATCACGGTGCTGTAAAAGGACCTTTCATGACGTCATTTAGTCATGTGACAGGTCACGCAACCGCCGATGTCAGTGGTCACGTGACCTGTCACATGACTAAATGGCATCATGGAAGGTCCTTTTACCACCGCGAGCAGCCGAAGAGCCAGCAGCACCCCCGGGAGCAGACAGGGGCCATCAGAAGGTAAGTATATGTTTATTTTTTATTTTAATTCTATTTTAACTACAGGTACTATGGTACCCGGGTCTGGAGGAGAGTCTCTTCATCTCCAGACCCGGGTACCATCCATGCATTGAGTCGCATAATATCCACATGTGTATTTGTAGTCATGCGGATGTTATGCGTTCCAATGCAAGTCAATGGCGGCTAAATCGCAGCGACTCTGCAAAATTAAAGGACGTGCTGCGGATTTTTCCGCAATGATAATCCGCAGCGGAAATCTCCGCGGCATGTGCACAGCACATGCGGATTATCATTGGGGACCATTGCAGACCTATCACCAAGCGTTTTTTAAGTGTTTCCGCAGCGAAAGTTACGCTGCAGAAACGCCTAAAAAACGCATAGTGGGCACACAGCCTTAAAAGTTCTATGGTGAAGAAAAACACGTGAGATAATAAATGCGAAATATACAATATTTCCCATAATATGACTGAGGATATCTTTAGGGTGTATTCACTGTTTTTTCTTCTGCAGCAATAAATGCTGTGTTTTACAGCACCATCTTAGTGAATGACATTTCTGAAATCTCATTCACATGCTGTTTTTTTTGCATTTTTTTTAAATCTGCAGCTTGTCAAGTCTTTCAGAGGTTTTGCAGCATTTTTCACCCATTCAAATGAATGGAAAAAAAAACACAAGTAAAAACACCTGAATTTTAAGCAGCGTTTTTCCTGCCTCCTTTGATTTTTGAGGTAGAAAAAAAATGCTGCCAAAATACAACTTGTGAACACACCTTTATCCTGGTTGTGTTCTAATTGGATATAAAATAGAACGGCCATGATAACATGGGTAGTTAATTGTATGGTGTTTTCACTTTATATATTACCAGGCCGCATTCTATTTGCGCAGAGCTGCTCCGTGAAGATTCTATCACAAGATTCCGTGATGACATCACAGGTGATGGTGACATCACTGCTCACAGTCGCTATATATACAATGCACATAGGCTCACCCGTGCCTTTCTTGGCTCTATAGTGACTGATAGCACTTGCAGTTTTTCACTATGGCTGGAATTGTTTTGGACATTCCTCAGGTAAAAGCACTATTGATGATCCTTATGATCAATCGTCCTAACAGTGTGCTTCTACCACCCGATGGCGTCCTCAGCTTCACTCACCGGCTGGTGATGGAGCTAGTAAAGGATTGCCTGACCAAACACCGACAACGTCGTCTAACGTCAGACTATCTGACGGATTTACTTCAGAACATCAGGACATTACTACACCAGGTAAGTGGCGGACACTCTGCACAGAACATCTCAATATTAACAGATAATAATGGAGGGATAGAAGCTTTTTCTTCTAATATATCGTATTTTGCAGACCATAAGACGCACCAAAATTTTTTGGGAGGTAAATAGGAAAAACATTTATTATAATAAAATGGGGGTCTGTCTTATAGTCCGAATTTTCGGTTGCTTACTGAGGGGGGGTGGTGGCAGTGGAGCGAGGTCACAGGAGGCAGAGTCGCTGCTGCAGGAAGTCGGCAGTAGGAGTGGGGCGCTGCTGCGGGCTCCAAGCTGGGAGGAGCGGGGTGTCCAGAAGGTACGAGGCTGCGGGCCCTGGGCTTCAAGGAAATGTTAGCGGTAATTCAGGAGGGGAGGCCCTGCTCTGCTTATTGATTTCTCTGCAGTGGGCTTCAAGAAGTAGGCTGCTGGAGATGGCCAATACGCAGTTTGAGATCTCAGCTCCTCATTGAGCCGAGATCTAAATCTGCACATGCACTGCCTCCAGCGGCCATTTGCCTGAAGCCCACCGCCAGAAATTCAATGGGCAGAGCGGGGACTCCCCTCCTAAATCACCGCTAACATTTCCTTGAAGCCCAGGGCCCGCAGCCTCGCACCTCCTGGACACCCCGCTGGCCCGCAGGAGCGCCCCACTTCTACTGCTGGCTTCCTGCAGCAGTGACCCTACTTCCTGTGACCTCACTCCACCACAGCCACCCACCTGGTAAGCTACATTCAGACAATTATTATTATTAATAATCTGTCTGATATGCTGGGGTGGAGAGTTCCAGAGTAGGGGGGATGCACGGGAGAAATCTTGTATGCGATTGTGGGAAGAGGAGATAAGAGGGGAGTAGAGAAGAAGATCTTGTGAGGATCGGAGGTTGCGTGCAGGTAAGTACCGGGAGACTAGGTCACAGATATATGGAGGAGACAGGTTGTGGGTGGCTTTGCATGCCAAGGTTAGGGTCTTGAACTGGAGTCTCTGGGTAATGTGTAGCCAGTGAAGGGATTGGCGGAGCGAGGGGAAAAGCCAGGGAATAGCGGGGGGACAGGTGGATTAGTCAGACAGCAGAGTTTAGGATAGATTGGAGGGGTGCAAGAGTGTTAGAAGGGAGGTCAAAAATTTTGGAAAAAAAGGCATCTTATAGTCCAAAAAATACGGTAAAACACAACGAGTCCCCAAATACAGTATGTAGTCATTGTATCTGCAGACAGAGAACCGATGTCACATACAATTTCCGCCTCCATTCTGACCGCTCTCATCTGAAAATTCTCTTTTCCATTTTTCCTTCTTTATAGGCTGAAGAAAGATCTCAGACTGAAGATTTGGCTGTCTTTAAAGAACTGGCCGAAAAAGTCCTGTCTATACTAGAACGCTCATTGGAACGCCCGGTAAGGATCAATATTAATAGACGTATCTTAATCCACCGTATCTGAGGAGACTTTCTGAGAAAAGGTCTGAAGATGGCGCGGGATTTGTATCGTTACAATTGGTGCATCTGTAAATGTTGGTTTAGTCCTTCATGATTTATGTATTTGGTGATTTAGTGAAATCTTCCACATAGTAATTATATATATTATATCTATCAGGAAACAACAGGAGGCGACGCCAAATATGGGCAAAATGTGACCCCGAAAATCCCTGACCCTAATAGGAGTCAGCCGGAGCTGAACAGCGATCTGATTACAGGTGAGCGATCACCCGACCTTCTACAAGGAATATCCAGATATTACAGAGGACGGAGGATAATGTTAGATTTACTCTCTACTCTGTGTAATGGGAACCTGGCAGCACATTGTTACATATAGAAGTAGTGGTGTGACGGTATAGGCCATTGTCCCCTAATAATAATTGTTTGTAGAAATCCAATGTGCCAGTCAGGAGAAATGTAAAGTAGACACCATATACAAATCAGAATGGAAGTGCGCTGGGGGCGTGAAAGAAGAAATCCAAGTGCAGTGACACGCCCCCAGTGCACTTCCAGGCTAATTTGCAAATCTCTCCTATGTTTCAGCTCTCTTACCATCACTCATATGTGCAGCGTGGGTGGGGGCTTCCTCATTCATGTGATGGAGGGTCCATTCTGCAGTGCTATAGCAAGTAACATGAAATAAATTAAATTTAAATTGCATTACTGCTCTAGAAAATGGGAAAAAACTAAGATACTGAGCACATAATTTGGCCAATTCATGAATGCCCAGCAGCCAATGACAAGGCGATCTTTTTGTTGGAATCCTCTCCTAATGTGAATCCTCTCCTAGGCTGAAGCCTACATTTATATGGGTAGGTAGGATCCTGTTGTAATTAAAACCACCCCGGGCTGATGGGTGGAGATAGGTTCCCAGCAAAAAAGGTCGCCTTGCCGTGACTGCTGGGCATGCATCGAGCAAAAGAAGGTCGCCTTGCCGTGGCTGCTAGGCATGCACCCAGCAAAACAAGGTCGCCTTGTCGTGACTGCTGGGCATGCACCCAGCAAAAGAAGGTCGCCTTGTCGTGACTCCTGGGCATGCACCCAGCAAAAGAAGGTCGTCTTGCCGTGACTGCTGGGCGTGCACCCAGCAAAAAAAAAGGTCACCTTGCCGTGGCTACTTGGCATGCACCCAGAAAAAGAAGGTCGCCTTGCCGTGGCTGCTGGCCATGCATGAATTGGCCAAATTATGCGCTAAGTATCTTCCTTTTATCCTATTTTATACAGCAGTAATGCAATTCAAATTTCATTTATTTCATGTTTACATGCTATAGCGTTACAGAGTGCAACTTTGTTAGTTATGTATTTGGATGGCTACTCTTAGTATGCACCTGTTCACACCCATTTTCTTTTCGGAAGTGATGGTCAGTCTTTTGTTATTTATGAAGGGGTTCCTCCATCATTTACATGACATTTATCTATGGATTCCCCGTATATTCTCATATTTAGAATCCCCATATAACGAGTATTAATCCCATTTACAGACATCTTGTCATTTCTCCGTTTTATTGCTGTATTATCTATGTAGGAATAATATCCTCTAATACATTTCATTTCTTCATCATTATTTTAGAAACAACTGAGCTGTCGAATCCTAACAATGGAATTAGTGAGATCCCGGAGATCCAAGAATCCGTATGTATCATAGAGGGGGATGCGTGTGTGTCATCAGATCATGGGGTGTGAATGACTCGTCCAGTATTATCCCCCATACAACCATGGTACGTCTCTATTCTAAGTGTAGATGACCCTATGGTGTTAATTACATGTGAATTACAGGGAATCTGTCACCAGGTTTATGCTATTTGGTCTGAGAGAAGCATGATGCAGGGACAGAGACCCTGATTCCATGTGTTGATTACTTTACTCGGTGGAGCAGTTGTGATAAAATCACTATTTTTTTCTGCTGCAGAGCTCTGAATGCTGAGTCTTGTATAACCCCGCCCACACCATTGATTGGCAGCTTTCTGTGTACACTGTGCATAGGCAGAAAGCTGCTAATCAGTGGTGGAGGCAGGGGTACAGAGCAATAGGACTACCTGGCTAGACAGATAGTCTTCTAGTGATAATCTACTGATTTTATTGAAACAGCCACACACAGCCTAGTAAGTAACACATCACTGGAATCAGGGTCTCTGCCCCTACATCATGGTGCTTTCAGAATACATAGCAAACACCTGGTGACAGATTACCTGTAAGTCCTCCTCTGTGTGATCTCCCACATTATCCAGAATGTTATAGTAATGTATGATGACCGTTGCAGGGCGGCTCCAGGATTTTGTGGGCCCTGGGCGAAAGAGTCTCAGTGGCCCCTTTAACACATACCACGATTCATGATGCACAGATACCGCAGATAAATATATATACATATATGTATATATATATATATATATATATATATATATATATATATATATATATATATATATATATAGTACAAGCCCGAAGATTTCACTTCTTACATTACATGAGCGATATCTATTGTAAATTCCACAATAACTCAGAAAGCGGCGAATCCTCACAGCTCACAGTGCAGACCGGACAGTAATGTCCTCCACACAGTATAATGGCACCACATAGTCCTCTATACCGTATTATGAGCTCCATATATTGCTCCATATAGAATAATGGACCCCATAAAATGCTCCACGCAGGCTGTGCCCCCATATAATGCCCCATGCAGGCTGTGACCCCACACATAATGCCCCATGCAGGCTGTGCCCCCCACATAATGCCCCATGCAGGCTTTGACCCCCCACATAATGCTCCATGCAGGCTGTGACCCTCACATAATGCCCCATGCAGGCTTTGACCCCCCACATAATGCCCCATGCAGGCTGTGCCCCCCCCCCACATAATGCCCCTTGCAGGATGTCCCCCTCCCACATAATGGCCCATGCAGGATGTCACCCCCCATATAATTCCCCATGCAGAATGTCCCTCCCACATAATGCCCCATGCAGGCTGTGCCCCCCACATAATGCCCCATGCAGGCTGTGCCCCCCACATAATGCCCCATGCAGGCTGTGCCCCCCCCACATAATGGCCCATGCAGGATGTCACCCCCCATATAATTCCCCATGCAGGATGTCCCCTCCACATAATGCCCCATGCAGGATGTCCCACCCCACATAATGCCCCATGCAGGATGTCCCCCACACATAATGCCCCATGCAGGATATCCCCCCCACATAATGCCCCATGCAGGATGTCACCCCCCATATAATTTCCCATGCAGGATGTCCCCCCCCACATAATGCTCCATGCAGGATGTCCCACCCCACATAATGACCCATACAGGATGTCACCCCCCATATAATGCCCCATGCAGGATGTCACCCCCCCATATAATGCCCCATGTAGGATGTCACCTCTCACCCCATATATTGGCCCATGCAGGATGTCACCTCTCACCCCATATAATGCCCCATGCAGGATGTCACTTCTCCCCCCATATAATACCCCATGCAGGATGTCACTCCCCCCATATAATGCCCCATGCAGGATGTCACCCCCCATATAATGCCCCATGCAGAATGTCACCTCTCACCCCATATAAAGCCCTATGCTGGATGTCACTCCCCCCCCCCCATATAATGACCCATGCAGGATGTCACTTCTCCCCCTCATATAATACCCCATGCAGGATGTCACCCCCCTATATAATGCCCCATGCAGGATGTCCCCCCCATATAATGCCTCATGTAGGATGTCACCTCTCACCCCATATAATGCCCCATGCAGGATGTCACTCCCCCCCATATAATGCCCCATGCAGGATGTCACTTCTCCCCCCCATATAATACCCCACGCAGGATGTCCCTACCTCCCCCCCATATAATGCCCCATGCAGGATGTCACTTCTCCCCCCATATAATGCCCCATACCTCCATACATAAAAAAAAAATCAAATGCTCACCTCACTGCTCACCAGCTGTGGAGAGGTAAGTATTGTGCCGGCCGTGGTCCTGGGCAAGCATTGAGGGGGGGGGGGGAGCAAGGCCCGCCTACTCAGGGCCCCGGCACTTGCCTGGGTGTGCTGGGTGCTAGCGCCAGGTCTGCCCAGCGTCCGGTTTGTATCCTCCCAACATCATATCAGTGTAAATCATCTGGGACATAATATGGGGGGAGAAGTTTTTGCATCTGTAACTTTTTTCTTGCATCTTCAATAAATCAGTATTATTTCTTATTCTTTTATAGAGCGTGATCGATTCATTGGTTCCGGCGAGAAAGCCGCATATGAGCGACTATGAAACTTCCAAACTCATCAGCAGTGGAAATTTTGGGTGAGATTTCTGTTGCCATAATCCACATTTCTCAGGGTTCCCTATGACAATGCTTCTGCCCCTGCACTCTGCCATTCAGTGTTATCATAGGGAAATTATGTGATCTGTAGCAAATCAAACTGCAAGGAAAGTGATTTAAATAATATAATTACATATAATATAATATATAATAATATAATATTATTACATTCGCCTGTGCTAGACTCTCATCTGTTCTTATGCTGCCTCCTCCACCTGAGCTTTTCTGCTCTCCACTCTGATCTTTGTTTTGATGGGGGGGCTCCATTATGAAGCTGATCAGAGAAGTTGGCTACACATGGTCACATGAAGGGTGACACCATATTGACGTCAATGACATCTACACCCTCCACCATGACCATGTGGGCCCAATCACTGGCCTCAGCAGCAGAAGAGAGCCCTGGAGCACATTCATTTTGGACCAATTTTATTTGCACTAAATTGTATTTGGTCAGTTATAGCGAATCTGCCCAAAGAGAATTTCAGTAGATTCTCGTATCTATAATGTGACCTGGGTGATGGCTCCGGCAGAAGTGGCATTGTGGAGACCTCGCATAGGTGATCTATGTAGTGCTATTTTATGTATTTCTAGATGTGGATTTATAGTGGCGGCCAGACTTCTAGTATTAAACATATGCAAATTGTCTCTTCTGAGAGGAAGCAAACTAGAACTCCACCTATAGGAAGTAGCAATCCTAAAAGTCAATATCGACCCTTTAACAAGCCTTGTCACATGACTTAGGATAATAGCCAAAACCAAAATCTCAATTTGCAGGAACTGTGTTCTGGGGTACTGCCCCTCTTCAGTGCAAAGTGTGAGATATGGTTTGACTGGGTGAGAGGTGTCTGACCGGTATCCAAGGGGTTGACATTTCTCCTTGCGGACATGAGGAGACTTTTAAGCCACAATGCTCCTCTGGGAAATAGGATTGCTACTTCCCATAGGTGGCACTAGGGTGCTAGTTCTCTTCCTCTCTGAAAAGAGACAATTTGCATATTTCCCAGAAGAGCATTGCAGCTTAAAAGTCTCCTCACCTTGACATGCTTAACATGGCTTTTTCCGCAAGGAGAAACGTTACCGCTTGGATCCCGGTCAGATGCCTCTTACCCAGCCAAACCATATCTCACACTTTGCACTGATGAGTGCTTGTACCCCAAAACATAGTGTCCGAAAATTGAGATTTTGGTTATGGCTATTATTCCATGTCATGTGATAAGGCTCGTTAAAGGGTCGATATTGACTTTTAGGATTACTACTTCCTATAGGTGGCACTAGAGTTCTAGTTCTCTTCCTCTCCGAAGAGACAATTTGCATATTTCCCAGAGGATCATTGAGGCTTAAAAGTCTCCTCACCTTGACAAGCTTAACATGTCACTCTCCGCAAGGAGAAATGTTACCAGGATACCAGTATTAAACATATAATGATTTCTATAGATGGATTATTAATAAGGATTTATTATAACCGATGGATTCTCCTTCTCTCCAGGGCCGTCTACTTAGTGCATCATAAAGACTCACACCAGACCTTTGCTATGAAGAAAATGGCTAAGCGGAACCTAA
Organism: Phyllobates terribilis; assembly: GCF_046119375.1. Taxonomy (NCBI): domain Eukaryota; kingdom Metazoa; phylum Chordata; class Amphibia; order Anura; family Dendrobatidae; genus Phyllobates; species Phyllobates terribilis. The sequence goes on along the minus strand of NW_027363159.1, from coordinate 1,101,225 downwards.
ATACTGCACAGAGATTGGAATGGGCCTTTCTGGAGAGGGACATCTTAACATTTGCTGATTGTCCCTTTGTGGTCTCCATGCTCTGCTCCTTTCCAACTAGATCTCACCTGTGTATGGTCATGGAGTATGTAGGAGGTAAGACACATCTATTGTATTATATTCAGCCCATGTCTGCTTTCATCTTATCACTGCTCATATCATTAGGACATTGTTGGTTACATCCCCACAGAGCATTTACTATAGGTTATCTATTACCAAGATGCTCGTAAATTCATTGATCTTGGTGCAGGGGCGCTATGGGGCTCATCAGTCGAAGGGGGTCTGTCGACGCTCGGCAGTGGGCAGCATCCCTCCACCTGTCATCACAATTTCAGCGGTATTTGCTTCTTCAAGGAGGTGGGGCTGGTGGGGGCAAAAATACTGAGTAGGTGGCTAGTAGGGGCCAAAATACTGAAAGGGGGCCGTATGACTAGATATGGGGGGACTGTGAATGCTGAGTGGAGGTCATCATATTAAGTGGGGTGCTGTGGGGGTCCTCACTCTGTATGGAGGCCCCCATTCTGTGTGGGGACATCATACTGAGTGGGGAGTTATGCGGACCATTATATTGTGTGAGGGACTGTGGGAACCATTATCCTGAGTGGGAGGGTTGCTGTGGGTGCCATCACACCGAGTAGGGGGTTGTGGCTGGCCTCCTTCTAAGTGGTGGCCTCCTTAGGAGGATTCACTGTGGGGATACCATACTCATTGAGTGTGGGTGTGGGCATTTTTGGGAGCATCATACTCTAAAATGGCCATAAAAGTTGTATTGCTGGTGAGAACACCAAGCTGCTTCAACAGGGATATAAATATATTTCTTTTTTATTTTTTAGGGTGGGGGGCAATTACAACTTTTGATATGGGGTCTTGTGATTTCTATGTACGCCACTATCTGTGTGATCTCCCCAGGATGTTTCCGCTCACTGCTCATTATACATCATGGTTATCTGCTCGTGGTATATCATGGTCATCTGCTGTATAAACCCCTCACTGGTCATATTTCCTTTCTTCTATAGGTGGAGACTGTGGGACCCTTCTAAGCACCAGGGGTCCTTTCTCTGTCCCCATGGCCCGCTTGTACTTTGCAGAGGCGGTACTTGCCGTGGAATACCTGCATAGTTACGGTGTGGTGCACAGAGACCTGAAGCCGGAAAAGTAAGTGCCCCCGTAGTATAATAAAGTGGGGAAAGTTGTCATTTATTATCATTCAGTCTGTGAGGCTAAAACCATCTTCTCTTTTGCAGCCTCCTGATTACATCTACTGGACATATTAAAGTTACCGATTTTGGGATTTCAAAACTTGGTCTAATGATACCGAAAACCAACACCTACAAGGAATTAGCAGTGGACATCTCCAGAGAGTTCCAGGACAGTGAGGTCAGCATCACCTACAAGAACTTAGCTTGTTATTTGCAAATCTCATCACACTATTGTCTCTTCTCTACGTTCTTCCTTTCTAGAGAACTTTTCCACTAATATTTTATCTTCTGCATTGTGTTTTAACGATGATATCTTGTCATAATAATTGTTTCATCGATTCTCATCTCTATGTTCTGTTGGTTTCCAGTTCTGTGGCACCCCATGTTACATAGCCCCAGAGATCATCCTGAAAGAAGGCTATGGAAGACCTGTTGACTGGTGGTCATTGGGGATCATCCTGTATAAATTCCTGCTGGGATGTGTACCATTTGATGCTGATTCCCTCACTGAGCTTTATAAAAGGGTTGTCATTGGTGAGTAGAATAATCCGATCATTGCGTTGATTGGTTACATTTGTTTAGTTATTTCCTTTGCTTTATGTTACAATCCAGTAAAGAGGTTTTATTTTCTGTAATTTTCTATGTAACAGGAGAACTAATTTGGAATTGTGATCGCGCTCCACCCCTGGATGCTCAGAATCTCATCACTGAGCTGCTCAGAAGAAATCCTGTGCGTAGACTTGGGACAGGTAACAGATATACTAGTATTAATATTCCCTTATTAGACCAAGGACATATCGCTCATGTCCATGAAGATCAGCATTTCTCTATCAGCTCATCTACTGTATTTCTAGTTCTCCACACTAAGACTTTCAGTTTATTTCCTTCATGTCGGCTCAGTTTTGTCATTAGTTCAGATTACGATAAACTGTTCAGATATGGAGCCATCCCTGACTATGTCCGCATCACTTTTGTTTTTCTTTTTCTAGGAGGAGCATTTGAGATCAAGGTTCATCCATTCCTGAGTGACTTGGACTTTGACAACATTCTGAGCCAGGAGCTGGAGTATGTTCCTCAGCTTGTTTCAGATGCAGACACCAGCTTATTTATCAGTAAGTAGAAGGAGACGTCATCTAGACTAAGCAACTGTTTGTCTCATCTTCCCTAATATGTGATCATCTGTTCCCATTAATATTAGTGATAAATAGTGACTGTGTTATACTGACAACCTCTAATAATACTTCATTACCTATTTCTTGTAGATCATTCTGATATAAACAAACATCTGGTCTCAAAGGATGAGGAAGGCACAAGTGAGAACAATGAGAGCCTTGACTTCCAAAATTTTACGTCATCTTCTGAAAAGCTTTGTAAAGTAAGTATGTGATTAATAAATCCAAAATATGTAAAAAAAATGTAAAACAACTCTAAAAGTACATAAAAAAAATATTTTATATCTTATTTTTATCCGTATTTAGCTCTGTATCATCGCTACCAGGATGGTGAACAATGAGGATCCCAATGCCCCTCCAGAGTATACACCAGAAACCAACACAAACATCTCAGAAATGTGAGTAGATTATAAAGGGTCATTACTTCATTACTGGGAGTTCCAGGCTGATCTATGTACACAACACCAAATATAGGACATAAATATCAGGATATCAAATGCAGCATTCACCGCTTCATGGTTAACGGTCATTGTACTTTTGGCTTCAGAAAATGCAGAAGATAACAGCCCATAATTGTGGCAGGTCATGCATTTTTAGCACTGCCTACTCTGTAGGAGAGCTGTAGTATTACTTGCCAGCCATTCTTGGTAGTTGTGTTCTGATCCATGGAAGGTAGTTTTGAGCAGAAAACCTTCCCCACTATGACAGTCATATGTCCTATTAGGCCTTATAGTCAGTGTTCTTATAGTGAGACAACCCATTTTATACTGTGTTTACTTACGATTTACATGTTTTTCTTCTTCAAACAGGCAGAAAGAATCTGTTCCTGTATGTAATACAGACGATGCTGTTACCATCTTGCCACCCTCATCCCCATTGCCAGGTATGTACATGTCTACAGCACCAACAATGTGAATGTTGACTTCAAGGCTCAAATATTTCCACATGGTTTTTCTGGTCTACTATGTTATCCATGTTTCATGGATCTCAGCTATGTTGACCATGGGTTCGTACTGTATCCCTATTTCCTTAATTTTGTACAGGAGTTTTTTTTCATGTATTCTGTATATTACGTTGCATCATCTTTTAACCTAGTGAGATATAGCGACTGTGTTATACTGACACCCTCTAACAATCCTTCATTACCTATGTCTTGTAGATCACTCTGATGAAAACAACCATCTGATCTCAGAGGATAAGGAGGGCACAAGTGAGGACGATGAGAACTTTATCTTCCGAATATTTGCATCATCATCTTCTGAGAGGCTTTCTAAAGTAAGTATGTGATCGATAAATCCAAAATATGTACAAAAAAAGGATCTATAAAATTAAAAAGTATGTATATTTAATAACTTATTGTTATCCACATTTAGCACTCTACCACCACTAACGGGATGGTGAACAACGAGGATCCCAAGGCCCCTCCAGAGTGTACACCAGAATCCAACACAAACATCTCAGAAATGTGAGTAGATTATGGGGTCATTACTGGGAGCTCCAGGCTGATATATGTGCACAACACCAAATATAGGACATAAATACCATAATATCAAATGTAGCATCCACCGCCCCATGGTTATGGGTCATTGTGCTTTCAGCTTTCGGAATTGTTGGAGATAACAGCCCATAATTGTGGCCGGTCATGCACTTTTAGTGCTGCCCTCACTGTAGGAGAGATGTAGTATGAAATGCCGGCCATTCTTGGTAGTTGTTTTCCTCTCAGCTCTCTATAAAAGGTAGTCTTGAGCAGAAGACCTTCCCCACTATGACAGTCATATGTCCTACTAGGCCTTATAGTCGGTGTTCTTCTAGTGAGACAACCCCTTTTATATGGAGTTTACTTGAGATTTACATGTTTTTCTTCTTCAAACAGGCAGAAAGTATCTGTTCCTGTATGTAATACAGACGATGCTGTTACCATCTTGCCACCCTCGTCCCCATTGCCAGGTATGTACATGTCTACAGCACCAGCAATGTGAATGGTGACTTCAAGGCTCAAATATTCCCACATGGTTTTATACAATACTATAGGTCTCTTATGTTATCCATATTATGACAAAGCAGATCCTATAAGAAGATATTGTTACTGATTTTTTTTTTAATTTTTCATCAGAATTTCCATCTCATGAAGAAAGAAAATCGGCAATAAATCTGAGTATGGAGCAACAAAACTCAGAAAATGGAAAAAATGGGAAAACGAGACGAGGTAAGTGTGAGAATCAACTCCATGTTGTGTGATGTCAGTGAGAATAATTCATGTGGAGTAGATGTCATCTGTCAGTGATGGGATTGTCACATGTATGATTGCTGACAATGACCCCTGACCTCTGTATGATAATATTCCTCTGCCGTCCGGCCACAGTGACTGCACAGCATTATCATGTAATATGGAGTCCCATCACTTACATTATATTTATTTCTCTTCTCATAGGTTCCATCTTCCGCCGGATCTTATCATCCTGCCGGCGTGGATTATCCAGGGCTGCTCGCGCATTTGCATGCTGTCACTGTTGCCCTAAAACCATCTAAAAGACGGGACACCTAAGCATCCAGCGCCCTGAAGTCCAGCAGATCCATCATCACTGCTGGAGCTGTATAGAAGGACCTTCACCATCTACCTGTGGCCTTCTGACTGGTCAACCTGGACAAGTTTCAGTAACGCCTCTGTCATCGGGCTCCGCGGTATTCATACTGCTCGTCTGACTTGTCATTTACTGATCACCTGGTATCTGACCTCGGCTATCTTCCTGACTTTGATTTATTCTATTGACAATGTTCACGATTTTATTCATCCCATTATTAATTAAAAAAAAGTAAAATCTGTTACTGTTGCTCTGATTCCTTTTTGTCTTGAATTCACAAATACTTGTAACTCACTAATTGCTCTTCTTCCCACTAAATGTATTTCTCATTATCCTTAATGCAGCAGTCAGTTTCATATTTCTGTCCAGCAATTACACTGGTGCATCCACCCTGTACCAGTCATTACACTCATCCACAAACCTCTCCACACTGCTGCACAGTCCTGCATCTCTACCATATCTACACTCCAATGAGCTAAGATTAACATCCTCCATAATCAGGACCTCCCACTCTCATGTCCAAGACATTTTCTCTGCTGCACCAGCTCTCAGGAGTGCACTACTGCAGGCAATCAGGTTCATTCCCACTATCAGAGATTTTAAGTGTGCAGTAGAAACAGATTATTTGTGGCAGGACTGTCAAATCACCTCACTATTCTAAGTTTTTCCTACAGCACTCAGTAGCACTTAATATTTGTACATATACAGATAATGGTTGGTGACTGGTTCATGCAGCCTTAATTCCACAAAGATAGAAATAAAAGGTCAACATGTTTCATACATCCAAACCATCCTTAATCATGGCAGAAAAACATAATTTTAAGTTCCCACTATGAATATTTGGTGAGATATCACAGCTGTGTATTTTCACAGCACAAAGAACGCATCTTACAGATCAGCAAATCACAGTGTGCTGACGCTTAGTGTTGTAGTTTTGAACAACACCATTCATTTTATCATATAATGTGTTGAAAAATGAGAAAAAATGCCAGGTTTGGGTTCCTTCATTTTACAGTGTGTATTGTGTTGTAAAAACAAACTGACAAAATGATTCAGAGTCAGTAGTACGATTACTGTGATACCAAACTTATAAGGTTTATATATATATATATATATATATATATACAGTACAGACCAAAAGTTTGGACACACCTTCTAATTTAAAGATTTTTCTGTATTTTCATGACTATGAAAATTGTACATTCACACTGAAGGCATCAAAACTATGAATTAACACATGTGGAATTATATACTTAACAAAAAAGTGTGAAACAACTGAAAATATGTCTTATATTCTAGGTTCTTCAAAGTAGCCACCTTTTGCTTTGATGACTGCTTTGCACACTCTTGACATTCTCTTGATGAGCTTCAAGAGGTAGTCACCGGAAATGGTCTTCCAACAATCTTGAAGGAGTTCCCAGAGATGCTTAGCACTTGTTGGCCCTTTTGCCTTCACTCTGTGGTCCAGCTCACCCCAAACCATCTCGATTGGGTTCAGGTCTGGTGACTGTGGAGGCCAGGTCATCCGGCGTAGCACCCCATCACTCTCCTCCTTGGTCAAATAGCCCTTACACAGCCTGGAGGTGTGTTTGGGGTCATTGTCCTGTTGAAAAACAAATGATGGTCCAACTAAACGCAAACCGGATGAAATAGCATGCCGCTGCAAGATGCTGTGGTAGCCATGCTGGTTCAGTATGCCTTCAATTTTGAATAAATCCCCAACAGTGTCTCCAGCAAAGCACCCCCACACCATCACACCTCCTCCTCCATGCTTCATGGTGGGAACCAGGCATGTAGAGCCATCCGTTCACCTTTTCTGTATCGCACAAAGTCACGGTGGTTGAAACCAAAGATCTCAAATTTGAACTCATCAGAGCAAAGCACAGATTTCCACTGGTCTAATGTCCATTCCTTGTGTTCTTTAACCCAAACAAGTGTCTTCTGCTTGTTGCCTGTCCTTAGCAGTGGTTTCCTAGCAGCTATTTTACCATGAAGGCCTGCTGCACAAAGTCTCCTCTTAACAGTTGTTGAAGAGATGTGTCTGCTGCTAGAACTCTGTGTGGCATTGACCCGGCCTCTAATCTGAGCTGCTGTTAACCTGCGATTTCTGAGGTTGGTGACTCGGATAAACTTATCCTCAGAAGCAGAGCTGACTCTTGGTCTTCCTTTCGTGGGGTGGTCCTCATGTGAGCCAGTTTCTTTGTAGCGATTGATGGTTTTTGCAACTGCACTTGGGGACACTTTCAAAGTTTTCCCAATTTTTCGCACTGACTGACCTTCATTCCTTAAAGTAATGATGGCCACTCGTTTTTCTTTACTTAGCTGCTTTTTGCTTGCAATAATACAAATTCTAACAGTCTATTCAGTAGGACTATCAGCAGAGTATCGACCAGACTTCTGCACAACACAACTGATGGTCCCAACCCCATTTATAAGGCAAGAAATCCCACTTATTAAACCTGACAGGGCACACCTGTGAAGTGAAAACCTTTTTCGGTGACTACCTCTTGAAGCTCATCAAGAGAATGCCAAGAGTGTGCAAAGCAGTCATCAAAGCAAAAGGTGGCTACTTTGAAGAACCTAGAATATAAGACATATTTTCAGTTGTTTCATACTTTTTTGTTAAGTATATTATTCCACATGTGTTAATTCATAGTTTTGATGCCTTCAGTGTGAATGTACAATTTTCATAGTCTTGAAAATACAGAAAAATCTTTAACCGAGAAGGTGTGTCCAAACTTTTGGTCTGTACTGTATATATATATATATATATATATATATATATATATATATATACAGTGTTTAGCATAAATCAGTACACCCAAATAGATTTGTCAGCAAACCTGTAGTTTCCTTTCAGAATCATCATTTTATATGGGATACCATACTACAAAATACTCTCGCAAATTTGAGCCATTGAATGCAAACAAGATTTGGTATTTTGCAGACCCCAAAAAAGTAATTTTCTTAACAAACTCATTCAAGATCATGTTTCAAAAATGAGAACATCCCAGTAACAGTCTTAAGAGAAAAGCTAAGTTTAGACAACAAAATTATAATTAACAAGAACTGAACCACAGGTAAGTGTAATTATTCATTAAACAGATGTCCAGCAGACAGGTGTCTGTAAAAGGAAGTTACTTAATAAAGAAAACTCCTTCCCATTTCATGCTATCAGCAATGGCACCACATAGAAAGGAAATGTCACAAAACCTGAGAAAGAAAATAATTTCTTTGCAATAAATGTAAAGTCTACAAGAAGATCAGCAAAGCTTTTCTTATCAGTCAGATGGAAGTTAACATCTAAACAAAAGCATCTTCTGATGAGAAGAAAATCGACAGGCAAATTCATTGCTATTAGCTGAAGAAGTAGAAAGCCAAACTAAGGTGAGTGTTTTCCATGACACGACACGGTGTACACTGCAAATGAATGGCATTCATGAGTGTCCTCCACAAAGGAAGCCTCTCTCCCTTAAAGCCCATGAACAATAAAAGTCCGTCTACAATTTGCCAGGGTCCATGCTTAAAACTATGAGGACTACCGGGACTCTATACTGTGTATGTGCATCTTATGTGTATGTCCGTATTTTATGTTTGTGTGCACTATGTATATGTGACGCGCCCTGGGCCTATGTGACGTAGCGTTGCGCACGCAGGGACTACCCGGAGCCGGATCTGATAGGGGTAGTAGTCTCGTGGCGGTGACCCGGTCCGTGCCCAGGGAGTCAGACTAAGTGGCGGTATATTAGCAGTAGATGTAGGATGACTACGCCACCCGTTGAATGCAGCTATGGAGCTGCCGCTGCAGGGCAGACCGCTGAGGCCGGTGGAAGGATGGTGCAGCGTGGATGGTATAACCCCCAACGGGAGGGGTATGGCCTCAGGGCAGCCGACGTGGAAGATGGGGGTAGCAGGAACCACTCAGAGACGATGCGGTGTAGTTCAGGGTCTTTACTGGTGACAAAGACAGACCCTCCCGGAGTACTTGCTAGCGATCGGGGCCTGGTCAGTCCTTGAGCAGATGGGATCTCCCCTGGCCAGGTGGAGTTGTAGGCCTTCCCAACTAACTGTACTCTTCTGGCTACCTTGCTAGAGGCGGGTAAAAGTAGCCCACGTCCCTGAGTGTACCGTGTGGTGCTCACCCGTATGGCCGGTGACTCGGGGCCTTCTAGTGCCTTCCGCTCCACGACGGCGGTGCTGGTCCCACGCGTGTGACCGTGCCTTCGGGTTTCTGGGCCAGAGGACTTGAAATCCCCTGCCGGACGGTTTCTGCTGCTGGGTAAGGGTTAGTCCCCACAGCCTCGGACTCCGGGTCCGGTGATAACTTCTCAGTCAGGGCGAGCTCTGCAGCTGCCAGCCCCTGACTCCTTGTAGCACTGCTCCCACAGAGCTCCTGTTGTTTCTTCCTATGCTGCTTCTCTTCTCTGTCTCTCCTTCTGGCATGGCCCGGGAGCTGGGCCCAGCCGGAGCCACAGCTCCCTGTCCGCCCTCCTGGCTCAACTCTCCCTTTGAACTCTCTAACCCTGCCTCAGCCCCAGGTTTATATAGGGGAAGTCCTTCCCCTCCCAGGACTGGGCAGGAGGTGTGGCATGCATAGGATTCCTGACCAAGAGACCTCCCACCTGCTCTCAGACATAACATTGCTGTTACTGTGGAAACCAGACCCCTGGGGTGCCACATTCCCCCCTAGTGAAATTTAGTACTCCGGGACTGAACATACTTTTGTCAACATAACAAGGCATAAAAAAAAAAATAACATTACAATAAGGAAACACATAAAGACGGTCACGGCGTGTCCGCAACCGGGTGCAGTCTTTGAAGAAAACAAAGGTGTCCATTTCACCAAAACAGGGAGACGTAACCAGGTAGGGGTCTGTCCTGCCCCGAGTCCTTAACAGTCTTTAGTCCATCCTGGGTTACGCTCCACTAACTGTACAAGGATTCCCGGTAAATCCACCAAGGACTCCTAAAAATAACTAGAAACACATAATTATTTACAGGATATGGCCGCTCTCAGGCCTCGGCCAGTGGGGATAAGGATTGGCTGCTCACAGTCCTCAGCCTGGTAAGGGATAGGGACACACGGGGAACAATTCACTAATCCCAACGGGGACCATATTTTAATTAGCAGCAGTCCTTGTACCCTAACGGGTAACTATGTACAGCTCTTTATTCACGCTACTTCCCTTCAGCAGCTATGTCCTCTTTGTGCTCCCTCCTGAGGGTAGTCCTCAGACCCGTCCGGGTCCTCTTGGCTTTCCTCATATTGGTAGTACTGCAGCTCCTCCTCGGTTAGCCGGGTTAGTATCTCTGCGACAGTCCTCCTCCCAGGTGGCCAGGACTTTACCTCCCTTTGGGCTGCCCCGGTTAATTGGGCCACCAGGATGCTCACTTTTTGCTCTTCTGTCAGGGGGTACACCTGGAAGAGGCTATCCAGCTTTTCTCTAAAGTCATGTAGGGTATGTGACTCCCCTGAGTACTGGGGTAGCCAGGCCGCTCCCGGGATATAGGGCATGGTGAAAGGCATGACTGCAGCAGCGGTGGCGCTGGCGGGGGTTGAGGCAGTGAAGCTCTCCTCCGTATCCGACATCTTCCTCCCCCCTAGTGGACCGTGGCCTACCTTGCGATGATCCTCTTCCGTAGGCCGCGGCTCCGCAGTGGATCGTCAGGGTTGAGGACCTCTCGTCGCGCTCCTGTGACGTCGGCGTCTGCTGGGCTCCTTCCAGGACCTTACGCAACGTCCGGACGTGAGGCGGGGCTTCAGTTCTCGCGGGCTTTTCGGAGTCCACGCCCCTCTTCTTCCCGCGCGGCGTCCTCAAAATGGCGTCCAACGGCGGGAAAACTCCACAGATGGCGGGAAGAAGGCTGAAGATGGCGCCGGATGGCGGGAAAACTTCACGGATTGCGGGAAGAAGGCTGAAGATGGCGCCGGATGGCGGGAATCTTCACCACAGGTAAGTTTTAAAAGTCTCTCTTTCAGGCACGCAGTACCCGGTGGTTGCGGGCACGAAATCCTGCCGACTACGCCAAAAGTTGACGCGCCCTGGGCCTATGTGACGTAGCGTTGCGCACGCAGGGACTACCCGGAGCCGGATCTGATAGGGGTAGTAGTCTCGTGGAGGTGACCCGGTCCGTGCCCAGGGAGTCAGACTAAGTGGCGGTATATTAGCAGTAGATGTAGGATGACTATGCCACCTGTTGAATGCAGCTATGGAGCTGCCGCTGCAGGGCAGACCGCTGAGGCCGGTGGAAGGATGGTGCAGCGTGGATGGTATAACCCCCAACGGGAGGGGTATGGCCTCAGGGCAGCCGACGTGGAAGATGGGGGTAGCAGGAACCACTCAGTTCAGGGTCTTTACTGGTGACAAAGACAGACCCTCCCGGAGTACTTGCTAGCGATCGGGGCCTGGTCAGTCCTTGAGCAGATGGGATCTCCCCTGGCCAGGTGGAGTTGTAGGCCTTCCCAACTAACTGTACTCTTCTGGCTACCTTGCTAGAGGCGGGTAAAATTAGCCCACGTCCCTGAGTGTACCGTGTGGTGCTCACCCGTATGGCCGGTGACTCGGGGCCTTCTAGTGCCTTCCGCTCCACGACGGCGGTGCTGGTCCCACGCGTGTGACCGTGCCTTCGGGTTTCTGGGCCAGAGGACTTGAAATCCCCTGCCGGACGGTTTCTGCTGCTGGGTAAGGGTTAGTCCCCACAGCCTCGGACTCCGGGTCCGGTGATAACTTCTCAGTCAGGGCGAGCTCTGCAGCTGCCAGCCCCTGACTCCTTGTAGCACTGCTCCCACAGAGCTCCTGTTGTTTCTTCCTATGCTGCTTCTCTTCTCTGTCTCTACTTCTGGCATGGCCCGGGAGCTGGGCCCAGCCGAAGCCACAGCTCCCTGTCCGCCCTCCTGGCTCAACTCTCCCTTTGAACTCTCTAACCCTGCCTCAGCCCCAGGTTTATATAGGGGAAGTCCTTCCCCTCCCAGGACTGGGCAGGAGGTGTGGCATGCATAGGATTCCTGACCAAGAGACCTCCCACCTGCTCCTAGACATAACATTGCTGTTACTGTGGAAACCAGACCCCTGGGGTGCCACATATGCATACGTTAAAATGTGTATAGAGTATTAGCATGTGCAAATTTTATATGTGTGCCTAATATAAATATACATGGAAATGTATATGTAGGTGGTGCCTGATGGAGGGTGGGGGGCCCAGATCAGAAGTCCTGATTAAGGGCCCTTCACTGTCATTGTCTGCCCCTTATATAAACAGTAAAATCCTCTTTAATAACTGGACTTCCATTGGGGTGGACTTCTCATAGATGGCCAGTATGCATACTATATTGTGAATCTGGGCATCTCTCACAGAAAATCTGATCTGGATATGAGGGTGGTCTTCTTTAAGCGGTGATGTTTTGGAGAGATTTAGGGAAAAGTCCCAATTCTTATCCATCGATCTGGTAATTTGAGTAAAATATTTGTGTTGATAACTGATCACAAAGTCACAAAATATGTAAGATTTGGCATAACCTGGTTCATTTTTCAAAAAGTTATGCTCAATTTTTTTAGCACCAAGTTTTGTTGCTTTTTTGTAGACTTACACTAACTTAGTATATTGTGTGAGAATTAAATGAATTATGAATTAGTTGGCGCATTTTACCACACTCTGGGGGTCCCTGACAGTCCTTCTTTACCGGCCCTGTAGTGATGCCAATGTAAACTTCCAAGTGACCGCGCAGTCAATCACTGTCACGAATGCAGGACAACCTATGATTAGCTAATTTTTGGGAAATCCTTATAACAAAAGGGGATTGAAAACATTTACAATTATTTTAAAAGCATTAAAAAAAAACAGACCCAATACTTATAATTAGTTTGTTGAAAGTAGTCTAATTAAAGGGAGCTGAAAGGATTAGAGATTATGAACCCGATTCATCAGTGTTTTTGCCAGAAAACTGGCATAAAGCTCTTGAAAAGTTGCAAAGTTTTGTGACTTTTCCCATTTTCACATAATTTTAACTTCTTTAACCCCTTAATAACATCTGACGTACTAATACGCGTCTGTGCCCTGGGACTTAAGAGCCAGACCCGTATTAGTACGTCATGGCGATCGCGAGCGCACACAGGCTGTGCGGGCGCGATCGCCGCCGGGTGTCAGCTGATTGTCACAGCTGACACCCGGTACTATGTGCAGGGAGCGGTCACGCACCGCTCCCAGCACATTAACCCCCGCGATGCTGCGATCGAAGTCGATCGAAGTCGATCGCGGCATTGCGGGGGCAAGGGGAGGTGATCGCCGATACTCACCTCCTCTTCCGGCTTCCAGCGCAGTCTGCAAAGGCTTCCCGGGTGTTGCCATGACGACCCGATGTCGTCATGACAACATCCGGGTCACCAGAGAGCAGGAAGATTGCTTGGACATGCGCAGTGCATCTCCAAGCAATCTTCACACTGTGCACTTCTGACAGCCTTCATGGCATAGGGATGGTGCTCCATTCCTGTGCCATGCAGGCGATCAGAAAAAAAAAAGTGAAAGTCCCAGAGTGGGACAAAGTAATAAAGTGTATAAACTGTGTGAAAGTGGAAAAAAAAAAAAAAAAAAAATGTGCAAAAATATTATAAAAAAATAAAAAAAATAATACACCAAAAATAAAAATATAATGTACCCATCAATAAATATTATTATAAAAAAAATAAAAAAAAAACAATAAAAGTACACATATTTGGTATCGCCGCGTCCGGAACAACCTGACCTATAAAACTGTCCCACTAGTTAACCCCTTCAGTGAACACGGTAAAAAAAAAAAAAAAAAAAAACAAGCAAAAAACAATGCTTTATCACCATACCGCCAAACAAAAAGTGGAATAACACGCGATCAAAAAGACGCATATAAATAAAAATGATACCGCTGAAAACGTCATCTCGTCCCGCAAAAAAACAAGCCGCCATATAGCTCCATCAGCCGAAAAATAAAAAAGTTATAGCTCTCAGAATAAAGCGATACTAAAAAATATTTTTTTCTATAAAATAGCTTTTATTGTGTATAAGCGCCAAAACATAGAAAAATTATACAAATGTGGTACCGCTGTAAACGTACTGACCCGAAGAGTAAAGCTGCCTCATCAATTTTACCACACGCGGAACAGAATAAAAAAAAAAAAAAAAAAACAATTCCTGAATTGTTGGTTTTTGTTTATTCTGCCTCCCAAAAATCGGAATAGAAAGCGATCAAAAAATGTCACGTGCCTGAAAATGGCACCAATAACAACGTCAAGTCATCCCGCAAAAAACGAGCCGTCACATGACTGTCTGCCAAAATTTGGAAAAATTATAGCTCTCAAAATATGGCGATGCAAAAACTAGATTTTACAAAAAATGCGTCTTTTAGTGTGTGACAGCTGTCAGTCATAAAAACCCCATATGATTCTGGCATTGCTGTAATCACACCGACCCGAAGAATAAAGTCGTCTAATCACTTATACCGCACAAGGAACGGCGTCAAAAATAAACTCTTGAGTTAGGATTGGGCTAGGGTTAGGGCTGGGTTTGGGGCTAGGGTTGTGCTGGGGCTAGGGTTGTGCTGGGGCTAGGGTTGTGCTGGGGCTAGGGTTGTGCTGGGGCTAGGGTTGTGCTAGGGTTAGGGCTGGGGTTGGGATTTTTTTCAAAAGTAAGAAAAAAAGATGACGATATGGCGACTAGTGTTGAGAGCAAGTGCTCGCTACTTGAGTTTGCATCGGGTGCTCTGGTATGCATTTAGTATCGTGGGTATTTGAGTGACATGCTCGAGTCTCTGCCCCATATGCTTCGCGGCCAAAAAACTTTACGGGGATTGCCTGCCATGCACGAGCGATCCCCGCATGTTTTTTTTTGGGTGTCTAATAACCGTGAAACATGCGGAGCAGGGACTCGAGCATGTCACTCGAGCACACGCTGTACATGGTGCATACCTGAGTACCCGATGCAAACTCAAGTAGCGAGCACTTGCGCTCAAGAATAATGAAAACTTATTCAATATGATGACCTAATGTAAACAAATAATGTGCCGTACCTCTGGGTTCAAAATGTTCACTATACACCTTAATAAAATCTTTGAGGGGTATAGTTTCCAAAATGGGGACACTTGTGGGGGAGCTCCACTGTTTAGGCACATCACGGGCTCTCCAAACGCGACATGGTGTCCGCTAACAAATTGAATGGAAAATCGGCTCAAATTGTTAGCGGACGCCATGTTGCGTTTGGAGAGCCCCTGTGGGTCCAAACATTGGAGCTCCCCCACAAGTGACCCCATTTTGGAAACTAGACCCCCCAAGGCACCTATCTAGATGCATAGTGAGCACTTAGAACCCCCAGGTGCTTCACAAATTGATTCGTAAAAATGAAAAAGTGAAAATAAAACACTTTTTCATTTTTATGAATCAATTTGTGAAGCACCTGGGGTTCCAAGTGCTCACTATGAATCTAGATAGGTGCCTTGGGGGGTCTAGTTTCCAAAATGGGGTCACTTGTGGGGGAGCTCCAATGTTTGGGCACACAGGGACTCTCTAAATGCAACATGGTATCCGCTAACAAATTGAATGGAAAATCGGCTCAAATTGTTAGCGGACACCACATTGCGTTTGGAGAGCCCCTCTGTGCCCAAACTTTGGAGCTCCCCCACAAGTGACCCCATTTTGGAAACTAGACCCCCCAAGGCACCTTTCTAGATGCATAGTGAGCACTTGGAACCCCCAGGTGCTTCACAAATTGATTCGTAAAAATGAAAAAGTGAAAAAAAAAACACTTTTTCATTTTTATGAATCAATTTGTGAAGCACCTGGGGTTCCAAGTGCTCACTATGAATCTAGATAGGTGCCTTGGGGGGTCTAGTTTCCAAAATGGGGTCACTTGTGGGGGAGCTCCAATGTTTGAGCACACAGGGACTCTCCAAATGCAACATGATATCCGCTAACAAATTGTCGGCTCAAATTGTTAGCGGATATCATGTTGCATTTGGAGAGTCCCTGTGTGCCCAAACATTGGAGCTCCTCCACAAGTGACCCCATTTTGGAAACTAGACCCCCCAAGGCACCTATCTAGATGCATAGTGAGCACTTGGAACCCCTAGGTGCTTCACAAATTAATTCGTAAAAATGAAAAAGTGTTTTTTTTTTTCACTTTTTCATTATTACGAATCAATTTGTGAAGCACCTGGGGGTTCCAAGTGCTCACTATGCATCTAGAAAGGTGCCTTGGGGGGTCTAGTTTCCAAAATGGGGTCACTTGTGGGGGAGCTCCAAAGTTTGGGCACAGAGGGGCTCTCCAAACGCAATGTGGCGTCCGCTAACAATTTGAGCCGATTTTCCATTCAATTTGTTAGCGGATACCATGTTGCATTTAGAGAGTCCCTGTGTGCCCAAACATTGGAGCTCCCCCACAAGTGACCCCATTTTGGAAACTAGACCCCCCAAGGCACCTATCTAGATGCATAGTGAGCACTTGGAACCCCTAGGTGCTTCACAAATTGATTCGTAAAAATGAAAAAGTGTTTTTTTTTTCACTTTTTCATTATTACGAATCAATTTGTGAAGCACCTGGGGGTTCCAAGTGCTCACTATGCATCTAGAAAGGTGCCTTGGGGGGTCTAGTTTCCAAAATGGGGTCACTTGTGGGGGAGCTCCAAAGTTTGGGCACAGAGAAGCTCTCCAAACGCAATGTGGTGTCCGCTAACAATTTGAGCCGATTTTCCATTCAATTTGTTAGCGGATACCATGTTGCATTTAGAGAGTCCCTGTGTGCCCAAACATTGGAGCTCTCCCACAAGTGACCCCATTTTGGAAACTAGACCCCCCAAGGCACCTATCTAGATGCATAGTGAGCAGTTGGAACCCCCAGGTGCTTCACAAATTGATTCATAAAAATGAAAAAGTGTTTTTTTTTTCACTTTTTCATTGTTACGAATCAATTTGTGAAGCACCTGGGGGTTCCAAGTGCTCATTATGCATCTAGATAGGTGCCTTGGGGGGTCTAGTTTCCAAAATGGGGTCACTTGTGGGGGAGCTCCAATGTTTGGGCACACAGCAGCTCTCCAAACGCAACATGGTGTCGCTAACAATTTGAGCCAATTTTGCGTTAAATTTGTTAGCGGACACCATGTTGCATTTAGAGAGCCGCTGTGTGCCCAAATATTGGAGCTCCCCCACAAGTGACCCCATTTTGGAAACTAGACCACCCAAGGCACCTATCTAGATGCATACTGAGCACTTGGAACCCTCAGGTGCTTCACAAATTGATTCATACAAATGAAAAAGTGTTTTTTTTTTCACTTTTTCATTGTTACGAATCAATTTGTGAAGCACCTGGGGGTTCCAAGTGCTCACTATGCATCTAGATAGGTGCCTTGGGGGGTCTAGTTTCCAAAATGGGGTCACTTGTGGGGGAGCTCCAATGTTTGGGCACACAGGGACTCTCTAAATGCAACATGGTGTCCTCTAACAAATTTAACGGAAAATCGGCTCAAATTGTTAGCGACACCATGTTGCGTTTGGAGAGCCGCTGTGTGCCCAAACATTGGAGCTCCCCCACAAGTTACCCCATTTTGGAAACTAGACCCCCCAAGGCACCTATCTAGATGCATTGTGAGCACTTGGAACACTCAGGTGCTTCACAAATTGATTCATAAAAATGAAAAAGTGTTTTTTTTTTTCACTTTTTCATTGTTACGAATCAATTTGTGAAGCACCTGGGGGTTCCAAGTGCTCACTATGCATCTAGAAAGGTGCCTTGGGGGGTCTAGTTTCCAAAATGGGGTCACTTGTGGGGGAGCTCCAAAGTTTGGGCACACATGGGCTCTCCAAACACAACATGGCGTCCGCTAATTATTCAAGCAAATTTTACAATCAAAAAGTCAAATAGCGCTCCTTCCCTTCCGAGCCCTGCCGTGCGCCCAAACAGTATTTTTTCCCCAAATATTGGGTATCTGCGTGCCCAGGGGAAATTGCACAACAAATTTTGGGGTCCATTTTTTCTTGTTACCCCTGTGAAAATAAAAAAAATTGGGTCTAAATTAACATTTTTGTGAAAAAAGTTAAATGTTCATTTTTTTCTTCCACATTCAAAAAATTCCTGTGAAGCACCTGAAGGGTTAATAAAGTTCTTGAATGTGGTTTTGAGCACCTTGAGGGGTGCAGTTTTTAGAATGGTGTCACTTTTGGGTATTTTCTGTCATAAAGACCTCTCAAAGTGACTTCAAATGTGATGTGGTCCCTAAAAAAATGGTTTTGTAAATTTTGTTGGAAAAATGAGAAATCGCTGGTCAACTTTTAACCCTTATAGCTCCCTAACAAAAAAAAATTTTGGTTCCAAAATTGTGCTGATGTAAAGTAGACATGTGGGAAATGTTATTTATTAACTCTTTTGTGTGACATATCGCTCTGATTTCAGGGCTTAAAAATTCAAATTTTGAAAATTGCAAAATTTTCAAAATTTTCGCCAAATTTCCGTTTTTTTCACAAATAAACGCAAGTGATATCGAAGAAATTTTTCCACAATCATGAAGTACAATATGTCACGAAAAAACAATCTCAGAATCAGGGGGATCCGTTGAAGCGTTCGAGAGTAATTACCTCATAAAGTGACAGTGGTCAGAATTGTAAAAATTGGCCCGGTCATTAACGTGCAAACCACCCGCGGGGCTTAAGGGGTTAAAGCCCAAGACGTACTGATACGTATCTGCGCCCTGGGACTTAAGAGCCTGATACGTATTAGTACATCTTTGCGATCGCGCCCGCACACAGGCTGTGTGGGCGTGATCGCCGCCGGGTGTCAACTGATTGTCACAACTGACACCCGGTGCTATGTGCTGGGAGAGGTCCCGCACATTAACCCCCGCAATGCTGGGATCTAAGTCGTTCGCAGCATTGCGGGGGCAAGGGGAGGTGATCGGGATAGTCACCTCTCCTGCCGGTTTCCAGCAATGTGTGCCGCGGCTTCCCGGATGTTGTCATGATGACCCGATTCACTGAGGGGTGCAGTTTTAAGAATGGTGTCACTTTTGGGTATTTTCAGTCATAAAGACCCCTCAAAGTGACTTCAAATGTGATGCGGTCCCTAATAAAATGGTTTTGTAAATTTTGTTGGAAAAATGAGAAATCGCTGGTCAATTTTAACCCTTATAGCTCCCTAATAAAAATAAATTTGGGTTCCAAAATTGTGCTGATGTAAAGTAGACATATGGGAAATGTTATTTATTAACTTTTTTTGTGTGACATATCTCTCCGATTTAAGGGCATAAAAATTCAAATTTTGAAAATTGCAAAATTTTCAACATTTTCGCCAAATATCTGTTTTTTCACAAATAAACACAAGTGATATCGAAGAAATTTTACCACAATCATAAAGTACAATATGTCATGAAAAAATATTCTCAGAACCAGGGGGATCCGTTGAAGCGTTCCAGAGTAATTACCTCATAAAGTGACAGTGGTCAGAATTGTAAAAATTGGCCTTCTCATTAACGTGCAAACCACTTTGGGTTGTAAAGGGGTTAAGGACTCTACTTGCATATACAGTCATGGCGGAAAGTGCTGGCACCCTTGAAATTGTTTCAGAAAATTACACATGTTTTATTACACGCATGTTTATTTCCTTTGTGTTTATTGGAACAACACAAAAAAACTGAGAAAAAAAAGGCAAATTGGACATAATTTCACACAAAACTCCAAAAATGGGCCGGAATACATATATATATTTTTGATGGGACAACACTGAAGATGCGACACTTTGATACAATGTACAGTAGTCAGTGTACAGCTTGTTTAACTGTAAATTTGGTGTGCCTGCAAAATAACTCAACACACAGCCATTAATGTCTAAACAGCTGGCAACAAAAGTGAGTACACCCCTAAGTGTGTTCTCAGCTGATGTTATTTGTGGGTTTTTCTTTGCATCCCGAACAATTTTCTTGGCAGTTGTGGCTGAAATTTTTGTTGTTCTACCTGACTGTGGTTTGGTTTTTACAGAGCATCTGATTTTCCATTTGTTAATCACAGTTTGAACACTGCAGACTGGCATTATCAATTCCTGGGATATCTTTTTGTATCCCTTTCCTGTGTTATACTCTTTTTGCCTCCCTTTCCTGTGTTATACAGTTCAACTACCTTTTCCCGTAGATCCGTTGATAATTCTTTTGCTTTCCCCATCTCAAAATCCAGAAACGTCAGTGGCTGGATCCCAGAAACTCACTCAGCTTTATGCACACACACTGATTACAAGCAAACAGGTCATACGTGAGGATGTTACCTTTAGTAGCCATTCAAACCCATTTGTGTCAAATTCTGTGCATGTTATCAGGCCAAAATCACCAGGGTATGTAAACTTTTTGATCAGGATTATTTGGATGTTTTGGTTGTCATTAGTAATGAGTGAGCACTAAAATGCTCGAGTACTCGTTGCTCGGGTCGAGCAAATTGAAATACTCGGGTGCTCAACCCGAGCAATGAGCCCAATATAAGTCTAGGGGAAACTTGAGCATTTTTCAGGTGGCTCCCCACAGCGGTCTGCAGAGGGCCTAAAAATTGCCCAAATCGATGGGAACTGTGCTCAAATGACATGTGAACAGCATGGGGAAGACCCCTGGAAGCATCTCTGACTCCCAGATCACTGCTGTCAACAACGTCGTCAGAGTATTACGCCATTTTTACGGCGTAAGGAACATCCTTTCCAGGGTGATGACTTGTATATAAGGCAAAATAAATAAACAAAAACACAAATACTCCTACACACCTTGGGCTATGTTCACACGTAGCATTTTTGACACGTTTTTGCACTTTTGCATTGCTTTCAACCAAGACAAATGCATTCACCAGGAAATGTCATTTTAACATTTTACAACCTTATCTGGCCATGTGGTGTGTGACACATCATCAGACACATGCATACAGTGCTGAAAAGACATGGGAACAGCAAGGGGAAGACCTCTGGAAACATCTCTGAATCCCAGGTCACTGCCTAAATGTGTGCCCATCATAAGTGATCCTTGGCACATGCGAAGATGCCTCCCGCCATGCACCTGTCGTTGCAGACTTGCAACAATCACCGTCCACGTCCTTGTCCCACTGCAGTGTTCAGTTGTCCCTACCCCATTCCTTGGAATGCAAGCACAAGAATGCCGGCAGCCACCCACCCACAGGCTGCAATACTATACTGCCAAATTTTTGACAGCTGCTTGCACTTGAAATGTGGCCTTTTAGGCTCGTGGAGGCGGAAGATTTTCATAACCTCATGCCGGCGGCGGCCGGGTGTCCATACTCGGTCCCCAGCCGCCAGTATTTTTCCGGTATCGCCTTCGCCTTCCACAAGCACGGGTCCAATAACATTACCCGTGCCCTCCCCAGTGCACTTACTGGGAAGGACCGCCTAACCACAAACACGTGGACAGGTGAATGTGGCCAGGGACGGTACGGAGCCAGTCCACAACTTTTTTTGCTAAGAGTTGTATTTAGCTCGGTGAAAGGACTGGCATAGAGGGAAACCGTATCTACCCTGCGTGTCATTTCTCCCAGGAAGCCCTCTAAAGCTGCTTGCACTTGAAATCTGGCCAGAACATTACTGCTGGTACTTTTCTGTGGCAATTTTCTTGCCTCCTACCAGCCTGGAATATTTCCAGCAAACTATGGTACAACACCATGGTATTAGCACTGCCCCCAGTACCAGCAGCGAAGCCATCCTCAATTTCCTTCTCTGGAATTTTATTTGGTAGACTGAGTGGCTGCCAAAATAAATTTTCTCACAAAGGAGCTGATGATAGAGTGGCAGTAGGTTCAAGTTTCTCCAGCCTGTTAGATATTAGAGGGTGAACGGCAGCACATTGGATCAGTGGTTAGCACTGAAGTCTTGCAGCACTGGGATCCTGGGTTCAAATCCCAGCAAGGACAACATCTGCAAGAAATTTGTATGTTCTCCCACAGGGTTGGACAGTCCCACCAGAGAATTCTCTGGTGTGCCTTGGCTTCTACCTCAGGAGAGTTCATGATAGCGCTAACTTTGCAGCTGCTATGGGGCTCTTGAGCGGGTGAGAAAGGTTAGCCCTCAGAAACAAATCCTCTGGTGGGCAGAATGTTTTTCAATCTGAAACAGCTTCTCAGTGGGAGTTGTATTTCACAGCATGCCATATTCTTTAGCTCTGTGAAAGGACTGGCATATAGGGAAACCTTATTTACCCCGGTTGTCATTTCTCCGTCACCAGGTTCCGCCCATTGTAACACACGACCATGCCTGGCTGTATGTTCAGCGGTGACAGCCACAGATCAAGCTGCTGTGTTACAGCTTTCAACAACTATGCAGCGCTGGGCGGTTTGTTAATTAAGCATTAAGCATGTTATCTTCAGCACAGCCTGCTGCTGTTTGGCCAAGGCAGTGCAGCAGTGCTGTCAGCTTGTGACTGATGTGGTCATTTCGGAGATGGAGGAGGAGGTGCATGAGCTGAACAATGTGATTACATTGAGGTTAAATTGGTGATGCTGTTTTTTATACTAAAGAAAGATCCTATTGTTATGTTTTTTTATGTTATTTTTTATGACAAATGCATTCACCGGGAAAAGTCATTTTAACATTTTACAACCTAATCTGGCAATGTGGTGTCATCAGGCACATCCTGTTTTATTTATGATGGAGGGACTCTGAAAGTCATAAAGCCTATTTTTATAGGAACATCAGACGGCCCTTACTATTCTTAAAAGGCCAGCAGTCGGCCCTAGCTATTGTTAGAGAGCCATCAGAGGGCTATGCTTTGTTGTTCCCATTATTAACAAGTGGGTCTCCTATACTGTTATTGCGCATCCAGTGACTGCAAGGGTTGTCAAAAATTTGGACGCAACCTAATACCCCTTTGAAGAGACATAGAGGAGGGTCTCAGTAAAAAAAATGTTCCCATTATAAAGGAGCGGGTCTTCTATAGTGGTAATGCCCATGCTGTGACTGCAAGGGTGGGCAAAATTTTTGAATAAAACACTAACAATTTAAAGACACAAAGAGCATGGCCACAGTAACAAGGTACGACATGTTCCCGTTAGAAAGGAGAGGGTCTGCTATACAGTTATAGGGTATGCAGTGAATCCAACGGCTGACAAATTTTAGGAAAAACCCCACTAAGAATTTAAGGACACACAGAGCAGGGCCACATTAACAAGGTACGACATGTTCCCATTAGAAAGGAGAGGGTCTGCTATACAGTTATAGGGTATGCAGTGAGTCCACCGGCTGACCAAGTTTAGGAAAAAACCCACTAAGAATTTAAAGACACATAGACCAGGCCACAGTAATGACAAATTCCCATTAGAAAGGAGAGAGTCTCCCATAGTGTTGGACTATGCAGTGACTGCAAGAGCTGCCAAAAATTTGGAGGCACTTCAATGGCCCTTGGAAGAGACGTGGAGGAGCGCATCATAAAAAATTGTTACCATTAGAAAGGAGCGGGCCTCCTATACTTGTAATGCCATGCACTAAGTGTATGGGCTGACAAACATTTACTCCTGGGGGGTATACATGAACATACTGTATAAAAAATTTTTTTTAAGGGCATCATAAAAATGTAGCGCCCCGAGGGCTCGACCGCTACAGGGGTATTGCACCTCTGCCAGAGGTGTGATATTCCACTCCCGGGTAAGGATGGAGTATGGACCAGGGTTCAGTTAGCTGCATACAGCACACTCACCCCATTTCCGAGGGACAGCTCAACGGTGCTCCCATTAGACAGAAATGCAGGCACGACAGACCATGTCCCTGGCTGGAGTGGGGAGGGGGTAGGAATACCCAGTGATGTAGGAGCAGATAGGGGTTGGTTCCTGAGCGTAGATAGGAGCCCATTGTTTGCTGGTCACCTGGGCTCATGTTCTAGAGGGAGGTATAAAAGGTGGGCACCATCTTAGAACAGTGTTCAGTCAGAGAGAAGAAGTGACAGAGTGGGGGCCTCTGCAAGGGGCTCTTCTCCGTAGGCGGGCCTAGCCTCTGAGGCCCAGCCAGCACAGAGAGAAGAGAAGAAGAGAAGTTCAGTGAGTGGAGTAAGAGAAGGAGTTCAGCCAGAGAGGGCTGACAGGGAGCTGTGGCTCAGTCTGGGCCCAGCTCCACGAGGCAGGCCTAGGGTGAAGGCCAGGAACAGAAAGGAACAAGAACAGAAAGGAACAAGAACAGAAAGGAACAGAAGAGAAAGAGAAAGAGAGAAACAGAAGGGCTCAGGAACAAGACGGCAGAAGGGACCCTAAGAACCAACGAGAATACAGGGTGAAGGGTCAGGCAGATTAAGGGTACCGGATCCCAAGTTGGTGGAGGAGAAACAGCCCTCAGCCAAAGACCGGAGGTCGTGATCATTTATTGGTGCGACACCTCATCAAACCTGCTAGGAAGGCACCATATAGGACAGCGGGGAACGGGAACCACATTTACCCGCACAAGTCCGCGGCAGCTGGACAAAAGTGGGTCACTGGTGAGGCAGGCCAGAGAAAGGATTGAAGGGGTCCTGTGTCATGCTCCTGAACTGCCTGGGGTTGACCGAGCCCCTCACCTGGTGGACGCAGCACGGCTCGGGCGGTCATTGCTGACAGAAGTGACCCGGAGTACATGAACTGTGAGTAAAAGACATTGGACTGCAGTACGTTGTCTGTGTACTCTTTCGCTCCTCCAGCACTAACGGCACTGGGACTCTCTGCACCATCACCCCCACCATCCACTACACTGCCCTGGGGCTGCACTCTTCCCGTGGGGAGTCACACTACCTCAGCTGCATACATCATCAGCCCCAGCGATCTGCCTTGCAGCGGCGGTTCATAATAACCGCAATCCACGGGTGGCGCAGTCGGACATCACTTAGGACGGCTAAAGGACTACCACTGGTCTGACCACCCTGAGCCACGGAACCGGGTCGCCACTACTACCCCCACCGTCTCCCTATTGCCCGGCTCCGAGTGCCCCACGGCCCAGGGGCGAGTCAAACACCCTTAAAAAAAATTATGTGGGTGTTGCATCATGGACCACGGTCACCCTGGTGATATGGTGGTGGAGGATGAGGAGAAGGAGGAGGACAAGAGCAAATAGCCAAAATCAGGAAGCGTATACCCATGTGTGGGTGTGAAAAGGTGCATGGGAATACACCTCCCAAGAAAAGACACTGGATTTGAGTTTATGTTACGCTGCTATTGTAGCACCCTGAGGACTCGGCTGCTACAGGGGTATTGCACCTCAAACCAGAGGTGTGGTATTCCACTCCCTGGTAAGGATGGAGTGTGGAACTGAGCTTAGTAGGCTGCATGCACTACATACATCCCATTTCCGGGGGACAGAACTACGGTACTCCCACCAAGTATATATGTGCAGGTACGACAGCGTCTGTCCCTGGCTGGAGTGGGAAGGGGGGTGGAACATCCCAGTAGTGTAGGGGCAGATAGGGGGAGCACTCTGGGTAAAGCTAGGAGCTCATTGGGTGCTGGTCACCTGGGCTCACACATAGAGGGAGTATATAAGGTGGGCACCATCTTAGGACAGGGTCTTTTTAGGAGCTGAGGAAGAGTT
This sequence comes from Phyllobates terribilis, assembly GCF_046119375.1. NCBI lineage: Eukaryota > Metazoa > Chordata > Amphibia > Anura > Dendrobatidae > Phyllobates > Phyllobates terribilis. The sequence goes on along the minus strand of NW_027363159.1, from coordinate 1,075,707 downwards.
CAGCCAGGAGGGCTGACAGGAGCTGTGGCTCCGTCTGGGCCCAGCTCCAGGGCTAGGCCTGCAGTGAGGAGAGAGGAAGAAGGAAGGCCCAGAGTGGAAGACAAGAGGGAACCCTGAGAACCCAGAATTAAGCCAGAAGGGTGAAGGGTTGGCGGACACGGGTACCGGAACCCAAGCTGGTGGAGGTCAATCATCCTCAGCCAGGAACCGGAGGTCATGGTCAAGATTTGCCACGACGCCCACCAAATCCACCAGAAAGGCACACCAAGTATAGGGTCAGGGAACCCAGAGAAGGTTTAACCACCAAGAGACCCGAGGGAGCCGGCCAAAGGTGGATCCCTGGTGGGGACGGCCAGGAGAAAGAGAGGAGAGAGGGAAGCTCAGGACCACGCTCCGGAACTGCCTGGGGGTTGGCCGAGTCCAGGACCTGGTGGACGCAGCACGGCTCGGGTGGTCACTCAAGGCCAGAGTGACCAAAGGAACACCCGTGAGTTAAAAACCCTGAAACTGCATCCCACGTCTCTGACTCTCCTTTCTACACTACAACTACCCCCATCATCCGCATCTGCTGCCCTGAGGCCATACCCCTCCCGTTGGGGGTTATACCACCACGCTGCACATCCTGATACACCTGGCCTCAGTGGACTGTTCTGCAGCGGCGGCTTCAAAGCCGCACTCAACGGGTGGCGTAGTCGATCAAGTTAACATCTACTGCCATAGACTGCCACTTAGTTTGACACCCTGGGCACGGACCGGGTCACCGCCACAAGGACTACTACCCCTATCCAGATCCGGCTCCGGGTATCCCCTGAACATGGCCCAGGGGGTGCGTCAACTTTGGCGTAGTCGGCAGGATTACGTGCCCGCAACCACCGGGTACTGCGTGCCTGAAGAAAAGTTCACATTTACCTCAAAAAGAAGTCTCCCGCCGGTTCCGGAGGGTCCCCGCCATCGGACGCCATCTCGGATCGTTTCCCGCCGTTTGCCAGTCATCTGCAGTCTTTTCCCGCCATCCACGGAGTTTCCCGCCACTGGGAGACGATTCCCGCCATCTGAGAAGATTTCCCGCCCTGGCAGAGCGGACGCCATTATGGGCGTGCCAGAGGGTGGCAAGAGGCCACCTCCCATCGTGGGCCAGGTCCAAGAATGGCGCCAAAAGCGGAAACCGCCCCCACCAGCAGAGACTGTAATGATAGAGATGTCCATCAGCGTGAGGGGACTGCCCCTGGAACTGACAATCACCGAGTTGCCCCGGGACCGCCCTCAGTATGGGCGGATACAGAACAAAAGAGCGAGGATGGGTGCAGCCTGGAGGAGTCTGGAGAGGTCGCACCCGGAGATGGAGGGAGAGTCAGGCAGCACCGACCCTGTGGTCAGGAGCCTGTTGCAAGCAACCACCCCACTAGGCCTGGTGGAGATCCTGGCACAGCTCCCCCAAGACCGGGAGCGTGCACAGACCGCGCTGGAGGGCCTCGCACGGAGGATGGCCCGGGTGCAGCGAGAAATGCTGACTGAGTGGAGTAGGGAGATGGCCCAGCAGGCTGGAACCCGCCAGCGGAGCACGCCACCCGAGACGAGGAGTCTGACCGCCTCTGAGGATGGTGCAGGAGGAATGAAGGCCGGAGACGACGCCGAGGAAGGAGCTGAAGAGACGGAGGCAGGTAAAGGGGACGTCACAACCCCAAGCCTAATAACCGTGAACCTGCCCCAGCTCCCCGTCGCAGAGCCCGAAATTCCCCCTACCGTGCCTGTCGCTGCACCGCCACCGTTCCCAGCTAGGCCTCAAGCGGCAGGAGCCGCGGCCACGCCCCCTGTGACGTCACGCGCCTCAACCCTGAGCGCGGCCAAGCAGGAAATGCCACCGGCCTGGTCGCAGGGCCGAGTACCCCCGGGCGCCGCAGACCCAACAGCGCCCTCTACCTCCACTAAGCCACCGGCCTGGTCGCAAGGTCAAGTACCCCCGGGCGCCGCCGTCTCCACGGTGCCCTTTACCTTCAGGGTGCCCCAAGCCTGGTCGCAAGGCCTGGAAGACCCGGGCGCCGCTGCCACCACCGCGCCCTCAACTTCCACAGTGCCGCACCTGGGTGAAGACCTATTCGCCCAACACACTTGCCCGGATGGGCAGCCCTTTGTGTGGCCACCGGAGTACTACCATCTCCGACTCCGGAAGGAAGGACCCCTGTGCGAGCCCCTGATTCCGGCTCCGGCGCCTGTCAAGATCACCCCACTCTCGTTGGAGGAGGCGCAGTTCGCGTGGGACCCCACTGGAGGAGACCTCATCGGGTTCACTCAAGAAACCCGGGCGGCCGCAGCTGAGCGTGCGGAGTGCTGCCGGCAGCAATTGGAGGTCTTCGACAGGGAACGGAGAGAGAGGCGGGTCCGCGAGGAGCGGCTGCAAGTACAGAGTGCAGAGCAGAAGAGCCGGACCCGACGGAACCCCCGTGCAGCCCATGGTCCCCGTGCCACCGGGACTGTAATCAAATTCCAACTGCAGCATGGTTGGGGCTTCATCCGGGACCACCGCACCCCCGGCGACGTCTTTGTGACCCGCAGGGACGTCGAGAGCCATCTGCCGGAGGGACACAGAGGTCGTGACCTATACCTGGGTGACGAGGTCACCTTTACCCGGCATCAATGTGCCAAAGGACCCTACGCCCTTCATGTACACCGGTTGACGGAGGAAGAGCTGCGGTGTGAGGAAGGACAAGAGGACCCGGACGGGTCTGAAGCCTACCCGCGAGAAGGAGCAGGAGGACGCCGTTACTGAAGTACGGTAAAGTGGAACTGTAAATAGTTACCCGTAAGGGTACAGGAACTGTTGCCAGAAAAGTATAGTCCCCGTTGGGACAAGTGTGAACTGTTACCCGTGTGTCCCCTATCCCTTAACAGGCTGAGGACTGTGAACAGCCAATCCTTATCCCCACTGGCCGAGGACTGAGAGCGGCCATAACCCCTTGTATATATTTGCGCTTCCTAAGGCGCCCCCTACCGGTTTTATAGGAAATTGTGTTTTTTCTAAAAGAGACTGTTGCACTTTACCCGGTCACAAGTTGCACCGTGGCCGGAGGAACAAGAATGTTTACAATGAAAAGTTTATTATGAAAAAGTTTTATGCTGCTGATAATGTATATAATGTTTTATATGTTTATGGATGTTATGAAAAAAAATTGTATGTTTTGGTATGTTTTTATTCTTTTACAGCCCGAGGACGTGCTGTGATTTACCAGGGGGGAATGTAGCACCCTGAGGACTCGGCTGCTACAGGGGTATTGCACCTCAACCCAGAGGTGTGGTATTCCACTCCCGGGTAAGGATGGAGTGTGGAACTGAGCTTAGTAGGCTGCATGCACTACATACATCCCATTTCCGGGGGACAGAACTACGGTACTCCCACCAAGTATATATGTGCAGGTACGACAGCGTCTGTCCCTGGCTGGAGTGGGAAGGGGGGTGGAACATCCCAGTAGTGTAGGGGCAGATAGGGGGAGCACTCTGGGTAAAGCTAGGAGCTCATTGGGTGATGGTCACCTGGGCTCACACATAGAGGGAGTATATAAGGTGGGCACCATCTTAGGACAGGGTCTTTTTAGGAGCTGAGGAAGAGTTCAGCCAGGAGGGCTGACAGGAGCTGTGGCTCCGTCTGGGCCCAGCTCCAGGGCTAGGCCTGCAGTGAGGAGAGAGGAAGAAGGAAGGCCCAGAGTGGAAGACAAGAGGGAACCCTGAGAACCCAGAATTAAGCCAGAAGGGTGAAGGGTTGGCGGACACGGGTACCGGAACCCAAGCTGGTGGAGGTCAATCATCCTCAGCCAGGAACCGGAGGTCATGGTCAAGATTTGCCACGACGCCCACCAAATCCACCAGAAAGGCACACCAAGTATAGGGTCAGGGAACCCAGAGAAGGTTTAACCACCAAGAGACCCGAGGGAGCCGGCCAAAGGTGGATCCCTGGTGGGGACGGCCAGGAGAAAGAGAGGAGAGAGGGAAGCTCAGGACCACGCTCCGGAACTGCCTGGGGGTTGGCCGAGTCGAGGACCTGGTGGACGCAGCACGGCTCGGGTGGTCACTCAAGGCCAGAGTGACCAAAGGAACACCCGTGAGTAAAAACCCTGAAACTGCATCCCACGTCTCTGACTCTCCTTTCTACACTACAACTACCCCCATCATCCGCATCTGCTGCCCTGAGGCCATACCCCTCCCGTTGGGGGTTATACCACCACGCTGCACATCCTGATACACCTGGCCTCAGTGGACTGTTCTGCAGCGGCGGCTTCAAAGCCGCACTCAACGGGTGGCGTAGTCGATCAAGTTAACATCTACTGCCATAGACTGCCACTTAGTTTGACACCCTGGGCACGGACCGGGTCACCGCCACAAGGACTACTACCCCTATCCAGATCCGGCTCCGGGTATCCCCTGAACATGGCCCAGGGGGCGCGTCACTATCATTCGGTGGTGTTGAGAAGTCTGGCCCAATCCAGCCCTTGTTCATTTTTATAAGAGTCAGCCTGTCAGCATTTTCAGTTGACAGGAGGATGCGCTTATCAGTTATAATTCCACCAGCGGCACTAAAAACCCGATCTGATAAAACGCTGGCAGCAGGGTAGGCCAGGACCTCCAAGGCATAGAGAGCCAGTTCATTCCACATATCTAGCTTGGATACCCAATATTTATAAGGCACAGAGGAATCACGGAGGACGTTGGTACGGTACGGCAAGGTACTCCCTCAGCATCTTCCCAAACTTTGCACTCCTTGTGAGAGTACCCTGCGCCTCAGGGCCTGTGCGATGGGAGGGTCTGAGAAAACTCTCCCAGAACTTTGACAGTGTTCCCCTGCCTCTGCTGGATTGAAGTTGTGTCTCTCTCGCCTGTACTCCTTGGTTGTCGAACGAAGTGTGCCCTCTGCCTCCAGCGTTTTCAGATGGGAATTTTTTTAATAGGTCCGCAACAAGGGCCTTCTGGTACTGCCTCATTTTTGTACACCTGTCCGCCTCAGGAATAAGAGATATAAAGTTCTCCTTGTAGAGTGGGTCTAGAAGTGTCACCAACCAGTAATGACCTAAAATTTTGAGAATGCGAGGGTCATGGGAAAGGCAGCATAACATAAACTCAGCCATGCGTGCCAGACTACTAACAGGCAAGACTTCCGTGTCCTCACCAAGAGGATGACTGACCATGCTCTCCTCCTCCTCCTCTCTGTCCTCTGGCCATCCACGCTGAACAGACGGTATGACAGCTGTGCAGATAGCACCGTCTATAGTGCATGAAACTAGTTCCTGTCCTTCCTCCTCCTCCTCTTCCTCATTGTCACCCAATCCACGTTGGGATGAGATGAGGCTTGGCTGTGTGTAATCACCCTGTATGGTTAATTGCTCCATCTTATCATTCTCCGCCTGCAATGCATCATCTTTGATTGTGAGCAGAGAGCGTTTCAGAAGACAGAGAAGCGGGATGGTGACGCTAATTATGGCGTCATCGCCGCTCACCATCTTGGTGGAGTCCTCAAAGTTTTGGAGGATGGTACATATGTCTGACATCCACGTCCACTACTGAGGTCTTATGTGTGGAGTCTGAACTGAATACCGATAGCCTTTTTGATGCTGGTACTCAACAACTGCCCTCTTCTGCTCACAAATCCTTCCCAACATCTGCAATGTAGAGTTCCAACGTGTGGGGACATCACACACCAGTCTGTGAGCCAGAAGCTGCAAACGCTGCTGAAACACTGCAAGGGCAGCGGAAGCTGTAGCTGACTTTCTAAAATGGGCACACAGGCGGCATACTTTAACAAGCAGATCCGGCAGCTCCGGGTAGGATTTGAGTAACCGCTGAACCACGAGGTTAAGCACATGGGCCAGGCATGGTACGTGTGTGAGCTCGCCTTGCCTCTGAGCCGCCACCAGGTTCCAGCCATTGTCACACGCGACCATGCCTGGCTGTAGGTTCAGCGGTTTGAGCCACAGATCTGCCTGCTCTTTCAGAGCTGTCCATAACTCTTCAGCATTGTGTGTTTTTTCACCTAAGCATATTAGCTTCAGCACAGCCTGTTGCCGCTTGGCCGAGGCTGTGCTGCAGTGCTTCCAGCTTGTGACTGATGTGGTCATTTCGGAGATGGAGGCTGAGGAGGAGGAGCAGGCTGAGGAGCATGAGGTTCAGGAGCTGTAGACCGTGGGGGCAACCCTGATTGACCTAGGGCCTGCAATCCTTGGCGTCGGGAGGACGTGTTCCGTCCCAAGGTCCGACTGGGTCCCGGCTTCCACTATGTTAACCCAGTGTGCCATCAGCGAGATGTACCGTCCCTGCCCACAAGCACTTGTCCACGTGTCCGTGTTTAGGTGGACTTTACCGGTAACTGCGTTGTTGAGGGCACGGCTAATGTTTTGGGACACTTGCTTGTGTAATGTGGGGACGGCACACTGGGAGAAATAGTGGCGGCTGGGGACAGAGTACCGAGGGACGGCCGCCGCCATCAGGTTGCGGAATGCTTCTGTTTCCACAAGCCTAAAAGGCAACATTTCGAGCCAAGCAGTCGTGAATTGTGAGAATTTAGTAGTGTGGCCTGTGGGACGTTGGCTGCATATTTGCGCTTGCATTCCAAGGACTGGAGTATGAACAACTGAACGCTGCGCTGGGACAAGGACATGGACGTGCTTCCTGATGCTGCTACTTGAGAGTGTGCAATGACAGGAGCAGGGCAGGAGGCATCTTTGCATGCACTATGGACAGGGGATTGACTTGCATGCACAACAGCAGAAGAAGCAATGGTGCCACCTGTAGACACTGTTCCTGGACCCTGGTGTTCGGCCCACAAAGTCGAGTGCTTTGCTGCCATGTGCCTCATCATGCTGGTGGTGGTCAGGCTGGTCGTTTTGCCACCCCTGCTGATGCTGGTCTGGCTCGTGATGCAAATGGCCTTTTTGGAGTTATCGGCAGAGTCTTTAAAAAACAACCAGACTCGGGAAGACCTAACAGTTGTAGTGGCAACTTCCTTCATGTTGGTGTTACGGGAAATGGTAGCCTGCCTTCTGTCTGCGGCCACCACACTGCTTCTTCCTGCCTGTTGGGGTGCTCTGCCTCCCTCCCCCTGTGTGCTGCTGTCCTTGCTCTGCATGTCCTCCTGCCAGGTTGGGTCAGTTACTATATCATCCACCACCTCGTCTCCCACTTCTGCACCCTGGTACTATTCCTGACTTTCTGTCAATTGTGTCTCATCATCGTCCACCTCTTATGACAGTTTCCCACCGTCGCCTTCGTGTGACCGTGGCTGCTCAAATATTTGGGCATCGCTACACGTGATCTCCTCTTGCCCCGCTTCAAGTGGACCGGGCGAGAGGCCCGAATCTATAAATGGAAAAGTGAACAGCTCTTCAGATTGTCCAAGTGTGGGATCAATTGTCTCTGGGTACTCGGCATGGTGGGAGGAAGGAGGATCAGGGTGAGGAATATGAGGTCCAGACTCATGGCTACTGAGACTTGACCATGTGGAAGACAGGGTGGTGGTGGTGGTGGTGGCTAAGTGACTGGAAGCATTATCCGCTATCCAACCAACAACCTTTTGACACTGATCTGGGTTCAATAGTGGTGTGCTGCGGTCCCCTAGAAATTGGGACAGGAAGGTCAGGCGAGAAGATGTGGGTGTTTGTTGTGGCACAATTTCGGCTTGCCCACGGCCTTGTCCTCGGCCTCTGCATGCACCATTACCATCACGTCCAGTTCCCCGTCCCTTGCCACGTGCCTTGCCCATTTTAAATGGAGGATAGTATCTTCCACGCTCACTACAAATGATTGAGTTTGAAGCGAAGTTATATGTGATCGGTGTGATGGAGAAAACAGAGTTTTAAATACCTGGCCTGTAGGTAAGTAGTGTGAACAGCAAACTGCTGTGAATTGCTTCACTGACACACTGAAAAAATGGAGGCCAGAAATGGCAGTATTTTCTGACAACGTATATGTGATCTGTGTGACGGAGAAAACACAGTTTTAAATAGCTGGATTTCTAGCGCTCTAATATGGAAAGGACCTGGCTGTATTCTGCAGTGCCAACAAGCAAATGGTGCAGAAAAACGGTGTTCTCTGGATTGCTTTATAAGCAAATAATGAGGATTAAGATCCAAAGAAAAGTATTCCTCGCCCCTGAGACCTGGGCCTTTGTATAGAAATATCTAACAGCAGCAGAAGGCAGAATTGGAATGGAGCCTCTTGTGCTATATGCACTGCAGTCTGCTATATACACTGCCTGCCTGCCTATTTACACTGCCTGCCTGATATCTCTTGCAGATGGATTAGTCCTCAGAAGGACTGTTTGTTGAGATGTATATGTGTAATGTGCGGTTTTTCTCACTACACTACCTAATGCACGATCAAATCTCTCCCTAACGCAGCAGCAGCTCTCCCTACACTGTCTGATCCAGAGTGACTGTGATGAGCATGGCGGTGCCAGGTCAGATATAGACCTGATGACGCTGTGCAGCCAGCCAATCACTGTAATGCCCACAACCAACATGGCTATGGCATTACAGTGCATGGCAGGCAATCCCTGCATGTTCATTGGCTCTGTAAAGAGCACCAAACATGCAGGGATGGGTCCCGACTTCCCGCCCGACCAACCCGGAAATACTCGGTGAGCGCAGAGCATCTCGAGCAGTGAGATACTCGGGCGAGCACCGAGCAGTAGCGAGCATGCTCGCTCATCACTAGTTGTCATTAAGATTTAAAAAGAGAAAACACAGAAATGTGACAGTAAATGGCTTCACCCAACCAATAACCATGAGTGGAGAAAAAGTGTTTTTGTTATCATTCATTTTTTCTGAAACAAGGCCAAGAAAGGAAAAATTCTGCCGGGGTATGTAAACTTTTGAGCAGAACTGTATATGCGCCAGCCCCAGTGTCTCCTATTCTATATACTCCAGCCCCAGTGTCTCCTATTCTATATACTCCAGCTTCTTCTGTGATGTATATGCTCTAGCCCCAATGTATCCTGTGATGAATATACGCCAGCCCCAGTGTCTCCTATTCTATATACTCCAGCCCCAGTGTCTCCTATTCTATATACTCCAGCTTCTTCTGTGATGTATATGCTCTAGCCCCAATGTATCCTGTGATGAATATACGCCAGCCCCAGTGTCTCCTATTCTATATACTCCAGCCCCAGTGTCTCCTATTCTATATACTCCAGCTTCTTCTGTGATGTATATGCTCTAGCCCCAATGTATCCTGTGATGAATATACGCCAGCCCCAGTGTCTCCTATTCTATATACTCCAGCTCCAGTGTCTTCTGTGACGTAGCTAATGTAGCCCTAATGTCTCTTATGCAGAGGCGTCGCATGATAAAGCAGTGGGACACAAGCTCCCTGCCCTATCACTATCTCTTTCATATGCCACAGATCGCCATAGGCCTGCGGTTAACGAGATGTCAGCATCCTCACGCAGGTGGCTCGGTGACATCATTGCATCGCTCTGCTCTGCTGTCCCGCCATGGAAGAGGAGACAGAGGCCGTGATGTAGGGAATCAGGATTAAGTGAGATATTTTTTTAAATGATCGGGCAGTGGAGCCATCCTACTATATATCTGGAGTAGTGGGTCCATCATACTACATATGGAGTAGTGGGGCCATTATACTATATGTATGTGGGGCAGTGGGACCATCATAGTATATACAGGTGCATCTCACTAAATTAGAATATCTTCAAAAAGTTAATTTATTCCAGTTCTTCAATACTGTTTCAGTATGCTCCACAATCATGAGGAAGACTGCTGACTTGACAGATGTCCAGAAGGCAGTCATTGACACACTCCACAAGGTCCTAGAGTTCCGATTTTCATTTGGAAATCAAGGTCCCAGAGTCTGGAGGAAGAGTGGAGAGTCCACAATCCAAGCTGCTTGAGGTCTAGTGTGAAGGCTCCACAATCAGTGATGGTTTGGGAGGCCATGTCATCTGCTGGTGTAGGTCCACTGTGTTTTATCAAGACCAAAGTCAGCACAGCCGGCTACCAGGACATTTTACAGCACTTCATGCTTCCCTCTGCCGACAAGCTTTTTGGAGATAAAAATGTCATTCTCCAGCAGGACTTGGCCCCTGTCCACACGGCCAAAAGTACCAATACCTGGTTTACACACAACAGTATCACTGTGCTTGATTGGCAGCAAACTCGCCTGACCTTAACCCCATAGTGAATCTATTATTGAGAATCTATGGGGTATTGTCAAGAGGAAGATGAGAGACACCAGACCCAACAATGCAGATGAGCTGAAAGACAGCTTTTTGTATTGAAGAACTGAAATAAATTAACTTTTTGATGATATTCTAATTTAGTGAGATGCACCTGTATATGGAGCAGTGGGACTATCATGCTATATATATGGAGGAGTGGGGGCATCATACTAAGTATAGAGCAGTGTGTGTGTGTCACCCCAGGCCTGGATGCCACAAACAATAATCTGTTTCTGAAAGCAGGAGGGAGGTCCCCTGGTTAGGGACAATTAGCATACAGCACCTCCTGTCCCAGGCCAGCAGGGGGAGCTGGCTGCCCCTATAAAAGCTGGAACTGGGGGCAGGGTTAGAGAGAACTGGAAGACCTAGCTCAGGAGTGAGACTAGTCCCAGAGAAGGAGGGACAGTTCAGCTGTTGCTGAGGAGTCCGTGAGGCAGAGGAGAAACTGCAAGCCAGGGACAGAGGCGACGAGAGCCGGTCCTGGCAGAGAACCAATCTACTGGACATTGGGGTCCGAGGCTGTCAGGGTTACAAGCCCAGCAGCAGAGAACCAAGCTGCGAGGGATTTCAGGTCCCTTGGCCTAAGAAGCCTGGAGGCTCCGCCACACAGAGGGATCAGTACATCGAGGAGCAACAAACAGGTACCCAAGGCCTGAGTCGCAAGCCATACAGGAGAGAAGTACACGGCCAGCTCAGGGACGTGGGCTATTACACCACGAAAAGGGGGATAGTCAGAAAGAGCATAGAGAGAACGGTAGGCCTACACACTCACCCTGACCAGTGGGGCTCGCCCGATTGCTCTCAGACACCCAGGCCCATTCCTAACCGGTACTGTTGGGCCATTAATAATATCTACAATAAAGACCCTGAACTGTTTGAAGCGGACTCTGAACTCTTACTATTGCGGCCTGCACTATCACCCCCAACATCCACCTACACTGCCCTGAGGCTACACTCTTCCCATGGGGAGTTATCCTACCCCTGTGCTGCACACCAGCACCAGCCTCAGCGGTCTGCCTTGCAGCGGCGGTTATCTCCAACCGCAATCCACGGGTGGCGTAGTCGGACATTCAAAACACTGATAAATAGACTGCCACCATTTGGTCTGACCACCCTGAGCCACGGGATCGGGTTGCCACTACTACCCCCATCAGCACCGTACACTAGAAGGCCCGGTTCCGGGTACCCCACGGCCCAGGGGGGGAGTCAGCTTTGGCGTAGTCGGCAGAATTGTGACCAACCCGCCACAAACGGGTATTGCGTGCCTGGAAAAGACTCTATACATATCTGAGTGAAGTTTCCCGCCATTTGGGGCCATTTCCCGCCAATCGGAGCCGTTTCCCGCCATCGGGCGCCATCTTCGGGACGACGCGCGGGAAGAAGAGGGGCGTGGACGTCCAAAAACGCGTGAGACCTGAAGCCCCGCCCTACGCTGAGACGCTGCTCAAGGTCCTGGATGGAGATCCAGCGGATGCCGATGTCATCACCGAGCAACGCAAGGTCCTCTCCCAGAGCATCGCGAGGGAAGCCGCGGCCTACAGAAGAGGATCGCCAGAAGGTAGGCCACGGTTAATTAGGAGGGAGGAAGATGTCGGACGCGGAGGGACCCTCTACCACCAGCGTAGCCGCTGCAGCTGTGATGCCGTTTTCCATGCCCTATATCCATAGGCGGATTATAATGAGGGCAATCCGGGCAACCGCCCAGGGCCCTGAGCCTGCAGGGGGTCCACGGCTCCAGGCGGGGTGTCTAATGCCGGATTGCCCTCATTATATGTGCGGGCCGCCACGGCACATAGCGGTAGCAGTGGCGGGAGGGGGGGGCCTGGACTGCTCCCCCAGCAGCGGCCACCGCTACTTCTTCATCGGCCGGGCCAGCACTGCAGCAGTTAACTTCCCTGTGCTGGCCCGGCCGCGTCACTGCTAGGAGACATGGCCTTGTGCGCGGCTGTGTCTCCTAGCTGTGACGTCACACAGTGCGCCCCGGCCTGCAGTGCTGCACCGGAAAAGAGAGAGAGCAGGCAGGAGGAATTGAGCCGGGGGATGGTGAGTGTGTGTGTGTGTGAGCAGATGTGTGTGTGGGCAGGTGTGTGTGTGTTTGTGGGCAGGTGTCTGTGGGGGCAGGTGTCTGTGTGGGCAGGTGTGTGTGTGTGTGTATATGTGTGTGTGTGTATATGTGTGTGTGTCTGTGTGGGCAGGTGTGTGTGTGTATATGTGTGTGTGTGTATATGTGTGTGTGTGTGTGTGTGTGTGTGTGTGTGTGTGGGCAGGTGTCTGTGTGAGCAGGTGTGGGTGTGTGTGTGGGCAGGTGTGTGTGTGTGTGTGGGCAGGTGTGTGTGTGGGCAGGTGTGTGTATATGGGTGTGTGTGTGTGTTTGCGGGCAGGTGTCTGTGTGGGCAGATGTGTGTGTGGGCAGGTGTGTGTGTGTGTGTGGGCAGGTGTGTGTGTGTGTGTGGGCAGGTGTGTGTGTGTGTGGGCAGGTGTTGGTGTGTGTGTGTGGACAGGTGTGTATGTGTGTGGGCAGGTGTGTGTGTGTGTGGGCAGGTGTGTGTGTGGGCAGGTGTGTTTGTGTGTGGGCAGGTGTGTTTGTGTGTGGGCAGGTGTGTGTGTGTGTGTGGGCAGGTGTGTGTGTGTGTGTGTGGGCAGATGTGTATGTGTGTGGGCAGGTGTGTGTGTGTGTGTGTGTGTGGGCAGGTGTGTGTGTGTCTGTGTGGGCAGGTGTGTGTGTGTGTCTGTGTGGGCAGGTGTGTGTGTATATGTGTGTGTGTGTGTGTGTGTGTGGGCAGGTTAGAAAGTCTTGCCCTGTTGAACACTACACCTGACTTGAGGCCACCACCTCTTGGTTGTCCAATGTTCTTGCTTCTCTAGGGCTCTTCTCAGATATTCATTATACCAGCTCCCCAGAATACCAAAGTTAGGGTGGGTGACCGCGAGCCCTGGTGGTGGTCATAACTGCGGCCACCCAGGGGCAATACTCCATAACAACAATCCCCTGAGGTGGTGTAGGATGTAAGGACCTATTCACACTACATTCAGCGCTGCATTCAGGTCTTTACACAAGGCTTACAACTGAATCCCTGAAATTCAGGATTGTGCTGTCTGAAATGAGACATCTGAAAGCAGAGAAAATGGAGCCTAAAGATTCAGACTTTAGCCTTGGTTTGCCTTTGTTCAAATCAATGGCTATGTCAAGGCACATCTGAATGCCAATTTTCAGGGATTTAGATAGAAGCCTGGAAAGAGGAGATGAATGCATTGCAAAATTCAGTGTGAATAGGCCCTTATATCTGGAGTCTTGATATTGATGCCACAAGCATTTTACTTGTTTTTAACTTAAAAAAAAAATACACACACACAAATTATACACACACACACACACACTATACATACACACACAGTATACATACACACACATTATACACACACACACACACTATACATACACACACACAGATGTGTATGTGGGCAGGTGTGTGTGTGTGGGCAGGTGTGTGTGTGGGCAGGTGTGTGTGTGTGTGATGTCTGTCTGTTTGTGTGTGTGTGTGTGTGGGCAGATGTCATTGTGTGATGCCTGTTTGTATGCATTTTTGTGTTTCAAATGTGTTTATGCGTGTCTGTATATGTTTGTGTGTGTGTATGACTGCATGCGGCCTCCTGCTGAGTATAGTTGGCGCCGTGCGGCCTCCTGATGTCTCTGGGGGGGCTCCGTGCAGCCTCCCGCTGTGTATAGATGGCTACGTGCGGCCCCTCGCTGTTTATAGACGGCGCCGTGCGCCCCCCCGCTGTGTATAGATGGCTACGTGCGCCCCCCGCTGTGTATAGATGGCTACGTGCGGCCCCCCGCTGAGTATAGATGTCGCCGTGCGGCCTCCTGCTGTGTATAGATGGCTACGTGCGGTCTCCCGCTGAGTATAGATGGCGCTGTGCGGCCTCCTGCTGTCTCTGGGGGGAGCGCCGTGCGGCATCTATACTCAGCAGGAGGCCGCACGTAGCCAGCTATACACGTATACTCAGCAGGAGGCCGCACGTAGCCATCTATACGGTGCCATCTATACACAGCGGGAGGCCGCACGGCGCCATCTATACACAGTGGGAGGTCGCACGGCGCCATCTATACACAGCGGGAGGCCGCACGGAGCCATCTATACACAGCGGGAGTCTCAGTGTTTTGCAAGAGCAGTCAATAAATTCTGCTTGACTAATTCTGAGCACCATAAAGTCTGGTTCGCTTCTAACCTGCTGTCTTCATTTTCAGCTTGCTGAATTCTAACTCATTTACTGTCATTCAAGACGATGCCTTTGCTGGTCTCTTTCACCTTGAATACCTGTAAGTGTTCCACTTAATGTCATATTTTTGATTCTGTTCTTCTTCATCTTTTGGCATGTGCAATTGTATGAGCAAGTATTCATATGAATTTATGACCTACTTAAACCTTGGAGGACCTTAAATTTTATTCAATCAATTTTTTTTCCAGTTTAAAACTATGGGACATATATGTGCCTTGGTCCTCAAAGGGTTTTTAAAGGGGCTGCAAACATAAATATGAAAAAAATAATTCAATTAGTGCTTTTTGTGTTTATTTAATTTTTATTTGAAGTCCATTTTTTTTATATACTTTGAAATTAAGCTCTACCCCATGGAATGAAGCCCTACCTACATGACATCTGAGAGCTACATGGATCCCGCTTGTGTGGTGCCTGTCCGTCACTACTATTCAGTTTTAGGGTCCACTCACTAAGCCATATATTCTCTCATGCAAGAGAATAGGGCCAATTATGCTAATGACACTCGGCTCAAACTCTGTCAGAGCTTCAACTGAGTGTGATCCGATTCTCTCGCAGCACAGATATGGAGAAGATGGAGAACTTACTTTCTCCATCTTCTCCATAGTCTCTGTGAGTGTTCATCGGACTGCACTTGGATGACGTCCGAGTGCAGTCCAATGTTTTACGTGCACCCATAGACTTGTATGGGTGCACATGGTCCGAATATCGAATGAGATTATTTTCTCATGCCAATAATCGCACTGTCCCATAGTATAACATAGAGCCGAGTCCTATCCGATAAAACATCACATAGCATTCGGCCGTGTTATACGACAGTGTGAGCGAGCCCTTAGAGTCAAGGAATATTTGCATGTAGATGATGATATTACTCTCCAAGTGTATATTTTTTTAGGCGAGTTCATAGTAAATGCTTTGCATTTTTGACATGTGATCAACTAAAGAGCAAGAAAGATTTAGGACCTCCCCTATAGAGAAACGAAAAATAGTTTGGAGGACTTGCATGTCCTTTTTATTTATTATGAAAAAATCATAAAAGATCCAGTTTTTTAACCATGCTGTGACTTTCTGCTGAGGGAGAGGGAGAGAGCTGCCCTATTCAGAGTCTGTAATAAGACCTGCTGACAAAAGTGTTGAAGATACAGTCTAACGTGAATTAACAATGAAAAAAAGTTAATTTAACAAATGGCTTGTATTTTTTTTAATACAAACTTTTTTGTCTTTACAGCTCTTTTAAAGGGAATCTGTCATCAGGTTTTTGCCACCTAATCTGAGAGCAGCATAATGTAGGGTTAGAGGCACTGATTCCAGTAATGTGTCACTTACTGGGCTGCTTAGTGTTGTTTTGATAAAATCATTGATTTGTCAGAAGGTAATTATCACTAGATGACTAGTAAGTTCTGTAGGACCCCACCCCCATCACTGATCAGTAGATTTCTGTGTACACTGAGCATGGGCAGAAAGCTGCCAATCAGTGGTGTGGGTGGGGCTATACAGAGCGCAGCATTCAGAGAGCTGCTAGATCTGCAGCAGATAAAACGGTGATTTTCTCAAAATGGCAACAAGTAGCTGAAAAAGTGACACATCGCTGGAATCAGGGTATCTGCCCCAATATTGTGCTGCTCTCAGATGAGGCAGCACAATTAATATTATGCCAAATTAATTTCCCATGAACTATCACATGATCTATCACAGGGGATCATGTGACATGTCACGTGATAAATCAGCTGTGTGGAGGGGGCCCGCGCCTTCTAAACTGCCCGGGGCCCTTGCTACTCTTAATCCACCCCTGCCTATATCCCCGGAGCGGCCTGGCTGCCCCAGTATGCCGGCGAGTCGCATACCTTGGGCGACTTTAAAGAAAGGCTGTATAGCCTGTTCAAAGTTTATCCCCTGACAGAAGAATAGAAGGTAAGCATACTGATAGGGCAGTTAACTGGTGCGGCCCAGCGGGAGGTAAAGTCTTGGACAGCTGAGGAGAAAAGGACTGTAAGGGGGGTTCTGACCCGTCTACGGGACACCTTTGATGCCCGTACCTCAGCAGAAATCAAAATGCGGTTCTATGGATGTAAGCAGCGAGCTCAAGATAGCATCCGAGATTATGCCCTAAATTTACAGGAAGCCTTGGGGGCAATTAAGCAAGCTGACCCTGGCAGCGTGCAGGATACAGATAAACTATTGACTGACCAGTTCATAGAAGGTCTGCTGTCCAGCGCCCACAGAACCCAGCTGCGCCTCATGGCCCTACAGAACCCCGATTTGACTTTTGCACAGTTCAACGATAGGGCCATCCAGGTGCTCCGAGAACCTGCACCGGGTGGCGCTGTAGCTTCCCGGCGCCCAGCCATCCCTTACCACCAGGGGGCGGCACCCTATCCCGCAGACCTTGTGGGGGCTGATGCGCAGGCCCTAAATCCATCCCCGCCTGCAAACCTGCACCATCAGGTCCAAGAACTAACAAAGAGTGTTGCTGCATTGTCCAGGACCGTACAGTCGTTACAGATGGACCCGTCAGGACCAATCAAGCTGGCTTCCAGTCCGGAGGATGTCCCGTGGCGTCGACGGAGGAGGATCCCGTCGTTCAGAGGGAGGCCCGCCGATCATTACACTGAGGATGGACAGCCGATTTGCCGCCGTTGCAGCCAGCCGGGACACGTAGCCAGGTACTGTACTTTAAATGGGTCCGACCTGGGGCAAAGGGCCAACCCCCAGGCATAAGGTCATCAGGCCCATCTAATTGGCGTGATAAGTAGGTAGGGGAACGCCCGGTTTTACCCGTAGTGCTGGACGGTATCCCCATGAGTGCACTGCTGGACACCGGGTCCCAAGTGACTACCATCCAATATGTACTTTTTAAGCAGTACTGGAGTGACACTGATATAACTCGTTATCCAGATGATGACTTGAGCATCATCGCCAGCAATGGTCAACCCGTGCCGCAGGTGGGGTTCAGAGAGATGACCATTAAGATTGGTAAAGTTGAACTGCCGGCACAGGGAGTGATCATTGTGGACATTGACCGTCGAGAAAGTCACCCTAAAATAACCTTGGGTACTAATGTGATTGAAAATTGTCTTTCAGAAGCAATTGTAATTTTGCAGCAGGTGGCGATGAATGTGAGCTCCAGCCAGCAGAGGGTCCTCCAGAAGGAGATAAGAGCCCTGATGAGATGGCAACAGGTAGAACTGTCTGGTGGTGAGATCGGTAGCGTGAGGAATGGATGAGCGACCCGTTCCCCATTGCCATGCCCCCCAAAAGTGAAATGATCTGGTGTCGGAATGCAATCGGGTTAAGAGGGAGAGACTACCAAGCCATGGTAGAACCCGTGTACTCAGACAGCAGGCCCACCATTTTGACAGCCCAGGGGGTGGTCGATGTCCGCCATGGAAGGGTGCCCGTCTGGATCTTAAACATTGGGGAAAGGGAAGTACACTTGCCTTGGTACGCTACACTAGCCAAATTGTATACTGTTGAACACAATGCTGTCAGGGCCATGGAACCCTTGCCTCCATCTCCCCAAGCAGAGGGTAATGGTTCCCAGAAACCCAAGGAGGACTGGTGCCAGAAACTCCACGTGGGTGCTGACTCCACTCCCTTGCACCAAAAACAAGGAGTCTACCGGGTGGTTCAAGAGTACGAGAGAATCTTTAGTAAGCACCCGCTAGACTTCGGCAGAGTGAAAGGGGTAGAACACCACATCCCCATGGGGAGCCACCCACCAATAAAAGAAAGATACAGATCTGTACCACCCCGCACACTATCAGAACGCAAAGGGCATGCTGAGAGAAATGAAGGAAGCCGGGGTCATTAGAGACAGTTGTAGCCCCTGGGCAGCCCCCTTGGTTCTGGTAAAAAAGAAAGACTGTACTATGAGAATGTGCGTGGACTATAGAGAAGTCAATCGTATCACCCATAAAGACGCATACCCGTTGCCTAGAATAGAGGAGTCTTTGGTCGCACTAAAATCAGCTAATTTCTTCTCTACTTTGGACCTTACTAGTGGGTACTGGCAGGTTCCTGTGGCAGAGGCTGATAAGGAGAAGACCGCCTTCACCACCCCGATGGGATTAAGTGAATTCAACTATATGCCGTTCGGGTTCTGCAACGCACCCGGGACCTTCCAGAGGCTGATGGAATGCTGTCTAGGGCACCGAAACTTTGAGACGGTCC
Organism: Phyllobates terribilis; assembly: GCF_046119375.1. NCBI lineage: Eukaryota > Metazoa > Chordata > Amphibia > Anura > Dendrobatidae > Phyllobates > Phyllobates terribilis. The sequence goes on along the minus strand of NW_027363159.1, from coordinate 1,057,046 downwards.
TACTTTACCTGGACGACGTGATTGTCTATTCGAAGACTTACGAGGACCATCTAAAGCACCTGGCCGAGGTGTTCGATGCCCTGGCAGGCTTTGGCATGAAAGTGAAACCCTCCAAGTGCCATCTGTTAAAGCCGAAGGTACAGTACCTGGGACATGTGGTGAGTGCAGAAGGAGTAGCCCCCGACCCTGCAAAATCACGGCAATAAAGAACTGGCCAAGCCCCTCTAACATAAAAGAAGTGAGGCAGTTCCTCGGGTTGGTAGGCTACTACCAAAGGTTCATCCCCAGGTTCACCAAGATGGCAGCCCCTATGCAGGACCTCCTTATAGGACAATCTAAGACCAGAAGCCAAAAGCCACCCTTCAAGTGAGACAAGCCGGAAGAGGAGTCCTTCCGCCAGCTGAAGATGGCCCTCACGGGGGATGAGATCCTGGCCTACCCTGATTATGGCCAGCCTTTTATCCTCCACACAGACGCCAGTAATGTGGGGCTGGGAGCCGTACTGTCACAGAACCAACAGGGCAGAGAAAGGGTGATCGCGTACGCCAGCCGGAAGCTGAGGCCCACCGAGAGAAACCCGGAGAATTACAGCTCCTTTAAGCTGGAGTCCTTGGCAGTGGTGTGGGACGTAACAGAACGTTTCAAGCATTACCTGGCCTCTGTGAAGTTCACTGTGTACACGGACAACAATCCGTAGACACATCTGGACAATGCGAGACTTGGTGCCCTAGAGCAGCGGTGGATGGCCCGGCTAGCAAACTATGACTTCACCATCAAGTACCGGGCAGGCCGAGCCAATGCCAATGCAGATGCCCTATCGAGAATTCCCCACTTGCCTGATGAGGGAGAAGATCCAGATGAGTTGGAGGAAATAGAGCTCCCTGCATTCCACCGGTACGGGGCCACTCAGTACTCCCACCGTGTAAGAGACAAAGACTTGACCACTGTCATGTTCAATCCCTTACCTCACCACGGCTGGGCTGAAACGCAAGATAGTGACCCTGCAATTCGCCTGGTGAAAGACCTGTTGACCCAGGCAGACGCTAGCCCTGGCTCGGACGCTCCAGAGGAAGCCAAGCAGTTATGGAAGGAGAAAAGCAGGCTATTCCTCTACGAAGGTAAGCTGTGCAGAAGGCTTGTCAACCACCGGACGCACGAGCTGACCTGGCAGGTAGTGGTCCCGAGACGAGATGCAGCAATGGTCCTGGAGGCCTACCATGACAGAGCGGGACACTTCGGGTGGAAGAAACTGGAGTTCCTACTGAGAGAGCGGTTCTACTGGGTCGGAATGAGAGGGGCCATAGAGAAGTGGTGCAGGGACTGCGGCCCATGTAACCTCAGAAGGAAGGACGGTACCAGCCAGAAGACGCCCTTGATGCCCATCATCACCAGGCAGCCTCTTGAGCTGGTAGCTCTGGACCATGTGAAACTGGCTCCAAGCCGGTTGGGCTACGTCTATGCCCTGACAATAGTGGACCACTATTCCCGGTTCCTGGTGGTGGTTCCTGTTAAAGACTTGACAGCCCAAACAGCGGCCAGAGCCTTCCAACAACACTTCTGCCGTCCACACGGGTATCCGGAACAGGTCTTGACAGATCAAGGTCCAGGGTTTGAGGCTGAAATCTTCCAGGAGTTCTGCAACCTCTACGGCTGTAAGAAGATTCGGACAACGTCTTACCACCCACAAACCAACGGGCTATGTGAGAAAATGAATAATATCGTCATTGATCTCCTCAAAATGTTGTCCCTGGAAGAACGCAGCCTGTAGCCGGAGAAGCTGCCAGACCTGATAGACTTATACAACCATATCTTGGTGAATGCTACAAATTGCACCCCGGCTTACCTGATGAGGGCAAGACCAGGTAAGCTGCCGATAGACCTGGACATGGGAGTCCTGACCCCCGAGGACACCTCCCCAGACGCGGACTGGGATACGGAACGGCGGCTACAGTACAAGAAGGTACAGGAGAGTGTGGAGAGGAGTCTGGCTCAAGCGAGAGAAAAGCAAGAGAGGCTCTTCAACCAACACGCCCCTGCTGGTTCCCTGGAACCTGGTGAGCAGGTCCTGAAGCGGAAGAGAAGGCTTCACAAGCTAGATGACCAGTGGGAGAGCGACCCATACACAGTACTGCAGTCCAACCACAACAACCCGAAGGTATGTGTAATTACCAAGGATGGAGGAGAAACCACTAGCACCGTCTCCAGAGACCACCTAAAAAGGTGCCCCAAGCAACTACAGAGTGCAGGAGAAGATCAAGATGACCTTGAACCCGCAGAAGACAAGAAAGAAATGATCAGCACAGTTCTTGGAGAGTTCCCCCGGTCCTGGACTCGGATAAATGATGCAATAGTGGTACCCGTCCTACACTTCCTTCAACCAACCCAGCAGGAACCTACAGGAGAGCAGGAGGAATTAGAAGACCAAGCAGCCCTAGAGGCAGAAGAACCCATGCCAGCAGCCCAAGAGAGTCAACCCTCTGCTGACAGTGAGCCTGCCATACCTGCGGTAAGCCAAAGGACCCGCAGATAGCTGCCTGCACTGCCTGTAAACCCAGCTAGAAGCTGTACCCTGAATGCTAGTGGGGAAAGTCAGGTTAGACCACCACCAGACAGTGGGTTACGCAGGTCAACCCGGAGCACTAGGGGGCAAATACCAGCTCGCTGGAAGATCTAAATGCTGTATATTGTAAATGTTTTATGTTTGTTGCCTGGTTGCTAATTATGTTTTTCCAGTCTTTCTAGTTCATGGACTAACAGGTTATGGACGCTGAATAACCGGAACTGTCTTGTAGATAGTTGCACTTGGTGCCCTCTTTCGAAGATGGCCACGGAAGAAAAATCTGTCCGGTGTGGCCTCCTTGTGGCCCAAAGTAGAGAGCTCAGCCTTGTTGCCACGCCCAAGGCCAGGAACTTGGGGTTTATGGAAACAGGTCCCCACACCGTGGAAAACTTCACCTTGTTGGGTGACATGGACACCCGGTCACGGAAGCGCTGTGACCTCAAGGACAAAATATACTTGTGTATATGTTATGTTGTCATTTATACCCTGTATTTGTGGTTCCTGTTTAGTCCGAAGTACTAAATTTTACTAGGGGAGAATGTGTCACCCCAGGCCTGGATGCCACAAACAATAATCTGTGTCTGAGAGCAGGAGGGAGGTCCACTGGTTAGGGACAATTAGCATACAGCACCTCCTGTCCCAGGCCAGCAGGGGGAGCTGGCTGCCCCTATAAAAGCTGGAACTGGGGGCAGGGTTAGAGAGAACTGGAAGACCTAGCTCAGGAGTGAGACTAGTCCCAGAGAAGGAGGGACAATTCAGCTGTAGCTGAGGAGTCCGTGAGGCAGAGGAGAAACTGCAAGCCAGGGACAGAGGCGACGAGAGCCGGTCCTGGAAGAGAACCAATCTACCGGGCATTGGGGTCCGGGGCTGTCAGGGTTACAAGCCCAGCAGCAGAGAACCAACCTGCGAGGGATTTCAGGTCCCTTGGCCTAAGAATCCTGGAGGCTCCGCCACACAGAGGGACCAGTACAGCGAGGAGCAAGTGACGCACCCCCTGGGCCAGTGTTGTTTGGGGGATACCCGGAGCCGGATCAGATGGGGGTTGTAGTCTCCGAGTGGCGGTGACCCGGTCCGTGCCCAGGGTGTCAAGCTCAGTGTGTGGCAGTCCTTACAGATGTTATTAGTGTTCTTTTGTGTCGACTACGCCACCCGTTGATGTGCGGTCAATACGGCCGCCGCTGCAGCAGGGTCCGCTGAGGCTGGTGGTGTGTGCGCAGCTTGGTAGTAGTATAACCCCCAACGGGAGGGGTATAGCCTCAGGGGGTCAGTCGCAGAGGATGGGGGTTGTGGTGGTGCAGTGAGAGTGGTAATAAGACTCCGAGTCGGGCTGTGCAGTTCAGGGTTTTTACTTACTGCAGATGTTCTGGTCACTCCGGCCTTGAGTGACCACCCGAGCCGTGCTGCGTCCACCAGGTCCTGGACTCGGCCAACCCCCAGGTGATTCTGGAGCGTGGTCCTGAGCTCCCTTTCTGACTTGTCCTCCTCTCTGGCCTTCCCCACCAGGGATCCACCTATGTCCGGCTCCCTCGGGCCTCTTGTTGGTAAACCCTTGTCTCTGGGTTCCCTGACCCTATGCACGGTTTGCCTTCCGGGTGGATTTAGTGGGTGGTCGTGACAGATTCTGCCCACGACCTCCGGTCTCTGGCTAAGGATTAGTGCCCTCCACCAGCTTGGGATCCGGTACCCTTGTGCCAACTCTTCACCCTCTGGTCTAATTTGGGCTCTTGGAGTTCCTTCTTTCTCCCCCTCTGGGTCCTTCTTTCTCCTCTCTCTCTCTGGGCCTTGGAGCTGCTCTGCTTCTCTGCTCTCTTCCTCTACAAAAGACAGGCTGACTGACTGACCCTGATCTAAGATGGTTCCCACCTTATATACTCCCTCTATGTGTGAGCTCAGGTGACCAGCACCCAATGAGCTCCTAGCATTACCCAGACTGCTCCCCCTATCTGCCCCTACACTACTGGGATGTTCCACCCCCCTCCCACTCCAGCCAGGAACAGACACGGTCGTACCTGCACATTTCTTAAGTGGGAGTACCGTTGGTCTGCCCCCCCGGAAATGGGATGTATGTAGTGCATGCAGTCTATCTGAGCTCAGTTCCACACTCCATCCTTACCCGGGAGTGGAATACCACACCTCTGGGTTGAGGTGCAATACCCCTGTAGCAGCCGAATCCTCAGGGTGCTACATTCCCCCCTGGTAAATCACAGCACGTCCTCGGGCTGTAAGATACAAAAACATCCAAAACATACAATTATTTTTCATAAACATCAACATATAAAACAACATATAAAACATCACATATATTATCAGCAATAAAAACTTTTTCATATAAAACATTCTTGTAAATATTCTTGTTTCTGGTTCCTCCGGTCACGGTGCAACTTGTGACCGGGTAAAGTGCGACAGTCTTTTCTTGAAAACAAAACTCGGCTTTCCTATAAAACCAGTAGGGGGCGCTTTAGGAAGCGCAACTATATACAAAAGGGGATATGGCCGCTCTCAGTCCTCGGCCAGGTATTAGGAATAGGGACACACGGGTAAACAGTTCACTCTTGTCCCAACGGGGACATATTTAAAGCAGCAACAGTTTTTGGTACCCCGACGGGCAACTATATACAGTCTCTTCTCTACCATACTCAACGACGGCGTCCTCCTGCTCTTTCTTTGGATTCAGTTTCTGTTTCAGACCCGTCCGGGTCCTCTTGCTCCTCCTCACACCGCAGCTCCTCCTCCGTCAGGCGATGCACATGGAGGGCGTAGGGTCCTTTGGCACACTTGTGCCGGGTGAAGGTGACCTCGTCCCCTAAATACAGGTCACGACCTCTGTGTCCCTCCGGCAGATGGCTCTCTACGTCTCTGCGTGTGACAAAGACGTCGCCGGGGGTATGATGGTCTCTGATGAAGCCCCACCCATGCTGCAGATTGAACTTTATCACAGTCCCGATGGTGCGGGGACCATGCGCTGCACGGGGATCTCTCCTGGTCCGGCTCTTCTGCTCCGCGCTCCTTATTTGGGCTTGCTGTTCCCGGACCCGCCTCTCTCTCCGCTCCTTCTCGAAAACCTCGAGCTGCTGCCGGCAGCACTCTGCACGCTCCGCTGCGGCCGCCCGAGTCTCCTGAGTGAACCCCATGAGGTCTTCTCCGGTGGGGTCCCACTCAAACTGTGCCTCCTCCAGCGGGGGCGAGGTCCTCTTTACGGGCTTCGGAGCCGGAATCAGGGGCTCGCACATGGGCCTTGCTCTCTGGAGCTCCAGTTGAATGTACTCCTCAGGCCATATGAAGGGCTGCCCATCCGGGCACGTGTGCTGGGCAAATAGATTTTCGCCCAGGTGCGGCACTCGAGATGCTATAGGCGCTGTGGTGGTAGCGGCGCCCGGATTGACCAGGCCTTGCGACCAGGCCGGCGGCACCTTAAAGGCAAAGGGCACCGTAAGAACGGCGGCGCCCTGGGTTATTCGGCCCTGCGACCAGGCCGGGGGCTCCGCGGAGGTAGGGGGCGCTGTTGGTATTGCGGCGCCCGGGGGTACTAGGCCTTGCGACCAGGCCGATGGTACTTCCTGCTTGGCCACGCTCGAGGTCGAGGCGTGTGACGTCACAGGGGTCGCGGCCGCGGCTTCCGGTTGAGGCCTAGTCGGCGGCGGTGACGATGCAGCGACGGGCACGGCAGGGGGAACTTCGGGCTCTGCGACGGGGAGCTGGGGCAGGTACGCGGTTTCCCGGCTCGGGGTGTAGACGTCCCCTTTACCTGCCTCCATTCGTTCGGCTCCCTTCTCGGCGCCGTCTCCGGCCTTCAGTCCTCCTGCACCATCCTCAGAGGCGGTCTGTCTCCTCATCTCGGGTGGCGTGCTCCGCTGACGGGTTTCGGTCTGCTGGGCCATCTCTCGGCTCCACTCCGTCAACGCCTCCCGCTGCACCCGGGCCATCCTCCGTGCGAGGCCCTCCAGCGCAGTCTGTGCACACTCCCGATCTCGGGGGAGCTGTGCCAGGATCTCCACTAAGCCTAGTGGGCTTGTTGCTTGCAGCAGGCTCCTGACTACTGGGTCGGTGCTGCCTGTCTCTCCCTCCATCTCCGGGTATGTTCTCTCTGGACTCTTCTCCAGACGTCTTGTCTCCGGGTGCGCTCTCTCTAGACTGCTCCAGGCGGCACCCATCTTTGCTCTTTTGTTCTGTCTCCGCCCACATCGAGGGTGGTCCCGGGGCAACTTCAGTTCCAGGGGCAGTTCTCTCACGCTGATGGACACTTCCAGCATCACAGTCTCTGTTGGTGGGCGCGGTTTCCGCTTTTGGCGCCATTCTTCGACCTGGCCCACGATGGGAGGTGGCCTTTTGCCACCCTCTGGCACGCCCATAATGGCGTCCGCTCTTCCAAGGCGGGAAATCTTTGGAAATGGCGGGAATCGTCTCCCAGTGGCGGGAAACTCCATGGATGGCGGGAAAAAGCTGCAAATGGCGGGCAACCGGCGGGAAACGACTTGTGATGGGGCCCGTTGGCGGGGACCCTCCGGAACCGGCGGGAGACTTCTTTTTGAGGTAACGGTGAACTTTTCTTCAGGCACGCAGTACCCGGTTGTTGCGGGCACGTAATCCTGCCGACTACGCCAAAGTTGACGCACCCCCTGGGCCAGTGTTGTTTGGGGGATACCCGGAGCCGGATCAGATGGGGGTTGTAGTCTCCGAGTGGCGGTGACCCGGTCCGTGCCCAGGGTGTCAAGCTCAGTGTGTGGCAGTCCTTACAGATGTTATTAGTGTTCTTTTGTGTCGACTACGCCACCCGTTGATGTGCGGTAAATACGGCCGCCGCTGCAGCAGGGTCCGCTGAGGCTGGTGGTGTGTGCGCAGCTTGGTAGTAGTATAACCCCCAACGGGAGGGGTATAGCCTCAGGGGGTCAGTCGCAGAGGATGGGGGTTGGGGTGGTGCAGTGAGAGTGGTAATAAGACTCCGAGTCGGGCTGTGCAGTTCAGGGTTTTTACTTACTGCAGATGCTCTGGTCACTCCGGCCTTGAGTGACCACCCGAGCCGTGCTGCGTCCACCAGGTCCTGGACTCGGCCAACCCCCAGGTGATTCTGGAGCGTGGTCCTGAGCTCCCTTTCTGACTTGTCCTCCTCTCTGGCCTTCCCCACCAGGGATCCACCTATGTCCGGCTCCCTCGGGCCTCTTGTTGGTAAACCCTTGTCTCTGGGTTCCCTGACCCTATGCACGGTTTGCCTTCCGGGTGGATTTAGTGGGTGGTCGTGACAGATTCTGCCCACGACCTCCGGTCTCTGGCTAAGGATTAGTGCCCTCCACCAGCTTGGGATCCGGTACCCTTGTGCCAACTCTTCACCCTCTGGTCTAATTTGGGCTCTTGGAGTTCCTTCTTTCTCCCCCTCTGGGTCCTTCTTTCTCCTCTCTCTCTCTGGGCCTTGGAGCTGCTCTGCTTCTCTGCTCTCTTCCTCTACAAAAGACAGGCTGACTGACTGACCCTGATCTAAGATGGTTCCCACCTTATATACTCCCTCTATGTGTGAGCTCAGGTGACCAGCACCCAATGAGCTCCTAGCATTACCCAGACTGCTCCCCCTATCTGCCCCTACACTACTGGGATGTTCCACCCCCCTCCCACTCCAGCCAGGAACAGACACGGTCGTACCTGCACATTTCTTAAGTGGGAGTACCGTTGGTCTGCCCCCCGGAAATGGGATGTATGTAGTGCATGCAGTCTATCTGAGCTCAGTTCCACACTCCATCCTTACCCGGGAGTGGAATACCACACCTCTGGGTTGAGGTGCAATACCCCTGTAGCAGCCGAATCCTCAGGGTGCTACACAAGCAACAGGTACCCAAGGCCCTAGTCGCATGCCATACAGGCGAGAAGTACACGGCCAGTTCAGGGACGTGGGCTATTACACCACGAAAAGGGGGATAGTCAGAAAGAGCATAGAGAGAACGGTAGGCCTACACACTCACCCTGACCAGTGGGGCTCGCCCGAATGCTCTCAGACACCCAGGCCCATTCCTAACCGGTACTGTTGGGTCATTAATAATATCTACAATAAAGACCCTGATCTGTTTGAAGCGGACTCTGAACTCTTACTATTGCGGCCTGCACTATCACCCCCAACATCCACCTACACTGCCCTGAGGCTACACTCTTCCCGTGGGGAGTTATCCTACACCTGTGCTGCACACCAACACCAGCCTCAGCAGTCTGCCTCGCAGCGGCGGTTATCCCTGACCGCAATCCACGGGTGGCGTAGTCGGACATTCAAAACACTGATAAATAGACTGCCACCATTTGGTCTGACCACCCTGAGCCACGGGATCGGGTTACCACTACTACCCCCATCAGCACCGTACACTAGAAGGCCCGGTTCCGTGTACCCCACGGCCCAGGGGGCGAGTCATGTGCATCAAATTATACATACAGATATGGGGCAGTGGGGCTTCATACTATATACAGGTGCTTCTCACAAAATTAGAATATCATCAAAAGTTAGTTTATTTCATTTCTTCAATGCAAAAAGTGAAACTCCTATATTATATAGAGTCATTACACACAGAGTGATCTATTATATAGAGTCATTACACAGAGGGATCTATTATATAGAGTCATTACACACAGAGGGATCTATTATATAGAGTCATTATGTGGCACCCCCGGGGTCTGGTTTTCCACAGTAATGTAATGTTATGTCTGAGAGCAGGTGGGAGGTCCTTTGGTCAGGGATCCTGTGCATGCCACACCTCCTGCCCAGTCTTGGGAGGGGAAGAACTTCCCCTGTATAAACCCGGGGCTGAGGCAGGGTGAGTCAGACAAGTGGAGTAGAGACAAGAAGCAGCATAGGAAACAGCAGAGTTACAAGGAGTCAGGGGCTGGCAGCCGCAGAGCTCGCCCTGACTAAGAAGACTTCTTTCCGGACCCGGAGTCCGAGGCTGTGGGGACTAACTCCTACCCAGCAGCAGAATCCGTCAGGCAGGGGATTTCAGGTCCTCTGGCCCAGAAGCCCGAAGGCACGGTCACACGCGTGGGACCAGCACCGCCATCGTGGAGCGGAAGCCATTAGAAGGCCCCGAGTCACCGGCCATACGGGTGAGCACCACACGGTACACTCAGGGACGTGGGCTACTTACATCAGCTTCTAGCAAGGTAGCCAGAAGAGTACAGTCAGTTTGGGAGGCCTACAACTACGCCTGGCCAGGGGAGATCCCATCTGCTCAAGGACTGACCAGGCCCCGTTCGCTAGCAAGTACTCCGGGAGGGTCTATCATTGTCACCAGTAAAGACCCTGAACTACACCGTACCGTCTCTGAGTGGTTCCTGCTACCCCCATCATCCACGTCGGCTGCCCTGAGACCATACCCCTCCCGTTGGGGGTTATACTATCACGCTGCATAATCCTACCATCGGCCTCAGCGGTCTGCCCTGCAGCAGCAGCTCCCTGGCTGCACTCAACGGGTGGCGTAGTCATCAACTATTTACTACTAGTAGACTGCCGTCCAGTTTGACTCCCTGGGCACGGACCGGGTCACCGCCACGAGACTACAACCCTCCACGGATCCGGCTCCGGGTAAGCTCCCGCGTGCGCACCGCAGCGCGACACAGGCCCAGGGGCGCGTCAACTTTGGCGTAGTCGGCAGGATTTCGTGCCCGCAACCACCGGGTACTGCGTGCCTGAAAAGCAAAGACTGTTCAAACTTACCAGTGGTGAAGATTCCCGCTATCCGTGGAGGTTTCCCGCCATCCGGCGCCATCTTCTACCTTCTTCCCGCCATCCGCGAAGTTTTCCCGCCATCCGGCGCCATCTTCGACCTTCTTCCCGCCATCCGTGGAGTTTTCCCGCCATTGGACGCCATCTTGAGGACGCCGCGCGGGAAGAAGAGGGGCGTGGACTCCGAAAGCGCGCGAGAACTGAAGCCCCGCCTCACGTCCGGACGTTGCGTAAGGTCCTGGAAGGAGCCCAGCAGACGCCGACGTCACAGGAGCGTGACGGAAGGTCCTCAACCCTGACGATCCACTGCGGAGCCGCGGCCTACGGAAGAGGATCATCGCAAGGTAGGCCACGGTCCACTAGGGGGGAGGAAGATGTCGGATACGGAGGAGAGCTTCACTGCCTCAACCCCCGCCAGCGCTACCGCTGCTGCAGTTATGCCCTTCACCATGCCCTATATCCCGGGAGCAGCTTGGCTACCCCAGTACTCAGGGGAGTCACATACCCTGCATGACTTTAGAGAAAAGCTGGATAGCCTCTTCCAGGTGTACCCCCTCACAGAAGAGCAAAAAGTGAGCATCCTGGTGGCCCAACTAACAGGGGCAGCCAAAAGGGAAGTAAAATCCTGGCCACCTGGGAGGAAGACTGTCGCAGGGATACTAACCCGGCTGAAGGACACCTTTGATACCCGCACCTCAGCCGAGATTAAGCTTAGATTCTACGGGTGCAAGCAGCGAGCGCATGAGAGTATAAGGGACTATGCACTAAACCTACAAGAGGCCCTGAGGGCCATAAAGCAGACCGACCCTGATGGGGTGGGAAACGAGGACAGGCTGTTGACTGAACAATTTATAGAGGGTTTATATTGCAATGCCCACCGAACCCAGTTGCGGGCAATGGCCTTACAGGATCCCCATCTGGACTTTGCACAGTTCAAGGACAGAGCCATCCGGGTGCTCCGAGAACCGGCACCAGGTGGCGTTGTGACCCACAGACGCCCCACTACCACTTACTACCAGGAGGCGGCGCCCTTGTCAGCAGGGCCTGTGGGAGCTGATGCGCAGGCTTTGGACAATGACCCGGCTCCAGACCTACACCATCAGGTCCAAGAGCTAGCTAAGAGCGTTGCTGCGCTAACCCGAACTGTGCAGTCTTTAAAGGTTTCCACCCCAGGGAAGATCCAGCTGGCATCCGGAGCGGAGGACATCCCGTGGCGTCGACCAAGGAGGACCCCACCGGCCAGAGGAAGACCCAGTGACCGATACAGTGAGGACGGACGACCCATCTGCCGCCGCTGCAATCAACCCGGACATATGGCAAGGTACTGTTCTTTAAACGGGCACAACCTGGGGTAGAGGGCCAACCCCCAGGAAAAAGATCACCAGGCCCATCGAACTGGCGCGACAGATATGTGGGAGGACGTCCAGTCTTGCCTGTGGTACTGGATGGCATTCCCATGAGTGCCCTACTGGACACCGGGTCACAGGTCACCACCATCCCGTACGTGCTCTTCAAGCAGTACTGGAATGACTCGGATATTACCCGCTACCCCGACGACGACTTGAGTATCATCGCCAGCAATGGTCAGCCCGTGCCACAGATCGGATTTAAAGAGGTGACCATCAAAATTGGTAGAGTCGAACTGGCCGCACAGGGACTGATCATTGTAGATATTGATAAACATGAGAGTCACCCAAAAATAACTCTAGGAACTAATGTAATTGAAAATTGTCTTGCAGAGGTGATTTTCCTTTTACAGCAGGTTGCCAAGAATGCCAGCTCCGGCGAGCAGCGGGTGCTCCAGAAAGAGATCCGGGCACTGATGCAACGGCAACAAGTGGAACTCTCCGGCGGTGAGATTGGTAGCGTAAGAATGTGTGACCCTTTTCCTATTGCCATGCCCCCAAAAAGTGAAATGATGATTTGGTGCCGGGCAGCTATTGGTCTGAGAGGTAGAGATTACCAGGCAATGGTAGAACCAGTTTACTCAGACAGTAGGCCCACCATTTTGACAGCACGGGGGGTCGTCAATGTACGCCATGGGAGGGTGCCCGTTCGCATAATAAATATCGGGGAGAGGGAAGTGTACCTGCCCCGGTATGCCACGCTAGCCAAATTATATATCACTAATCAAAATTCTATACAATCTGTGGAACCCTTGCCTCCATCTCACCCGGAGGAAGGTAACGGCTCTAAGAAAGACATGGAGGACTGGTGTCAGCAACTACATCTGGGTACTGACTCCACTCCCTCACATCAGAAACAAGGAGTCTATCGGGTGGTTCAAGAGTATGAGAGAGTGTTTAGTAAACACCCGTTAGACTTCGGGCGAGTCAAGGGGGTAGAACATCGCATCCCCACGGGAGATCATCCTCCCATAAAAGAGAGGTATCGACCCGTACCCCCTGCACATTACCAACACGCCAAGGGGATGCTTAGAGACATGAAGGAGGCTGGGGTAATCCGGGATAGTTGTAGCCCCTGGGCAGCCCCATTAGTTTTAGTCAAAAAGAAAGACAACACCATGAGGATGTGTGTAGATTACCGGAAAATCAACCGTATCACACACAAGGATGCGTACCCCTTACCAAGGATAGAGGAGTCATTGGCTGCTTTAAGATCTGCTAACTTCTTCTCTACCTTGGATCTCACTAGCGGGTACTGGCAGGTTCCTGTAGCAGAGGCGGACCGGGAGAAGACCGCATTCACCACCCCGATGGGACTTAGCGAGTTCACCTGCATGCCGTTCGGACTCTGCAACGCACCAGGAACCTTCCAACGCCTAATGGAGTGTTGTCTGGGCCACAGAAACTTCGAGACGGTCCTGTTGTACCTGGACGATGTCATCGTATATTCCAAGACGTATGAGGACCACCTGAAACACCTGGCGGAAGTGTTCGAGGCTCTGGCGAGTTACGGCCTAAAGGTGAAACCCTCCAAGTGTCACCTCCTGAAACCAAAGGTGCAGTACCTGGGACACGTAGTGAGCGCTGACGGAGTGGCTCCCGACCCTGATAAAATCACCGCAATTAAGGAATGGCCAAGCCCCTCCAGCGTAAAAGAAGTGCGGCAGTTCCTCGGGTTGGTAGGCTACTACCGAAGGTTTATTCCCGGTTTCACCAAAAAGGCAGCACCTATGCAGGACCTCCTGATAGGCCAGTCCCGGAAGGCCAAGAACCAGAAGCCGCCCTTCAAATGGGAAGAGCTGGAAGAAGAGTCCTTCCGCCAGCTGAAGATGGCCCTCACGGGGGACGAAATCCTGGCGTACCCGGATTATAGCCAGCCCTTTATCCTCTACACCGACGCCAGTAACATCGGGCTAGGAGCCGTACTGTCCCAGATCCAGCAGGGGAAGGAACGAGTAATCGCCTACGCCAGCCGAAAACTGCGACCCACCGAAAGGAACCCCGAGAATTACAGCTCATTTAAGTTAGAGTTCCTGGCCGTAGTATGGGCAATCACTGAGCGCTTTAAGCATTACCTCGCTTCTTCCCGGTTCACCGTGTACACGGATAACAACCCGCTGACACACCTGGACACGGCAAGACTCGGTGCCCTGGAGCAGAGGTGGATGGCCCGTCTGTCCAACTACGAGTTCACAATTAAATACCGGGCAGGACGCTCCAATACCAACGCGGACGCCCTGTCCAGGATGCCCAACCTGCCGGACGGAGGAGAAGATCCGGAGGGACTGGAAGAAGTTGAACTCCCTGCGTTCCACCGTCATGGGACTATTCAGTATTCCCACCGGGTAAGGAGTAAGCAGGCTGCTACGTTAAACCCCTTACCCCACTACAACTGGGCGGAAACGCAAGACAGCGACCCTGCCGTCCGACTGGTGAAGGAGATGCTGACTCGGCCGGAGGCTCGCCTTGAACCAGACGCTCCGGAGGAAGCCAAACAACTATGGGCAGAGAAGAGTCGACTGTTCCTTTACAAAGGGAAGTTGTGCCGCAGAATGGTTAACTCCCGGACGCATGAATTACTCTGGCAAGTAGTGGTGCCACGAAGAGACGCAGCCATGGTGATGGAGGCATACCACGACGGAGCTGGACACTTTGGGTGGAAAAAGCTGGAGTTCCTGCTGCGCGAGCGGTTCCACTGGGTAGGCATGAGGGGAACCATCGAGAAGTGGTGCAGAGATTGTGGCCCGTGCAACCTGAGAAGGAAGGACCGAGCCAGCCAGAAGACTCCCCTGCAGTCCATCGTCACCCGGCAACCGTTGGAACTGGTAGCCTTGGATCATGTAAAACTGACCCCAAGCAGAAGTGGCTACGTCTACGCGTTAACCATCGTGGATCATTACTCCCGGTTCTTGGTTGTCGTCCCCGTCAAGGACTTAACGGCTCAAACAGCAGCTAGAGCCTTCCAGCAGCACTTCTGCCGTCCACACGGGTACCCGGACCAAGTGCTGACGGACCAGGGACCTGCCTTTGAAGCGGAGGTCTTTCAGGAATTCTGCAATCTGTATGGCTGCCGGAAGATAAGGACGACACCCTACCATCCGCAGACTAATGGACTTTGTGAAAAAATGAACCAGGTGGTAATGGATCTTCTAAAAACGTTGCCCCTGGAAGAACGCAGTCTGTGGCCTGAAAAGTTGCCCGATCTGGTGGACCTATACAACCACATCCCGGTAGGTTCTACCAACTGTACCCCGGCTTACCTAATGAGGGCAAGACCTGGTAAGTTACCTGTTGACCTGGAAATGGGAGTCCTGACCCCCGAGGACACTTCACCAGAAACAGACTGGGACACAGAGAGGCAGCAGCAGTACCGGAGAGTACAGGAGAGCGTGGAGCGAAGTCTCTGTCAGGCTAGGGAAAGACAAGAGAAAACTTACAACCAGTATGCTCCCGCTGTTCCCCTGGTACCCGGAGAGCAGGTCTTGAAGAGGAAGAGACGGCTCCACAAGTTGGACGACCAGTGGGAGAAGGACCCGTACACCGTACTGCCTTCAAGCCACGAGAACCCGAAGGTCTGTACCATCAGTAAAGACAGAGGGGAAACCACAGCCATTGTATCCCGGGACCACCTGAAGAAGTGTCCCGAACAACTGAGGAACCCTGAAGAGGAACAAGAAGACCATCGACCCGTGGAAGAAAGGGAAGATATGGTTAGTACCGTGCTCGGGGACTTCCCTCAGTCTTGGACTCAAGTCAATGGTGCAGTTGTGGTACCCGTACTCACCTTCCTCCAACCATCATCCCAAGAACCTACGGAGCAACGGGTAGAGCTGGAAGAACAGCCGGTCCAGGAGGCAGAAGACTCCACACAAGCAGAACAGGAGAATCAACCCTCTGCTTATAGTGAGCCTGCCGTACCCCTAGTGAGACAAAGAGCCGGTAGACAGCTGCCCAGTTTACCCTTGACAGCTCCTACACCCTGTAGTTCAGGGCCAGACAGTCAGCTCCGTAGGTCCACTCGGGCCACTAGAGGCCAGTTACCCGCACGCTGGAGAATTTAAAGTGTATAAATTGTTTTATTTATGTTTTTCTGTGTCTTGTTGCTTGTGTATAATTTTGTGTTTCTAGTTATTTTTAGGAATCCTTGGTGGATTTACCGGGAATCCTTATACATAGTTGGAGCGTAACCCAGGATGGACTAGAGACTGTTAAGGACTCGGGGTAGGACAGACCCCTACCTGGTTACGTCTCCCTGTGTTGGTGAAATGGACACCTTGCTCTCTTCAGAGACTGCACCCGGTTGCGGACACGCCGTAACCATCTTTATATGTTTTCTTATTGTATTATTAATGTTTTTGCCTTGTTATGTTTTTCTAAATGTGTTTAGTCCCGGAGTACTAAATTTCACTAGGGGGGAATGTGGCACCCCCGGGGTCTGGTTTTCCACAGTAATGTAATGTTATGTCTGAGAGCAGGTGGGAGGTCCTTTGGTCAGGGATCCTGTGCATGCCACACCTCCTGCCCAGTCTTGGGAGGGGAAGAACTTCCCCTGTATAAACCCGGGGCTGAGGCAGGGTGAGTCAGACAAGTGGAGTAGAGACAAGAAGCAGCATAGGAAACAGCAGAGTTACAAGGAGTCAGGGGCTGGCAGCCGCAGAGCTCGCCCTGACTAAGAAGACTTCTTTCCGGACCCGGAGTCCGAGGCTGTGGGGACTAACTCCTACCCAGCAGCAGAATCCGTCAGGCAGGGGATTTCAGGTCCTCTGGCCCAGAAGCCCGAAGGCACGGTCACACGCGTGGGACCAGCACCGCCATCGTGGAGCGGAAGCCATTAGAAGGCCCCGAGTCACCGGCCATACGGGTGAGCACCACACGGTACACTCAGGGACGTGGGCTACTTACATCAGCTTCTAGCAAGGTAGCCAGAAGAGTACAGTCAGTTTGGGAGGCCTACAACTACGCCTGGCCAGGGGAGATCCCATCTGCTCAAGGACTGACCAGGCCTCGTTCGCTAGCAAGTACTCCGGGAGGGTCTATCATTGTCACCAGTAAAGACCCTGAACTACACCGTACCGTCTCTGAGTGGTTCCTGCTACCCCCATCATCCACGTCGGCTGCCCTGAGACCATACCCCTCCCGTTGGGGGTTATACTATCACGCTGCATAATCCTACCATCGGCCTCAGCGGTCTGCCCTGCAGCAGCAGCTCCCTGGCTGCACTCAACGGGTGGCGTAGTCATCAACTATTTACTACTAGTAGACTGCCGTCCAGTTTGACTCCCTGGGCACGGACCGGGTCACCGCCACGAGACTACAACCCTCCACGGATCCGGCTCCGGGTAAGCTCCCGCGTGCGCACCGCAGCGCGACACAGGCCCAGGGGCGCGTCAACTTCACAGAGGGATCTATTATATAGAGTAATTACACACAGAGGGATCTATTATATAGAGTCATTACACAAAGAGGGATCTATTATATAGAGTCATTACACACAGAGTGATCTATTATATAGAGTCATTACACACAGAGGGATCTATTATATACAGTCATTACACACAGAGGGATCTATTATATAGAGTCATTACACACAGAGGGATCTATTATATAGAGTCATTACACACAGAGGGATCTATTATATAGAGTCATTACACACAGAGGGATCTATTATATAGAGTCATTATGTAGCACCCTGAGGATTCGGCTGCTACAGGGGTATTGCACCTCAACCCAGAGGTGTGATATTCCACTCCCGGGTAAGGAAGGAGTGTGGAACTGAGCTCGGTAGGCTGCATGCACTACACACATCCCATTTCCGGGGAACAGGCCGACGGTACTCCCACTTAGAAATGTGCAGGTACGACCGAGTCTGTTCCTGGCTGGAGTGGGAGGGGGGTGGTACATCCCATGTAGTGTAGGGGCAGATAGGGGGAGCAGCCTGGGTAAAGTTAGGAGCTCATTGGGTGCTGGTCACCTGAGCTCACACATAGAGGGTGTATATAAGGTGGGCACCAACTAAGAACAGGGTCAGTCAGTTGCAGAGAACAAGTCAGGAGCAGAGGAGAGAAGAAAGACCCAGAGTGAGAGAGGAGAAAAGAGAGAGACCCAGAGGCACAGAAGAAAAGGACTCCGAGATCCCAACTAAAATCCCCGGGTGAAGAGTCGGCATCAGGGTACCGGAACCCAAGCTGGTGGGGGTAAAAACATTCCCCAGCCAGAGACCGGAGACCGTGGGCAGCGTTTGCCACGGTCACCCACCACATCCACCCCGAAGGCACACCACGTGGAGGGTCAGGGAACCCAAGGCCAAGGGTCTCCCAACAGAAGGCCCGAGGGAGCTGGACCTAGGTGGATTACTGGTGGGGACGGCCAGAGAACGGGACAGAAAGAGAGCTCAGGGCCACGCTCCGGACTTGTTTGGGGGTTGGCCGGATCCAGGACCTGGTGGACGCAGCACGGCTCGGGTGGTCACTCGAAGCTGGAGTGACCAGCACAACATCTGCAGTAAGTAAACACCCTTAACTGCACAACCCGACTCTGTCTTCACTGCCGTCTGCACCGCACCACCACAACCCCCATCCTCTGCACCTGTCCCCTCTGAGGCTATACCCCTCCCGTTGGGGGTTATCCCACCAAGCTGCGCACCCACCATCAGCCTCAGCGGACCCTGCTGCAGCGGCGGCCACAGTGACCGCATCACAACGGGTGGCGTAGTCGACACAAAAGAACTCTTAATAACATCTGTAGGACTGCCACATAACACTGAGCTTGACGCCCTGGGCACGGGCCGGGTCACAGCCGCTCGGAGACTACAACCCCCCATCTGATCCGGTGCCGGGTATTCCCCTCAAAAAGGAATATGTCCCAGGGGGCGCGTCAACTTTGGCGTAGTCGGCAGGATTACGTGCCCACAACAACCGGGTACTGCGTGCCTGAAGAAAAGTGCAAGTTTACCTCAGAAAGAAGTCTCCCGCCGGTTCCGGAGGGTCCACGCCATCGGACTCCATCACCAGTCGTTTCCCGCCGATTGTCCGCCATTTCCAGCTTGTTCCCGCCATCTGCAGAGTTTCCCGCCACTGGGCGACGCTTCCCGCCAAATCCGCAGATTTCCCGCCTTGGAAGAGCAGCGGACGCCATTATGGGCGTGCCAAAGGAGGGCAGGAGGCCGCCTCCCATCGTGGGCCAGGACAGAAAATGGCGCCAAAAGTGGAAACCGCCCCCACCAACAGAGACTGTGATGCTGGAGGTGTCTGTCAGCGTGAAAGAACTACCCCTGGAGCTGACAGTCACCGAGTTGCCCCGGGACCGCCCTCGAAGTGGGAGGAGACGAAAGAAAAGAACGAAGATGGGTGCCGCCTGGAGCAGTCTGGAGCGAGCGCACCCGGAGGCAAGAAGTCTGGAGAGGAGTAGCAGAGAAGCTCACCCGGAGATGTCCAGAGAGCAGAGCAGCACCGGCCCGCTGGCCAGGAGCCTGCTGGAAGAAGAGCAGAGCAGCACCGACCCGTTGGTCAGGAGCCTGCTGGACACCACGACCCCACTAGGCCTAGTGGAGGTCCTTGCACAGCTCCCCCGAGACCGGGAGTGTGCACAGACTGCCCTGGAGGGCCTCGCACGGAGGATGGCCCGGGTACAGCGAGAGACATTGGCGGAGTGGAGCCGGGAGATGGCCCAGCAAACCAAGACCCGGAGCACGCCAGCCGAGATGAGGAAGCAGACCGCCTCTGAGGATGGCGCGGGAGGACCCAAGGCCGGAGACGGCGCCGAGGAGGGAGCCGAACGCATGGAGGCAGGTAAAGGGGACGCCTATACCCCAAGCCGTGACACCGCTTACCTGCCCCAGCTCCCCGTCGCAGAGCCCGAAAGTCCCCCTGCTGTGCCCGAAAACGCCATGTCACCGACGCAGACTAGGCCCCAACCGGAAGCCGCCGCCGCGACCCCTGTGACGTCACACGCCTCGACCCCGAGCGTGACCAAGCAGGAAGTACCACCAGCCTGGTCGCAGGGCCTAGAATTCCCGGGCGTCGCATCACCAACAGCGCCCCCTACCTCCGCGGAGCCTCCGGCCTGGTCGCAAGGCCAGGTAGCCCAGGGCGCCGCCGTATTAACGGTGCCCTTCACCTTCCAGGTGCCCCAGGCCTGGCCGCAAGGCCTGGGCAACCAGGGCGCCACCACCACCGCGCCCGCACCCGTAAAACCAAGGGTGCCGCGTCTGGGAGAGGACTTGTTTGCCCAGCACACGTGGCCGGACGGGCAGCCTTTCATCTGGCCCCAGAAGTATTACGAACTGGAGCACCAGAGGAGGGTTGGGGCCATGTGTGCACCCCTGATCCCGGCTCCGAAGCCCGTAATAAGGATCTCGCCCCCGCTAGCGGAAGCGCAGTTTGAGTGGGACCCCACCGGAGAAGATCTAATGGGGTTCACTCAGGAAACCAGGGTAGCTGCAGCAGAGCGCGCTGAGTGTTGCCGCCAACAGCTCGAGGAGTTTGCGAGGGAGCGGAGAGAGAGGCGGGTCCGGGAACAACAGGCCCAAATAAGGAGCGCCGAGCAAAAGAGCCGGACCAGGAGGGACCCCCGTGCAGCGCACAGTCCCCGTACCACCGGGACTGTAATAAAGTTTAACCAGCAGCACGGGTGGGGCTTCATCAGAGACAACAACACCCCCGGCGACGTCTTTGTCACGCGCAGAGACGTGGAGTCCCATCTGCCGGAGGGGCACAGAGGTCGTGACCTCTACATCGGAGACGAGGTCACCTTTACCCGGCACAAGTGTGCCAAAGGACCTTATGCCCTCCACGTACACCGCCTGACGGAGGAGGAGTTGCAGTGCGAGGAGGAGGAGCAAGAGGACCCGGACGGGTCTGAAGTTACAACCAGCTATAAGCAAAGAGCAGGAGGAAAACGCCGTTGAGTGCGGCAGAGCAGTGGATGTAAATAGTTACCCGACCGGGTACCAAAGAAACTGTTGCTACATATATATAGTCCCCGTTGGGACCAGCTGAGTGAACTGTTTACCCGTTAACCCCTTAATCCCACAGGCTGAGGACTGTGAGCAGCCATTCCCTTCCCTCTACCTGGCCGAGGACTGAGAGCGGCCAACTTCCCCTGTATATAGTTGCGCTTCCTAAAGCGCCCCCTACTGGTTTTATAGGAAAACCAGTTTTCCAGAGAGACTGTCGCACTTTACCCGGTCACACGTTGCACAGTGACCGGAGGAGGAGCCAGAGGCGACGAGAATGTTTTATTTGCTAATATATGTTGTTTTATATGTTCATGAAAAAAAAAAAAAAAATGTATGTTTTGGTGTTATTTATGTCTTACAGCCCGAGGACGTGCTGTGATTTACCAGGGGGGAATGTAGCACCCTGAGGATTCGGCTGCTACAGGGGTATTGCACCTCAACCCAGAGGTGTGATATTCCACTCCCGGGTAAGGAAGGAGTGTGGAACTGAGCTCGGTAGGCTGCATGCACTACACACATCCCATTTCCGGGGAACAGGCCGACGGTACTCCCACTTAGAAATGTGCAGGTACGACCGAGTCTGTTCCTGGCTGGAGTGGGAGGGGGGTGGTACATCCCATGTAGTGTAGGGGCAGATAGGGGGAGCAGCCTGGGTAAAGTTAGGAGCTCATTGGGTGCTGGTCACCTGAGCTCACACATAGAGGGTGTATATAAGGTGGGCACCAACTAAGAACAGGGTCAGTCAGTTGCAGAGAACAAGTCAGGAGCAGAGGAGAGAAGAAAGACCCAGAGTGAGAGAGGAGAAAAGAGAGAGACCCAGAGGCACAGAAGAAAAGGACTCCGAGATCCCAACTAAAATCCCCGGGTGAAGAGTCGGCATCAGGGTACCGGAACCCAAGCTGGTGGGGGTAAAAACATTCCCCAGCCAGAGACCGGAGACCGTGGGCAGCGTTTGCCACGGTCACCCACCACATCCACCCCGAAGGCACACCACGTGGAGGGTCAGGGAACCCAAGGCCAAGGGTCTCCCAACAGAAGGCCCGAGGGAGCTGGACCTAGGTGGATTACTGGTGGGGACGGCCAGAGAACGGGACAGAAAGAGAGCTCAGGGCCACGCTCCGGACTTGTTTGGGGGTTGGCCGGATCCAGGACCTGGTGGACGCAGCACGGCTCGGGTGGTCACTCGAAGCTGGAGTGACCAGCACAACATCTGCAGTAAGTAAACACCCTTAACTGCACAACCCGACTCTGTCTTCACTGCCGTCTGCACCGCACCACCACAACCCCCATCCTCTGCACCTGTCCCCTCTGAGGCTATACCCCTCCCGTTGGGGGTTATCCCACCAAGCTGCGCACCCACCATCAGCCTCAGCGGACCCTGCTGCAGCGGCGGCCACAGTGACCGCATCACAACGGGTGGCGTAGTCGACACAAAAGAACTCTTAATAACATCTGTAGGACTGCCACATAACACTGAGCTTGACGCCCTGGGCACGGGCCGGGTCACAGCCGCTCGGAGACTACAACCCCCCATCTGATCCGGTGCCGGGTATTCCCCTCAAAAAGGAATATGTCCCAGGGGGCGCGTCAATTACACACAGAGGGATCTATTATATAGAGTCATTACACACAGAGGGATCTATTTTAAGTGTTTATTTCTGTTAATGTTGATGATTATAGCTTACAGCCAATGAAAACACAAACGTCATTATCTCAGTAAATTAGAATACTTCATAACAACAGCTTGAAAAATGTTTTTAAAATCCGAAAAGTTGGCCTACTGAAATGTATGTTTAGTAAATGCCCTCAATAGTTGTTCGGGCTCCTTGTGCATCAATTACTGCATCAATGCGGCAATGTGGCATGGAGGGATCAGCCTGTGGCACTGCTGAGGTGTTATGGAAGCCCAGGTGGCTTTGATAGCAGCCTTCAGCTCATCTGTATTGTGGGGTCTGGGGTCTCATCTTCCTCTTGACAATACCCCATAGATTCTCTATAATAGATTCTCTATGGGGTAAAGGTCAGGCGAGTTTGCTGCCAATCAAGCATAGTGATACTGTTGTGTGTAAACCAGGTATTGGTACTTTTGGCAGTGTGGACAGGGGCCAAGTCCTGCTGGAGAATGACATTTCCATCTCCATAAAGCTTGTGGGCAGAGGGAAGCATGAAGTGCTGTAAAATGTCCTGGTAGACGGCTGCGCTGACTTTGGTCTTGATAAAACACAGTGGACCTCCACCAGCAGATGACATAGCTCCCCAAACCATCACTGATTGTGGAGACTTCACACTAGACCTCCAGCAGCTTGGATTGTGGCCTCTCCACTCTTCCTCCAGACTCTGGGACCTTGATTTCCAAATGAAATGCAAAATTTACTTTTCATCTGAAAACAACACCTTGGGCCACTGAGCATCAGTCCAGGTCTTTTTCTCTTTGGCCCAGGTAAGACGCTTCTGGCGTTGTCTATTGGTCATGAGGGGCTTGACACAAGCAATGCGACACTTGTAGCCCATGTCCTGGATACGTCTGAGTGTGGTGGCTCTTGAAGCAATGACTCCAGCAGCAGTCCACTCCTTGTGAATCTCCCCCAAATTTTTGAATGGCCTTTTCTTAGCAATCCTTTCAAGGCTGCGGTTATCCCAGTTGCTTGTGCACCTTTTTCTACCACACTTTTTCCTTCCACGTCCATTAATATGCTCGGATACAGCACTCTGTGAACAGCTGCTTCTTTAGCAATGACCTTTTGTGGCTTACCCTCCTTGAGGAGTGTGTCAATGACTGCCTTCTGGACATCTGTCAAGTCAGCAGTCTGCCCATGATTGTGGAGCCTACTGAAACTGACTAAGGGACCTTTTTAAATGCTTAGGAAGCCTTTGCAGGTGTTTCTTGTTAATTCTAATTTACTGAGATAATGACTTTTGTGTTTTCATTGGCTGTAAGCCATAATCATCAACATTAGCAGAAATAAACACTTAAAA
This sequence comes from Phyllobates terribilis, assembly GCF_046119375.1. Taxonomy (NCBI): domain Eukaryota; kingdom Metazoa; phylum Chordata; class Amphibia; order Anura; family Dendrobatidae; genus Phyllobates; species Phyllobates terribilis. The sequence goes on along the minus strand of NW_027363159.1, from coordinate 1,033,458 downwards.
CAGATCACTCTGTTTGTAATGACTCTGTATAATATATGAGTTTCATTTTTTAGGATTGAAGAACTGAAATAAATTCACTTTTTGATGATATTCTAATTTTCTGAGAAGCACCTGTATGTAGCAGTGCGGCAATTATACTATATACAGTCAGGAGTATAAGTACTTGATACACTGAAAATTTCGAAAGTTTTTCCACCTACAAAGAATGAAGAGGTCTGTTCTGTTCTACTTAACTGCTGCAACTTGGACCTTTAACAGGATTTATATTTCACCTATGAGAAAGCATACTATGTGTATTTGGCAGATTAACTCAGGCTTGTTTATGATAAACTGAATACATGGATTGGAGTCCTATTTGTATACAGAATATTGACTATTAATGCTGGCAGAGTAAGTCTTAGGCTATATTCACACTAGGTGTTTTTTTTCTGCAGCAAAACATAATCTCTTGGCAGGAAAGAAGTAGCGTCAAAAACGCAGGTTTTGGTGTGTTTTTTTGCAGTGGTTCTTGGTGCATTTTTGGTGCGTTTTTCAGGATCCCTAAGTTCAGCTTTGCTTCCACCATAGACACATGAAAACAGGTCACCATTGCAAGACATATGTTCATGAAAAAGTACACATTACAAATGTAATAGGGGGGGGTGAATTGGTCTGGAATAGTTTATCTAAGACCCTGGCAGTGCATTGAATTTGTAGGACACTATTTACTTTCACATTATGGTTTGCCATTGAGTTGCTCAGGCATTGTTCATTTTCACACCTCCCTGGGCCACACGTGTTGTTCAATCTCACACCTAGCTCAACCAATGTTTACTTTGTAGGCATCACTAATTTAATTAAACTGTAATAATCCAAGCTGCTATATCAGGTGACCAAGACAAGATGGTTTAAACTTGGGAAAATCACAAAAGTAAATGTGTGTCACATACTTGCTTTTTTCACTAAAAACGCAGCAAAATGTTCACACTAGGCTTTTTTTCAGCATTTTTTTCCACCACCCTTTTTTTTAATGGGTGAAAAACGCTGAAACAAGTGACATACTCTATTGCAAAAAGCCATGGAAAGCACAAAATACTGAGGACAAATAAGCAAGCTTTGTGCATGAGATTTCGGAAATCTCATAGACTTTGTTGGTACTGTAAAACGCAGCTGAAAATTTGCATAAAAAAGCCCGCCAAAAAAACGTCTAGTGTGAATATAGCCTTGTATAACAGTTCGCCAATGAGTTAGGATATATGACCATGATGCAGAAATGCTGCGGATTTTTCCTAAGCGTTTCTGCATCTCCCTGGATTGTCAAGCGCTTTGCCAAGTGATTTTAGCATCACTTGGAAAAGTGCTTGACAACTTGGTCACACTATATAATTCCATGCAACCGGCATGGATTTATATAGTGTGACCAAGTTACAATGCTGCAAATGCAGCATCAATAATAAAAAAAAAGAATAATAATGGTGAAAAATAAAAAAAAACCATTATACTCATCTTCCGATGGTCCTCGATCTTCTTCTCCGGTGCGTCCGGTGTCTTCGGCGGATCACGGTGCTGTAAAAGGACCTTCCATGACGTCATTTAGTCATGTGACAGGTCACGCGACCGCCGATGTCAGCGGTCGCTTGACCTGTCACATGACTAAATGGCATCATGGAAGGTCATTTTACCACCGCGAGCAGCCGAAGAGCCAGCAGCACCGCCGGGAGCAGACAGGGGCCATCAGAAGGTAAGTATATGTTTATTTTTTATTTTAATTCTATTTTAACTACAGGTACTATGGTACCCGGGTCTGGAGGAGAGTCTCTTCATCTCCTGACCCGGGTACCATCCATGCATTGAGTCGTATAGTATCCACATGTGTATTTTTAGTCATTCGGATGTTATGCGTTCCAATGCAAGTCAATGGCGGCTAAATCGCAGCGACTCTGCAAAATTAAAGGACGTGCTGCGGATTTTTCCGCAATGATAATCCGCAGCGGAAATCTCTGCAGCATGTGCACAGCACATGCGGATTATCATTGGGAACCATTGCAGACCTATCACCAAGCGTTTTTTAAGTGTTTCCGCGGCGGAAGTTACGCTGCAGAAACGCCTAAGAAACGCATAGTGGGCACACAGCCTTAAAAGTTCTATGGTGAAGAAAAACACGTGAGATAATAAATGCGAAATATACAATATTTCCCATAATATGACTGAGGATATCTTTAGGGTGTATTCACTGTTTTTTCTTCTGCAGCAAAAATGCTGTGTTTTACAGCACCATCTTAGTGAATGACATTTCTGAAATCTCATTCACATGCTGTTTTTTTGCATTTTTTTTAAATCTGCAGCTTGTCAAGTCTTTCAGAGGTTTTGCAGCATTTTTCACCCATTCAAATGAATGGAAAAATAAACACAAGTAAAAACACCTGAATTTTAAGCAGCGTTTTTCCTGCCTCCTTTGATTTTTGAGGTAGAAAAAAAATGCTGCCAAAATCCAACTTGTGAACACACCTTTATCCTGGTTGTGTTCTAATTGGATATAAAATAGAACGGCCATGATAACATGGGTAGTTAATTGTATGGTGTTTTCACTTTATATATTACCAGGCCGCATTCTATTTGCGCAGAGCTGCTCCGTGAAGATTCTATCACAAGATTCCGTGATGACATCACAGGTGATGGTGACATCACTGCTCACAGTCGCTATATATACAATGCACATAGGCTCACCAGTGCCTTTCTTGGCTCTATAGTGACTGATAGCACTTGCAGTTTTTCACTATGGCTGGAATTGTTTTGGACATTTCTCAGGTAAAAGCACTATTGTTGATCCTTATGATCAATCGTCCTAACAGTGTGCTTCTACCACCCGATGGCGTCCTCAGCTTCACTCACCGGCTGGTGATGGAGCTAGTAAAGGATTGCCTGACCAAACACCGACAACGTCGTCTAACGTCAGACTATCTGACGGATTTACTTCAGAACATCAGGACATTACTACACCAGGTAAGTGGCGGACACTCTGCACAGAACATCTCAATATTAATAGATAATAATGGAGGGATAGAAGCTTTTTCTTCTAATATATCGTATTTTGCAGACCATAAGACGCACCAAAAATTTTTGGGAGGTAAATAGGAAAAACATTTATTATAATAAAATGGGGGTCTGTCTTATAGTCCTGTCTTATAGTCCGAATTTTCGGTTTCTTACTGAGGGGGGTGGTGGCAGTGGAGCGAGGTCACAGGAGGCAGAGTCGCTGCTGCAGGAAGTCGGCAGTAGGAGTGGGGCGCTGCTGTGGGCCCCAAGCTGGGAGGAGCGGGGTGTCCAGAAGGTGCGAGGCTGCGGGCCCTGGGCTTCAAGGAAATGTTAGCGGTAATTCAGGAGGGGAGGCCCTGCTCTGCTTATTGATTTCTCTGCAGTGGGCTTCAAGAAGTAGGCTGCTGGAGATGGCCAATACACAAATTGAGATCTCAGCTCGTCATTGAGCCGAGATCTAAATCTGCACATGCACTGCCTCCAGCGGCCATTTGCCTGAAGCCCACCGCCAGAAAATCAATGGGCAGAGCGAGGACTCCCCTCCTAAATCACCGCTAACATTTCCTTGAAGCCCAGGGCCCACAGCCTCGCACGTCCTGGACACCCCGCTGGCCCGCAGGAGCGCCCCATTTCTACTGCCGGCTTCCTGCAGCAGTGACCCCACCTCCTGTGACCTCACTCCACCACAGCCACCCCCCTGGTAAGCTACATTCAGACAATTATTATTATTAATAATCTGTCTGATATGCTGGGGTGGAGAGCTCCAGAGTAGGGGGGATGCACGGGAGAAATCTTGTATGCGATTGTGGGAAGAGGAGATAAGAGGGGAGTAGAGAAGAAGATCTTGTGAGGATCGGAGGTTGCGTGCAGGTAAGTACCGGGAGACTAGGTCACAGATATATGGAGGAGACAGGTTGTGGGTGGCTTTGCATGCCAAGGTTAGGGTCTTGAACTGGAGTCTCTGGGTAATGTGGAGCCAGTGAAGGGATTGGCGGAGCGAGGGGAAAAGCCAGGGAATAGCGGGGGGACAGGTGGATTAGTCAGACAGCAGAGTTTAGGATAGATTGGAGGGGTGCGAGAGTGTTAGAAGGGAGGTCAAAAATTTTGGAAAAAAAAGCATCTTATAGTCCATAAAATACGGTAAAACACAACGAGTCCCCAAATACAGTATGTAGTCATTGTATCTGCAGACAGAGAACCGATGTCACATACAATTTCCGCCTCCATTCTGACCGCTCTCATCTGAAAATTCTCTTTTCCATTTTTCCTTCTTTATAGGCTGAAGAAAGATCTCAGACTGAAGATTTGGCTGTCTTTAAAGAACTGGCCGAAAAAGTCCTGTCTATACTAGAACGCTCATTGGAACGCCCGGTAAGGATCAATATTAATAGACGTATCTTAATCCACCGTATCTGAGGAGACTTTCTGAGAAAAGGTCTGAAGATGGCGCGGGATTTGTATCGTTACAATTGGTGCATCTGTAAATGTTGGTTTAGTCCTTCATGATTTATGTATTTGGTGATTTAGTAAAATCTTCCACATATTAATTATATATATTATATCTATCAGGAAACAACAGGAGGCGACGCCAAATATGGGCAAAATGTGAGCCCGAAAATCCCTGACCCTAATAGGAGTCAGCCGGAGCTGAACAGCGATCTGATTACAGGTGAGCGATCACCCGACCTTCTACAAGGAATGTCCAGATATTACAGAGGACGGAGGATAATGTTAGATTTACTTTCTACTCTGTGTAATGGGAACCTGGCAGCACATTGTTACATATAGAAGTAGTGGTGTGACGGTATAGGCCATTGTCCCCTAATAATAATTGTTTGTAGAAATCCAATGTGCCAGTCAGGAGAAATGTAAAGTAGACACCATATACAAATCAGAATGGAAGTGCGCTGGGGGCGTGAAAGAAGAAATCCAAGTGCAGTGACACGCCCCCAGTGCACTTCCAGGCTAATTTGCAAATCTCTCCTATGTTTCAGCTCTCTTACCATCACTCGTATGTGCAGCGTGGGTGGGGGCTTCCTCATTCATGTGATGGAGGGTCCATTCTGCAGTGCTATAGCAAGTAACATGAAATAAATTAAATTTAAATTGCATTACTGCTCTAGAAAATGGGAAAAAACTAAGATACTGAGCACATAATTTGGCCAATTCATGAATGCCCAGCAGCCAATGACAAGGCGATCTTTTTGTTGGAATCCTCTCCTAATGTGAATCCTCTCCTAGGCTGAAGCCTACATTTATATGGGTAGGTAGGATCCTGTTGTAATTAAAACCACCCCGGGCTGATGTGTGGAGATAGGTTCCCAGCAAAAAAGGTCGCCTTGCCGTGACTGCTAGGCATGCACCCAGCAAAAGAAGGTCGTCTTGCCGTGACTGCTGGGCATGCACCCAGCAAAAAAAAGGGTCACCTTGCCGTGGCTACTTGGCATGCACCCAGAAAAAGAAGGTCGCCTTGCCGTGGCTGCTGGCCATGCATGAATTGGCCAAATTATGTGCTAAGTATCTTCCTTTTATCCTATTTTCTACAGCAGTAATGCAATTCAAATTTAATTTATTTCATGTTTACATGCTATAGCGTTACAGAGTGCAACTTTGTTAGTTATATATTTGGATGGCTACTCTTAGTATGCACCTGTTCACACCCATTTTCTTTTCGGAAGTGATGGTCAGTCTTTTGTTATTTATGAAGGGGTTCCTCCATCATTTACATTACATTTATCTATGGATTCCCCGTATATTCTCATATTTAGAATCCCCATATAACGAGTATTAATCCCATTTACAGACATATTGTCATTTCTCCGTTATATTGCTGTATTATCTATGTAGGAATAATATCCTCTAATACATTTCATTTCTTCATCATTATTTTAGAAACAACTGAGCTGTCGAATCCTAACAATGGAATTAGTGAGATCCCGGAGATCCAAGAATCCGTAAGTATCATAGAGGGGGATGCGTGTGTATCATCAGATCATGGGGTGTGAATGACTCGTCCAGTATTATCCCCCATACAACCATGGGACGTCTCTATTCTAAGTGTAGATGACCCTATGGTGTTAATTACATTTGAATTACAGGGAATCTGTCACCAGGTTTATGCTATTTGGTCTGAGAGAAGCATGATGCAGGGACAGAGACCCTGATTCCATGTGTTGATTACTTTACTCGGTGGAGTAGTTGTGATAAAATCACTATTTTTTTCTGCTGCAGAGCTCTGAATGCTGAGTCTTGTATAACCCCGCCCACACCATTGATTGGCAGCTTTCTGTGTACACTGTGCATAGGCAGAAAGCTGCTAATCAGTAGTGGAGGCAGGGGTACAGAGCAATAGGACTACCTGGCTAGACAGATAGTCTTCTAGTGATAATCTACTGATTTTATTGAAACAGCCACACACAGCCTAGTAAGTAACACATCACTGGAATCAGGGTCTCTGCCCCTACATCATGGTGCTTTCAGAATACATAGCAAACACCTGGTGACAGATTACCTGTAAGTCCTCCTCTGTGTGATCTCCCACATTATCCAGAATGTTATAGTAATGTATGATGACCGTTGCAGGGCGGCTCCAGGATTTCGTGGGCCCTGGGCGAAAGAGTCTCAGTGGCCCCTTTAACACATACCACGATTCATGATGCACAGATACCGCAGATAAATATATATATATATATATATATATATATAGTACAAGGCCGAAGATTTCACTTCTTACATTACATGAGCGATATCTATTGTAAATTCCACAATAACTCAGAAAGCGGCGAATCCTCACAGCTCACAGTGCAGACCGGACAGTAATGTCCTCCACACAGTATAATGGCACCACATAGTCCTCTATACCGTATTATGAGCTCCATATATTGCTCCATATAGAATAATGGACCCCATAAAATGCTCCACGCAGGCTGTGCCCCCATATAATGCCCCATGCAGGCTGTGACCCCACACATAATGCCCCATGCAGGCTGGCCCCCCACATAATGCCCCATGCAGGCTTTGACCCCCCACATAATGCTCCATGCAGGCTGTGACCCCCACATAATGCCCCATGCAGGCTTTGACCCCCACATAATGCCCCATGCAGGCTGTGCCCCCCCCCCCCCACATAATGCCCCATGCAGGATGTCCCCCTCCCACATAATGGCCCATGCAGGATGTCACCCCCCATATAATTCCCCATGCAGAATGTCCCTCCCACATAATGTCCCATGCAGGCTGTGCCCACCACATAATGCCCCATGTAGGCTGTGCCCCCCCACATAATGGCCCATGCAGGATGTCACCCCCCATATAATTCCCCATGCAGGATGTCCCCTCCACATAATGCCCCATGCAGGATGTCCCACCCCACATAATGCCCCATGCAGGATGTCCCCCACACATAATGCCCCATGCAGTATATCCCCCCCACATAATGCCCCATGCAGGATGTCACCCCCCATATAATTCCCCATGCAGGATGTCCCCCCCACATAATGCTCCATGCAGGATGTCCCACCCCACATAATGGCCCATACAGGATGTCACCCCCCATATAATGCCCATGAAGAATATCACCCCCCCCCATATAATGCCCCATGCAGGATGTCCCCCCAACACATACTGCCCCATGTAGGATGTCACCTCTCACCCCATATATTGCCCCATACCTCCATACATAAAAAAAAAAATCAAATGCTCACCTCACTGCTCACCAGCTGTGGAGAGGTAAGTATTGTGCCGGCCGTGGTCCTGAGCAAGCATTGGGGGGGGGAGCAAGGCCCACTAGCTGGCGCTGGCACCACTCTCCTCTGCTCACCGGTCCCATACCGCGCCAGGGTGCCCGACAGCAAGTGGGCCCCTCGCCTACTCAGGGCCCCGGCACTTGCCTGGGTGTGCTGGGTGCTAGCGCCAGGTCTGCCCAGCGTCCGGTTTGTATCCTCCCAACATCATATCAGTGTAAATCATCTGGGACATAATATGGGGGGAGAAGTTTTTGCATCTGTAACTTTTTTCCTGCATCTTCAATAAATCAGTATTATTTCTTATTCTTTTATAGAGCGTGATCGATTCATTGGTTCCGGCGAGAAAGCCGCATATGAGCGACTATGAAACTTCCAAACTCATCAGCAGTGGAAATTTTGGGTGAGATTTCTGTTGCCATAATCCACATTTCTCAGGGTTCCCTATGACAATGCTTCTGCCCCTGCACTCTGCCATTCAGTGTTATCATAGGGAAATTATGTGATCTGTAGCAAATCAAACTGTAAGGAAAGCGATTTAAATAATATAATTACATATAATATAATATATAATAATATAATATTATTACATTCGCCTGTGCTAGACCCTCATCTGTTCTTATGCTGCCTCCTCCACCTGAGCTTTTCTGCTCTCCACTCTGATCTTTGTTTTGATGGGGGGGGCTCCATTATGAAGCTGATCAGAGAAGTTGGCTACACATGGTCACATGAAGGGTGACACCATATTGACGTCAATGACATCTACACCCTCCACCATGACCATGTGGGCCCAATCACTGGCCTCAGCAGCAGAAGAGAGCCCTGGAGCACATTCATTTTGGACCAATTTTATTTGCACTAAATTGTATTTGGTCAGTTATAGCGAATCTGCCCAAAGAGAATTTCGATAGATTCTCGTATCTATAATGTGACCTGGGTGATGGCTCCGGCAGAAGTGGCATTGTGGAGACCTCCAATAGGTGATCTATGTAGTGCTATTTTATGTATTTCTAGATGTGCATTTATAGTGGCGGCCAGACTTTTAGTATTATACATATGCAAATTGTCTCTTCAGAGAGGAAGCAAACTAGAACTCCACCTATAGGAAGTAGCAATCCTAAAAGTCAATATCGACCCTTTAACAAGCCTTGTCACATGACTTAGGATAATAGCCAAAACCAAAATCTCAATTTGCAGGAACTGCGTTCTGGGGTACTGCCCCTCTTCAGTGCAAAGTGTGAGATATGGTTTGACTGGGTGAGAGGTGTCTGACCGGTATCCAAGGGGTTGACGTTTCTCCTTGCGGACATGAGGAGACTTTTAAGCCACAATGCTCCTCTGGGAAATAGGATTGCTACTTCCTATAGGTGGCACTAGGGTGCTAGTTCTCTTCCTCTCTGAAAAGAGACAATTTGCATATTTCCCAGAAGAGCATTGCAGCTTAAAAGTCTCCTCACCTTGACATGCTTAACATGGCTTTTTCCGCAAGGAGAAACGTTACCGCTTGGATCCCGGTCAGATGCCTCTCACCCAGCCAAACCATATCTCACACTTTGCACTGATGAGTGCTTGTACCCCAAAACATAGTGTCCGAAAATTGAGTTTTTGGTTATGGCTATTATTCCATGTCATATGATAAGGCTCGTTAAAGGGTCGATATTGACTTTTAGGATTACTACTTCCTATAAGGGGCACTAGTGTTCTAGTTCTCTTCCTCTCTGAAGAGACAATTTGCATATTTCCCAGAGGATCATTGAGGCTTAAAAGTCTCCTCACCTTGACAAGCTTAACATTTCACTCTCCGCAAGGAGAAATGTTACCCCTTGGATACCAGTATTAAACATATAATGATTTCTATAGATGGATTATTAATAAGGATTTATTATAACCGATGGATTCTCCTTCTCTCCAGGGCCGTCTACTTAGTGCATCATAAAGACTCACACCAGACCTTTGCTATGAAGAAAATGGCTAAGCGGAACCTAAATACTGCACAGAGATTGGAATGGGCCTTTCTGGAGAGGGACATCTTAACATTTGCTGATTGTCCCTTTGTGGTCTCCATGCTCTGCTCCTTTCCAACTAGATCTCACCTGTGTATGGTCATGGAGTATGTAGGCGGTAAGACACATCTATTGTATTATATTCAGCCCATGTCTGCTTTCATCTTATCACTGCTCATATCATTAGGACATTGTTGGTTACATCCCCACAGAGCATTTACTATAGGTTATCTATTACCAAGATGCTCGTAAATTCATTGATCTTGGTGCAGGGGCGCTATGGGGCTCATCAGTCGGAGGGGGTCTGTCGACGCTCGGCAGTGGGCAGCATCCCTCCACCTGTCAACACAATTTCAGCGGTATTTGCTTCTTCAAGGAGGTGGGGTAGGTGGGGGCAAAAATACTGAGTAGGTGGCTAGTAGGGGCCAAAATACTGAAAGGGGGCCGTATGACTAGATATGGGGGGACTGTGAATGATGAGTGGAGGTCATCATATTAAGTGGGGTGCTGTGGGGGTCCTCACTCTATATGGAGGCCCCCATTCTGTGTGGGGACATCATACTGAGTGGGGAGTTATGCGGACCATTATATTGTGTGAGGGACTGTGGGAACCATTATCCTGAGTGGGAGGGTTGCTGTGGGTGCCATCACACCGAGTAGGGGGTTGTGGCTGGCCTCCTTCTAAGTGGTGGCCTCCTTAGGAGGATTCACTGTGGGGATACCATACTCATTGAGTGTGGGTGTGGGCATTTTTGGGAGCATCATACTCTAAAATGGCCATAAAAGTTGTATTGCTGGTGAGAACACCAAGCTGCTTCAACAGGGATATAAATATATTTCTTTTTTATTTTTTAGGGTTGGGGGCAATTACAACTTTTGATATGGGGTCTTGTGATTTCTATGTACGCCACTATCTGTGTGATCTCCCCAGGATGTTTCCGCTCACTGCTCATTATACATCATGGTTATCTGCTCGTGGTATATCATGGTCATCTGCTGTATAAACCCCTCACCGGTCATATTTCCTTTCTTCTATAGGTGGAGACTGTGGGACCCTTCTAAGCACCAGGGGTCCTTTCTCTGTCCCCATGGCCCGCTTGTACTTTGCAGAGGCGGTACTTGCCGTGGAATACCTGCATAGTTACGGTGTGGTGCACAGAGACCTGAAGCCGGAAAAGTAAGTGCCCCCGAAGTGTAATAAAGTGGGGAAAGTTGTCATTTATTATCATTCAGTCTGTGAGGCTAAAACCATCTTCTCTTTTGCAGCCTCCTGATTACATCTACTGGACATATTAAAGTTACCGATTTTGGGATTTCAAAACTTGGTCTAATGATACCGAAAACCAACACCTACAAGGAATTAGCAGTGGACATCTCCAGAGACTTCCAGGACCGTGAGGTCAGCATCACCTACAAGAACTTAGCTTGTTATTTGCAAATCTCATCACACTATTGTCTCTTCTCTACGTTCTTCCTTTCTAGAGAACTTTTCCACTAATATTTTATCTTCTGCATTGTGTTTTAACGATGATATCTTGTCATAATAATTGTTTCATCGATTCTCATCTCTATGTTCTGTTGGTTTCCAGTTCTGTGGCACCCCATGTTACATAGCCCCAGAGATCATCCTGAAAGAAGGCTATGGAAGACCTGTTGACTGGTGGTCATTGGGGATCATCCTGTATAAATTCCTGCTGGGATGTGTACCATTTGATTCTGATTCCCTCACTGAGCTTTATAAAAGGGTTGTCATTGGTGAGTAGAATAATCCGATCATTGCGTTGATTGGTTACATTTGTTTAGTTATTTCCTTTGCTCTAAGTTACAGTCCAGTAAAGAGGTTTTATTTTCTGTAATTTTCTATGTAACAGGAGAACTAATTTGGAATTGTGATCGCGCTCCACCCCTGGATGCTCAGAATCTCATCACTGAGCTGCTCAGAAGAAATCCTGTGCGTAGACTTGGGACAGGTAACAGATATACTAGTATTAATATTCCCTTATTAGACCAAGGACATATCGCTCATGTCCATGAAGATCAGCATTTCTCTATCAGCTCATCTACTGTATTTCTAGTTCTCCACACTAAGACTTCCAGTTTATTTCCTTCATGTCGGCTCAGTTTTGTCATTAGTTCAGATTACGATAAACTGTTCAGATATGGAGCCATCCCTGACTATGTCCGCATCACTTTTGTTTTTCTTTTTCTAGGAGGAGCATTTGAGATCAAGGTTCATCCATTCCTGAGTGACTTGGACTTTGACAACATTCTGAGCCAGGAGCTGGAGTATGTTCCTCAGCTTGTTTCAGACGCAGACACCAGCTTATTTATCAGTAAGTAGAAGGAGACGTCATCTAGACTAAGCGACTGTTTGTCTCATCTTCCCTAATATGTGATCATCTGTTCCCATTAATATTAGTGATAAATAGTGACTGTGTTATACTGACAACCTCTAATAATACTTCATTACCTATTTCTTGTAGATCATTCTGATATAAACAAACATCTGGTCTCAAAGGATGAGGAAGGCACAAGTGAGAACAATGAGAGCCTTGACTTCCAAAATTTTACGTCATCTTCTGAAAAGCTTTGTAAAGTAAGTATGTGATTAATAAATCCAAAATATGTAAAAAAAAAGAAAAAAAACTCTAAAAGTACATTAAAAAATATTTTATATCTTATTTTTATCCGTATTTAGCTCTGTACCATCGCTACCAGGATGGTGAACAATGAGGATCCCAATGCCCCTCCAGAGTATACACAAGAAACCAACACAAACATCTCAGAAATGTGAGTAGATTAGAAAGGGTCATTACTTCATTACTGGGAGTTCCAGGCTGATCTATGTACACAACACCAAATATAGGACATAAATATCAGAATATCAAATGCAGCATTCACCGTTTCATGGTTAACGGTCATTGTACTTTTGGCTTCAGAAAATGCAGAAGATAACAGCCCATAATTGTGGCATGTCATGCATTTTTAGCACTGCCTACTCTGTAGGAGAGCTGTAGTATTACTTGCCAGACATTCTTGGTAGTTGTGTTCTGATCCATGGAAGGTAGTTTGGAGCAGAAAACCTTCCCCACTATGACAGTCATATGTCCTATTAGGCCTTATAGTCAGTGTTCTTATAGTGAGACAACCCATTTTATACTGTGTTTACTTACGATTTACATGTTTTTCTTCTTCAAACAGGCAGAAAGAATCTGTTCCTGTATGTAATACAGACTATGCTGTTACCATCTTGCCACCCTCGTCTCCATTGCTAGGTATGTACATGTCTACAGCACCAACAATGTGAATGTTGACTTCAAGGCTCAAATATTTCCACATGGTTTTTCTGGTCTACTATGTTATCCATGTTTCATGGATCTCAGCTATGTTGACCATGGGTTCGTACTGTATCCCTATTTCCCTAATTTTGTACAGGAGTTTTTTTTCATGTATTCTGTATATTACGTTGCATCATCTTTTAACCTAGTGAGATATAGCGACTGTGTTATACTGACACCCTCTAACAATCCTTCCTTACCTATGTCTTGTAGATCACTCTGATGAAAACAACCATCTGATCTCAGAGGATAAGGAGGGCACAAGTGAGGACGATGAGAACTTTATCTTCCGAATATTTGCATCATCATCTTCTGAGAGGCTTTCTAAAGTAAGTATGTGATCGATAAATCCAAAATATGTACAAAAAAGGATCTATAAAATTAAAAAGTATATATATTTAATAACTTATTGTTATCCACATTTAGCACTCTACCACCACTAACGGGATGGTGAACAACGAGGATCCCAAGGCCCCTCCAGAGTGTACACCAGAATCCAACACAAACATCTCAGAAATGTGAGTAGATTATGGGGTCATTACTGGGAGCTCCAGGCTGATATATGTGCACAACACCAAATATAGGACATAAATACCATAATATCAAATGTAGCATCCACCGCCCCATGGTTATGGGTCATTGTGCTTTCAGCTTTCGGAATTGTTGGAGATAACAGCCCATAATTGTGGCCGGTCATGCACTTTTAGTGCTGCCCTCACTGTAGGAGAGATGTAGTATGAAATGCCGGCCATTCTTGGTAGTTGTTTTCCTCTCAGCTCTCTATAAAAGGTAGTCTTGAGCAGAAGACCTTCCCCACTATGACAGTCATATGTCCTACTAGGCCTTATAGTCGGTGTTCTTCTAGTGAGACAACCCCTTTTATATGGAGTTTACTTGAGATTTACATGTTTTTCTTCTTCAAACAGGCAGAAAGTATCTGTTCCTGTATGTAATACAGACGATGCTGTTACCATCTTGCCACCCTCGTCCCCATTGCCAGGTATGTACATGTCTACAGCACCAGCAATGTGAATGTTGACTTCAAGGCTCAAATATTCCCACATGGTTTTTATACAATACTATAGGTCTCTTATGTTATCCATATTATGACAAAGCAGATCCTATAAGAAGATATTGTTATTGATTTTTTTTTTTAATTTTTCATCAGAATTTCCATCTCATGAAGAAAGAAAATCGGCAATAAATCTGAGTATGGAGCAACAAAACTCAGAAAATGGAAAAAATGGGAAAAAGAGACGAGGTAAGTGTGAGAATCAACTCCATGTTGTGTGATGTCAGTGAGAATAATTCATGTGGAGTAGATGTCATCTGTCAGTGATGGGATTGTCACATGTATGATTGCTGACAATGACCCCTGACCTCTGTATGATAATATAACTCTGCCGTCCGGCCACAGTGACTGCACAGCATTATCATGTAATATGGAGTCCTATCACTTACATTATATTTATTTCTCTTGTCATAGGTTCCATCTTCCGCCGGATCTTATCATCCTGCCGGCGTGGATTATCCAGGGCTGCTCGCGCATTTGCATGCTGTCACTGTTGCCCTAAAACCATCTAAAAGACGGGACACCTAAGCATCTAGCGCCCTGAAGTCCAGCAGATCCATCATCACTGCTGGAGCTGTATAGAAGGACCTTCACCATCTACCTGTGGCCTTCTGACTGGTCAACCTGGACAAGTTTCAGTAACGCCTCTGTCATCGGGCTCCGCGGTATTCATACTGCTCGTCTGACTTGTCATTTACTGATCACCTGGTATCTGACCTCGGCTATCTTCCTGACTTTGATTTATTCTATTGACAATGTTCACGATTTTATTCATCCCATTATTAATTAAAAAAAAGTAAAATCTGTTACTGTTGCTCTGATTCCTTTTTGTCTTGAATTCACAAATACTTGTAACTCACTAATTGCTCTTCTTCTCACTAAATGTATTTCTCATTATCCTTAATGCAGCAGTCAGTCTCATATTTCTGTCCAGCAGTTACACTGGTGCCTCCACCCTGTACCAGTCATTACACTCATCCACAAACCTCTGCACCCTGCTGCACAGTCCTGCATCTCTACCATATCTACACTCCAATGAGCTAAGATTAACATCCTCCATAATCAGGACCTCCCACTCTCATGTCCAAGACATTTTCTCTGCTGCACCAGCTCTCAGGAGTGCACTACTGCAGGCAATCATGTTCATTCCCACTATCAGAGATTTTAAGTGTGCAGTAGAAACAGATTATTTGTGGCAGGACTATCAAATCACCTCACTATTCTAAGTTTTTCCTACAGCACTCAGTAGCACTTAATATTTGTACATATACAGATAATGGTTGGTGACTGGTTCATGCAGCCTTAATTCCACAAAGATAGAAATAAAAGGTCAACATGTTTCATACATCCAAACCATCCTTAATCATGGCAGAAAAACATAATTTTAAGTTCCCACTATGAATATTTGGTGAGATATCACAGCTGTGTATTTTCACAGCACAAAGAACGCATCTTACAGATCAGCAAATCACAGTGTGCTGACGCTTAATGTTGTAGTTTTGAACAACACCATTCATTTTATCATATAATGTGTTGAAAAATGAGAAAAAATGCCAGGTTTGGGCTCCTTCATTTTACAGTGTGTATTGTGTTGTAAAAACAAACTGGCAAAATGATTCAGAGTCAGTAGTACGATTACTGTGATACCAAACTTATAAGGTTTATATATATATATATATATATATATATATATACAGTGTTTAGCATAAATCAGTACACCCAAATAGATTTGTCAGCAAACCTGTAGTTTCCTTTCAGAATCATCATTTTATATGGGATACCATACTACAAAATACTCTCGCAAATTTGAGCCATTGAATGCAAACAAGATTTGGTATTTTGCAGACCCCAAAAAAGTAATTTTCTTAACAAACTCATTCAAGATCATGTTTCAAAAATGAGAACATCCCAGTAACAGTCTTAAGAGAAAAGCTAAGTTTAGACAACAAAATTCGAATTAACAAGAACTGAACCACAGGTAAGTGTAATTATTCATTAAACAGATGTCCAGCAGACAGGTGTCTGTAAAAGGAAGTTACTTAATAAAGAAAACTCCTTCCCATTTCATGCTATCAGCAATGGCACCACATAGAAGGGAAATGTCACAAAACCTGAGAAAGAAAATAATTTCTTTGCAATAAATGTGAAGTCTACAAGAAGATCAGCAAAACTTTACTTATCAGTCAGAATACTGTAGCAAAAGTGATGCAAAACTATAACAAAGATGGAACTGCAACCATCTTACAGAGACGTCCAGGCCGACTATGGAAGTTAACACCTAAACAAAAGCGTCCTCTGATGAGAAGGGTAAGTGGCACCACATAGAAGAGAAATGTCACAAGACATTTCTGAGAAAGAAAATAATTTCTTTACAAAAAATGTGAAGTCTACAAGAAGATCAGCAAAGCTTTTCTTATCAGTCAGATGGAAGCTAACATCTAAACAAAAGCATCTTCTGATGAGAAGAAAATCGACAGGCAAATTCATTGCTATTAGCTGAAGAAGTAGAAAGCCAAACTAGGGTGAGTGTTTTCCATAACACGACACGGTGTACACTGCAAATGAATGGCATTCATGAGTGTCCTCCACAAAGGAAGCCTCTCTCCCTTAAAGCCCATGAACAATAAAAGTCCGTCTACAATTTGCCAGGGTCCATGCTTAAAACTATGAGGACTACCGGGACTGTATACTGTGTATATGCATCTTATGTGTATGTCTGTATTTTATGTTTGTGTGCACTATGTATATGCATACGTTAAAATGTGTATAGAGTATTAGCATGTGCAAATTTTATATGTGTGCCTAATATAAATATACATGGAAATGTATATGTAGGTGGTGCCTGATGGAGGGTGGGGGGCCCAGATCAGAAGTCCTGATTAAGGGCCCTTCACTGTCATTGTCTGCCCCTTATATAAACAGTAAAATCTCCTTTAATAACTGGACTTCCATTGGGGTGGACTTCTCATAGATGGCCAGTAGGCATACTATATTATGAATCTGGGCATCTCTCACAGAAAATCTGATCTGGATATGAGGGTGGTCTTCTATAAGCGGTGATGTTTTGGAGAGATTTAGGGAAAAGTCCCAATGCTTATCCATCGATCTGGTAATTTGAGTAAAATATTTGTGTTGATAACTGATCACAAAGTCACAAAATATGTAAGATTTGGCATAACCTGGTTCATTTTTCAAAAAGTTATGCTCAATTTTTTTAGCACCAAGTTTTGTTGCTTTTTTGTAGACTTACACTAACTTAGTATATTGTGTGAGAATTAAATGAATTATGAATTAGTTGGCGCATTTTACCACACTCTGGGGGTCCCTGACAGTCCTTCTTTACCGGCCCTGTAGTGATGCCAATGTAAACTTCCAAGTGACCGCGCAGTCAATCACTGTCACGAATGCAGGACAACCTATGATTAGCTAATTTTTGGGAAATCCTTATAACAAAAGGGGATTGAAAATATTTACAATTATTTTAAAAGCATTAAAAAAAAAACAGACCCAATACTTATAATTAGTTTGTTGAAAGTAGTCTAATTAAAGGGAGCTGAAAGGATTAGAGATTATGAACCCGATTCACCAGTGTTTTTGCCAGAAAACTGGCATAAAGCTCTTGAAAAGTTGCAAAGTTTTGTGACTTTTCCCATTTTCACATAATTTTAACTTCTTTAACCCCTTAAGCCCCGCGGGTGGTTTGCACGTTAATGACCGGGCCAATTTTTACAATTCTGACCACTGTCACTTTATGAGGTAATTACTCTGGAACGCTTCAACGGATCCCCCTGATTCTGAGATTGTTTTTTCGTGACATATTGTACTTCATGATTGTGGAAAAATTTCTTCGATATCACTTGCGTTTATTTGTGAAAAAAACGGAAATTTGGCGAAAATTTTGAAAATTTTGCAATTTTCAAAATTTGAATTTTTAAGCCCTGAAATCAGAGCGATATGTCACACAAAAGAGTTAATAAATAACATTTCCCACATGTCTACTTTACATGGTATCCGCTAACAATTTGAGCCGATTTTCCATTCAATTTGTTAGCGGATACCATGTTGCATTTAGAGAGTCCCTGCGTGCCCAAACATTGGAGCTCCCCCACAAGTGACCCCATTTTGGAAACTAGACCCCCCAAGGCACCTATCTAGATTCATAGTGAGCACTTGGAACCCCAGGTGCTTCACAAATTGATTCATAAAAATGAAAAAGTGTTTTTTTTTTTCACTTTTTCATTTTTACGAATCAATTTGTGAAGCACCTGGGGATTCCAAGTGCTCACTATGCATCTAGATAGGTGCCTTCGGGGGTCTAGTTTCCAAAATGGGGTCACTTGTGGGGGAGCTCCAATGTTTGGGCACACAGGGGCTCTCCAAACGCAACATGGCGTCCGCTAACAATTTGAGCCGATTTTCCATTCAATTTGTTAGCGGACACCATGTCGCGTTTGGAGAGCCCGTGATGTGCCTAAACAGTGGAGCTCCCCCACAAGTGTCCCCATTTTGGAAACTATACCCCTCAAGGATTTTATTAAGGTGTATAGTGAACATTTTGAACCCAGAGGTACGGCACAGAATTTGTTTACATTAGGTCATCATATTGAATAAGTTGTCATTATTCTTGAGCGCAAGTGCTCGCTACTTGAGTTTGCATCGGGTACTCAGGTATGCACCATGTACAGCGTGTGCTCGAGTGACATGCTCGAGTCCCTGCTCCGCATGTTTCACGGTTATTAGACACCCCAAAAAAAACATGTGGGGATCGCTCGTGCATGGCAGGCAATCCCCGTAAAGTTTTTTGGCCGCGAAGCATATGGGGCAGAGACTCGAGCATGTCACTCAAATACCCACGATACTCAATGCATACCAGAGCACCCGATGCAAACTCAAGTAGCGAGCACTTGCTCTCAACACTAGTCGCCATATCGTCATCTTTTTTTCTTACTTTTGAAAAAAATCCCAACCCCAGCCCTAACCCTAGCACAACCCTAGCCCCAGCACAACCCTAGCCCCAGCACAACCCTAGTCCCAAACCCAGCCCTAACCCTAGCCCAATCCTAACCCAAGAGTTTATTTTTGACGCCACTCCTTGTGCGGTATAAGTGATTAGACGACTTTATTCTTCGGGTCGGTGTGATTACAGCAATGCCAGAATCATATGGGGTTTTTATGACTGACAGCTGTCACACACTAAAAGACGCATTTTTTTTTTAAATCTAGTTTTTGCATCGCCATATTTTGAGAGCTATAATTTTTCCAGATTTTGGCAGACAGTCATGTGACGGCTCGTTTTTTGCGGGATGACTTGACGTTGTTATTGGTGCCATTTTCAGGCACGTGACATTTTTTGATCGCTTTCTATTCCGATTTTTGGGAGGCAGAATAAACAAAAACCAACAATTCAGGAATTGTTTTTTTTTTTTTTTTTTATTCTGTTCCGCGTGTGGTAAAATTGATGAGGTAGCTTTATTCTTCGGATCAGTACGTTTACAGCGGTACCACATTTGTATCATTTTTCTATGTTTTGGCGCTTATACACAATAAAAGCTATTTTATAGAAAAAAATATTTTTTAGTATCGCTTTATTCTGAGAGCTATAACTTTTTTATTTTTCGGATGATGGAGCTGTATGGCAGCTTGTTTTTTGCGGGACGAGATGACGTTTTCAGCGGTATCATTTTTATTTATATGCGTCTTTTTGATCGCGTGTTATTCCACTTTTTGTTTGGCGGTATGGTGATAAAGCATTGCTTTTTGCTTTTTTTTTTTTTTTTTTTTACCGTGTTCACTGAAGGGGTTAACTAGTGGGACAGTTTTATAGGTCAGGTTTTTCCGGACGCGGCGATACCAAATATTTTTTTTATAATAATATTTATTGATGGGTACATTATATTTTTATTTTTGGTGTATTATTTTTTTTATTTTTTTATAATATTTTTGCACATTTTTTTTTTTTTTTTCCACTTTCACACAGTTTATACACTTTATTACTTTGTCCCACTCTGGGACTTTCACTTTTTTTTTTTCTGATCGCCTGCATGGCACAGGAATGGAGCACCATCCCTATGCCATGAAGGCTGTCAGAAATGCACAGTGTGAAGATTGCTTGGAGATGCACTGCGCATGTCCAAGCAATCTTCCTGCTCTCTGGTGACCCGGATGTTGTCATGACGACATCGGGTCGTCATGGCAACACCCGGGAAGCCTTTGCAGACTGCGCTGGAAGCCGGAAGAGGAGGTGAGTATCGCCGATCACCTCCCCTTGCCCCCGCAATGCCGCGATCGACTTCGATCGCAGCATCGCGGGGGTTAATGTGCTGGGAGCGGTGCAGGACCGCTCCCTGCACATAGTACCGGGTGTCAGCTGTGACAATCAGCTGACACCCGGCGGCGATCGCGCCCGCACAGCCTATGTGCGCGCGCGATCGCGATGACGTACTAATACGAGTCTGGCTCTTAAGTCCCAGGGCACAGACGCGTATTAGTACGTCAGATGTTATTAAGGGGTTAAAGCCCAAGACGTACTGATACGTATCTGCGCCCTGGGACTTAAGAGCCTGATATGTATTAGTACATCTTTGCGATCGCGCCCGCACACAGGCTGTGCGGGCGTGATCGCCGCCGGGTGTCAACTGATTGTCACAGCTGACACCCGGTGCTATGTGCTGGGAGAGGTCCCGCACATTAACCCCCGCAATGCTGCGATCGAAGTCGTTCGCAGCATTGCGGGGGCAAGGGGAGGTGATCGGGATAGTCACCTCTCCTGCCGGTTTCCAGCAATGTGTGCCGCGGCTTCCCGGATGTTGCCATGATGACCCGATTCACTGAGGGGTGCAGTTTTAAAAATGGTGTCACTTTTGGGTATTTTCAGTCATAAAGACCCCTCAAAGTGACTTCAAATGTGATGCGGTCCCTAATAAAATGGTTTTGTAAATTTTGTTGGAAAAATGAGAAATCGCTGGTCAATTTTAACCCTTATAGCTCCCTAATAAAAATAAATTTGGGTTCCAAAATTGTGCTGATGTAAAGTAGACATATGGGAAATGTTATTTATTAACATTTTTTGTGTGACATATCTCTCCGATTTAAGGGCATAAAAATTCAAATTTTGAAAATTGCAAAATTTTCAACATTTTCGCCAAATATCTGTTTTTTCACAAATAAACACAAGTGATATCGAAGAAATTCTACCACAATCATAAAGTACAATATGTCATGAAAAAATATTCTCAGAACCAGGGGGATCCGTTGAAGCGTTCCAGAGTAATTACCTCATAAAGTGACAGTGGTCAGAATTGTAAAAATTGGCCTTCTCATTAACGTGCAAACCACTTTGGGTTGTAAAGGGGTTAAGGACTCTACTTGCATATACAGTCATGGCGGAAAGTGCTGGCACCCTTGAAATTGTTTCAGAAAATTACACATGTTTTATTACACGCATGTTTATTTCCTTTGTGTTTATTGGAACAACACAAAAAAACTGAGAAAAAAAAGGCAAATTGGACATAATTTCACACAAAACTCCAAAAATGGGCCGGAATACATATATATATTTTTGATGGGACAACACTGAAGATGCGACACTTTGATACAATGTACAGTAGTCAGTGTACAGCTTGTTTAACTGTAAATTTGGTGTGCCTGCAAAATAACTCAACACACAGCCATTAATGTCTAAACCGCTGGCAACAAAAGTGAGTACACCCCTAAGTGTGTTCTCAGCTGATGTTATTTGTTGGTTTTTCTTTGCATCCCGAACAATTTTCTTGGCAGTTGTGGCTGAAATTTTTGTTGGTCTACCTGACTGTGGTTTGGTTTTTACAGAGCATCTGATTTTCCATTTGTTAATCACAGTTTGAACACTGCAGACTGGCATTATCAATTCCTGGGATATCTTTTTGTATCCCTTTCCTGTGTTATACTCTTTTTGCCTCCCTTTCCTGTGTTATACAGTTCAACTACCTTTTCCCGTAGATCCATTGATAATTCTTTTGCTTTCCCCATCTCAAAATCCAGAAAAGTCAGTGGCTGGATCCCAGAAACTCACTCAGCTTTATGCACACACACTGATTACAAGCAAACAGGTCATACGTGAGGATGTTACCTTTAGTAGCCATTCAAACCCATTTGTGTCAAATTCTGTGCATGTTATCAGGCCAAAATCACCAGGGTATGTGAACTTTTTGATCAGGATTATTTGGATGTTTTTGGTTGTCATTAGTGATGAGCGAGCACTAAAATGCTCGAGTACTCGTTGCTCGGGTCGAGCAAATTGAAATACTCGGGTGCTCAACCCGAGCAATGAGCCCAATATAAGTCTAGGGGAAACTTGAGCATTTTTCAGGTGGCTCCCCACGGCGGTCTGCAGAGGGCCTAAAAATTACCCAAATCGATGGGAACTGTGCTCAAATGACATGGGAACAACATGGGGAAGACCCCTGGAAGCATCTCTGACTCCCAGAACACTGCTGTCAACAACGTCGTCAGAGTATTACGCCACTTTTACGGCGTAAGGAACATCCTTTCCAGGGTGATGACTTGTATATAAGGCAAAATAAATAAACAAAAACAAAAATACTCCTACACACGTAGCATTTTTGACACGTTTTTGCACTTTTGCATTGCTTTCAACCAAGACAAATGCATTCACCAGGAAATGTCATTTTAACATTTTACAACCTTATCTGGCCATGTGGTGTGTGACACATCATCAGACACATGCATACAGTGCTGAAAAGACATGGGAACAGCAAGGGGAAGACCTCTGGAAACATCTCTGACTCCCAGGTCACTGCCTAAATGTGTGCCCATCATAAGTGATCCTTAGCACATGCGAAGATGCCTCCCGCCATGCACCTGTCGTTGCAGACTTGAAACAATCACCGTCCACGTCCTTGTCCCACTGCAGTGTTCAGTTGTCCCTACCCCATTCCTTGGAATGCAAGCACAAGAATGCCGGCAGCCACCCACCCACAGGCTGCAATACTATACTGCCAAATTTTTGACAGCTGCTTGCACTTGAAATGTGGCCTTTTAGGCTCGTGGAGGCGGAAGCTTTTCATAACCTCATGCCAGCGGCGGCCGGGTGTCCATACTCGGTCCCCAGCCGCCACTATATTTCCCGGTATCGCCTCCGCCTTCCACAATCACGGGTCCCATAACATTACCCGTGCCCGCCCCAGTGCACTTACTGGGAAGGACCGCCTAACCACAAACACGTGGACAGGTGAATGTGGCCAGGGACGGTACGGAGGCAGTCCACAACTTTTTTTGCTAAGAGTTGTATTTAGCTCGGTGAAAGGACTGGCATAGAGGGAAACCGTATCTACCCTGCGTGTCATTTCTCCCAGAAAATCCTGTAAATGAGCTTGTTGCAGAAGCAATGGCAGCCCATCCAACATCAACTTGCACTTGTCAATGGTGCTTTGACACACACACATCTTTCTTTGCGCATTTAATTTCTTGAATACAGAGTTGGAAAATGGCCTGATCCGTAATGCGTTTTGAGAAATAACATGCATAAGCATGGCCGATCCGCATTAAAAAAGCAGCCATAGAGTGTCCGGGAACCTTCCCCCACACTTTTCTTAGCCAGGGCTGCTTTTCGGCAGGGTTGGACGGGCCCACCAGAGAACCGGAGACTCCTCCGGCGGGCCCTGGCTTCTCCTTCAGGAGAGTTCATAGTGCCGAGGTGAGGCCATGATGATGATAGAGGCCATCATCTGCTTAGTTTTCTTTTACTTGGAATGCAATTGCAAGTATGCAGCCAGCCACCCACCCACCCACAGACCGCAACACTAAACTGACAGATTTCTGGGCAGCTCTTTGCACTTGAAATATGGCCTTTTAAGCTTGTGGAGATGGAAGCTTTTCACAACCTCATGCAGGCGGCGGCCGGGTGTCCATACTCGGTCCCCAGCCGCCAGTATTTTTCCCGGTATCGCCTTCGCCTTCCACAAGCACGGGTCCCACAACAGTACCCATGCCCTACCCAGTGCACTTACTAAGAAGGACTGCCTAACCACAAACACGTGGACAGGTGAATGTGGCCAGGGACGGTACGGAGCCAGTCCACAACTTTTTTTGATAAGAGTTGTATTTAGCTCAGTGAAAGGACTGGCATAGAGGGAAACCGTATCTACCCTGCGTGTCATTTCTCCCAGGAAGTCCTCTAAAGCTGCTTGCACTTGAAATGTGGTCTGAACATTACTGCTGGTACTTTTCTGTGGGAATTTTCTTGCCTCCTACCAGCCTGGAATATTTCCAGCAAACTATGGTACAACACCATGGTATTAGCACTGCCCCCAGTACCAGTAGCGAAGCCATCCTCAATTTCCTTCTCTGGAATTTTATTTGGTAGACTGAGTGGCTGCCCAAATAAATTTTCTCACAAAGGAGCTGATGATAGAGTGGCAGTAGGTTCAAGTTTCTCCAGCTTGTTAGATATTAGAGGGTGAACGGCAGCACATTGGATCAGTGGTTAGCACTGAAGTCTTGCAGCACTGGGATCCTGGGTTCAAATCCCAGCAAGGACAACATCTGCAAGAAATTTGTATGTTCTCCCCATGTTTGCATGTGTTTCCTCCTCAGTAAAAATAGAGTGTCCTGGAATCTTCCCACACACTTTTCTTAGCCAGGACTGCTTCTCAGCAGGGTTGGACAGTCCCACCAGAGAATTCTCTGGTGTGCCTTGGCTTCTACCTCAGGAGAGTTCATGATAGCGCTAACTTTGCAGCTGCTATGGGGCTCTTGAGCGGGTGAGAAAGGTTAGCTCTCAGAAACAAATCCTCTGGTGGGCACAATGTTTTTCAATCTGAAACAGCTTCTCAGTGGGAGTTGTATTTCACCACAGCCATATTCTTTAGCTCTGTGAAAGGACTAGCATAGAGGGAAATCTTATCTACCCCGGTTGTCATTTCTCTGTCACCAGGTTCCGCCCATTGTAACACATGACCATGCCTGGCTGTATGTTCAGCGGTGAGAGCCACAGATCAAGCTGCTGTGTTACAGCTTTCAACAACTATGCAGCGCTGGGCGGTTTGTCAATTAAGCATTAAGCATGTTATCTTCAGCACAGCCTGTTGCTGTTTGGCCAAGGCAGTGCTGCAGTGCTGTCAGCTTGTGACTGATGTGGTCATTTCGGAGATGGAGGAGGAGGTACATGAGCTGAACAATGTGATTACATTGAGGTTAAATTGGTGATGCTGTTTTTTATACTAAAGAAAGATCCTATTGTTATGTTTTTTTATGTTATTTTTTATGAAAAATGCATTCACCGGGAAATGTCACTTTAACATTTTACAACCTCATCTGGCAATGTTGTGTCATCAGACACATCCTGTTTTATTTATGATGGAGGGACTCTGAAAGTCATAAAGCCTATTTTTATAGGGACATCAGACGGCCCTTACTATTCTTAAAAGGCCAGCAGTCGGCCCTAGCTATTGTTAGAGAGCCATCAGAGGGCTATGCTTTGTTGTTCCCATTATTAACAAGTGGGTTTCCTATACTGTTATTGCGCATCCAGTGACTGCAAGGGTTGTCAAAAATTTGGACGCAACCTAATACCCCTTTGAAGAGACATAGAGGAGGGTCTCAGTAAAAAAAATGTTCCCATTATAAAGGAGCGGGTCTTCTATAGTGGTAATGCCCATGCTGTGACTGCAAGGGTGGCCAAAATTTTTGAAAAAAAACACTAACAATTTAAAGACACAAAGAGCATGGCCACAGTAACAAGGTACGACATGTTCCCGTTAGAAAGGAGAGGGTCTGCTATACAGTTATATGGTATGCAGTGAATCCAACGGCTGACAAATTTTAGGAAAAACCCCACTAAGAATTTAAGGACACACAGAGCAGGGCCACAGTAACAAGGTACGACATGTTCCCATTAGAAAGTAGAGGGTCTGCTATACAGTTATAGGGTATGCAGTGAATCCAACGGCTGACAAATTTTAATGAAAAACCTCAATAAGAATTTAAAGACACACAGAGCATGGCCACAGTAACAAGGTACGACATGCTCCCATTAGAAAGGACAAGATCTGCTAAACAGTTATAGGGTATGCAGTGAGTCCAACGGCTGACCAATTTTAGGAAAAAAACGACTAAGAATTTAAAGACACATAGAGCAGGGTCACAGTAACGACAAATTCCCATTAGAAATTCTAGGGTCGGCTATACTGTTATAGGGTATGCAGTGAGTCCAACGGCTGACAGATTTTAGGAAAATCCCCACTAAGAATTTAAAGACACACAGAGCAGGGCCACAGTAACAAGATATGACATGTTCCCATTAGAAAGGAGAGGGTCTGCTATACAGTTATAGGGTATGCAGTGAGTCCAACGGCTGACCAAGTTTAGGAAAAACCCACTAAGAATTTAAAGACACATAGACCAGGCCACAGTAATGACAAATTCCCATTAGAAAGGAGAGAGTCTCCCATAGTGTTGGACTATGCAGTGACTGCAAGGGCTGCCAAAAATTTGGAGGCACTTCAATGGCCCTTGGAAGAGACGTGGAGGAGCGCATCATAAATTTTTTTTACCATTAGAAAGGAGCGGGCCTCCTATACTTGTAATGCCATGCACTAAGTGTATGGGCTGACAAACATTTACTCCTGGGGGGTATACATGAACATACTGTATAAAAATTATTTTTTTCGGGCATCATAAAAATGTAGCGCCCCGAGGGCTCGGCCGCTACAGGGGTATTGCACCTCTGCCAGAGGTGTGATATTCCACTCCCGGGTAAGGATGTAGTATGGACCAGGGTTCAGTTAGCTGCATACAGCACACTCACCCCATTTCCGAGGGACAGCTCAACGGTGCTCCCATTAGACAGAAATGCAGGCACGACAGACCATGTCCCTGGCTGGAGTGGGGAGGGGGTAGGAATACCCAGTGATGTAGGAGCAGATAGGGGTTGGTTCCTGAGCGTAGATAGGAGCCCATTGTTTGCTGGTCACCTGGGCTCATGTTCTAGAGGGCACCATCTTAGAACAGTGTTCAGTCAGAGAGAAGAAGTGACAGAGTGGGGGCCTTGGTTGTCGAACGAAGTGTGCCCTTTGCCTCCAGCGTTTTTAGATGGGAATTTTTTTAATAGTTCCGCAACAAGGGCCTTCTGGTACTGCCTCATTTTTGTACACCTGTCCGCCTCAGGAATAAGAGATATAAAGTTCTCCTTGTAGAGTGGGTCTAGAAGTGTCACCAACCAGTAATGACCTAAAATTTTGAGAATGCGAGGGTCATGGGAAAGGCAGCATAACATAAACTCAGCCATGCGTGCCAGACTACTAACAGGCAAGACTTCCGTGTCCTCACCAAGAGGATGACTGACCATGCTCTCCTCCTCCTCCTCTCTGTCCTCTGGCCATCCACGCTGAACAGACGGTATGACAGCTGTGCAGATAGCACCGTCTATAGTGCATGAAACTAGTTCCTGTCCTTCCTCCTCCTCCTCTTCCTCATTGTCACCCAATCCACGTTGGGATGAGATGAGGCTTGGCTGTGTGTAATCACCCTGTATGGTTAATTGCTCCATCTTATCGTGCTGAGCCTGCAATGCATCATCTTTGATTGTGAGCAAAGAGCTTTTCAGAAGACAGAGAAGCGGGATGGTGACGCTAATTATGGCGTCATCGCCGCTCACCATCTTGGTGGAGTCCGCAAAGTTTTGGAGGATGGTACATATGTCTGACATCCACGTCCACTACTGAAGTCTTATGTGTGGAGTCTGAACTGAATACCGATAGCCTTTTTGATGCTGGTACTCAACAACTGCCCTCTTCTGCTCACAAATCCTTCCCAACATCTGCAATGTAGAGTTCCAACGTGTGGTGACATCACACACCAGTCTGTGAGCCAGAAGCTGCAAACGCTGCTGAAACACTGCAAGGGCGGCGGAAGCTGTAGCTGACTTTCTAAAATGGGCACACAGGCGGCATACTTTAACAAGCAGATCCGGCAGCTCCGGGTAGGATTTGAGTAACCGCTGAACCACGAGGTTAAGCACATGGGCCAGGCATGGTACGTGTGTGAGCTCGCCTCGCCTCAGAGCCGCCACCAGGTTCCGGCCATTGTCACACACGACCATGCCTGGCTGTAGGTTCAGCGGTTTGAGCCACAGATCTGCCTGCTCTTTCAGAGCTGGCCATAACTCTTCAGCATTGTGTGTTTTTTCACCTAAGCATATTAGCTTCAGCACAGCCTGTTGCCGCTTGGCCGAGGCAGTGCTGCAGTGCTTCCAGCTTGTGACTGATGTGGTCATTTCGGAGATAGAGGCCGAGGAGGAGGAGGAGGCTGAGGAGCATGAGGTTCAGGAGCTGTAGACCGTGGGGACAACCCTGATTGACCTAGGGCCTGCAATCTTTGGCGTCGGGAGGACGTGTTCCGTCCCAAGGTCCGACTGGGTCCCGGCTTCCACTATGTTAACCCAGTGTGCCATCAGCGAGATGTACCGTCCCTGCCCACAAGCACTTGTCCACGTGTCCGTGGTTAGGTGGACTTTACCGGTAACTGCGTTGTTGAGGGCACGGCTAATGTTTTGGGACACGTGCTTGTGTAATGTGGGGACGGCACACTGGGAGAAATAGTGGCGGCTGGGGACAGAGTACCGAGGGACGGCCGCCGCCATCAGGTTGCGGAATGCTTCTGTCTCCACAAGCCTAAAAGGCAACATTTCGAGCCAAGCAGTCGTGAATTGTGAGAATTTAGTAGTGTGGCCTGTGGGACGTTGGCTGCATATTTGCGCTTGCATTCCAAGGACTGGAGTATGAACAACTGAACGCTGTGCTGGGAGAAGGACATGGACGTGCTTCCTGATGCTGCTACTTGAGAGTGTGCAATGACAGGTGCAGGGCAGGAGGCATCTTTGCATGCACTATGGACAGGGGATTGACTTGCATGCACAACAGCAGAAGAAGCAATGGTGCCACCTGTAGACACTGTTCCTGGACCCTGGTGTTCGGCCCACAAAGTCGAGTGATTTGCTGCCATGTGCCTGATCATGCTGGTGGTGGTCAGGCTGGTCGTTTTGCCACCCCTGCTGATGCTGGTCTGGCTCGTGATGCAAATGGCCTTTTTGGAGTTATCGGCAGAGTCTTTAAAAAACAACCAGACTCGGGAAGACCTAACAGTTGTAGTGGCAACTTCCTTCGTGTTGGTGTTACGGGAAACGGTAGCCTGCCTTCTGTCTGCGGCCACCACACTGCTTCTTCCTGCCTGTTGGGGTGCTCTGCCTCCCTCCCCCTGTGTGCTGCTGTCCTTGCTCTGCATGTCCTCCTGCCAGGTTGGGTCAGTTACTATATCATCCACCACCTAGTCACCCACTTCTGCACCCTGGTACTATTCCTGACTTTCTGCCAATTGTGTCTAATCATCGTCCACCTCTTGTGACAGTTTCCCACCGTCGCCTTCATGTGACCGTGGCTGCTCAAATATTTGGGCATCGCTACACGTGATCTCCTCTTGCCCCGCTTCAAGTGGACCGGGCGAGAGGCCCGAATCTATAAATGGAAAAGTGAACAGCTCTTCAGATTGTCCAAGTGTGGGATCAGTTGTCTCTGGGTACTCAGCATGGTGGGAGGAAGGAGGATCAGGGTGAGGAATATGAGGTCCAGACTCATGGCTACTGAGACTTGACCGTGTAGAAGACAGGGTGGTGGTGGTGGTGGCTAAGTGACTGGAAGCATTATCCGCTATCCAACCAACAACCTTTTGACACTGATCTGGGTTCAATAGTGGTGTGCTGCGGTCCCCTAGAAATTGGGACAGGAAGGTCAGGCGAGAAGATGTGGGTGTTTGCTGTGGCACAATTTCGGCTTGCCCACGGCCTTGTCCTCGGCCTCTGCATGCACCATTACCATCACGTCCAGTTCCCCGTCCCTTGCCACGTGCCTTGCCCATTTTAAATGGAGGATAGTATCTTCCACGCTCACTACAAATGACTGAGTTTGAAGCGAAGTTATATGTGATCGGTGTGATGGAGAAAACAGAGTTTTAAATACCTGGCCTGTAGGTAAGTAGTGTGAACAGCAAACTGCTGTGAATTGCTTCACTGACACACTGAAAAAATGGAGGCCAGAAATGGCAGTATTTTCTGACAACGTATATGTGATCCGTGTGACGGAGAAAACACAGTTTTAAATAGCTGGATTTCTAGCGCTCTAATATGGAAAGGACCTGGCTGTATTCTGCAGTGCCAACAAGCAAATGGCGCAGAAAAACTGTGTTCTCTGGATTGCTTTATAAGCAAATAATGAGGATTAAGATCCAAAGAAAAGTATTCCTCGCCCCTGAGACCTGGGCCTTTGTATAGAAATATCTAACAGCAGCAGAAGGCAGAATTGGAATGGAGCCTCTTGTGCTATATGCACTGCAGTCTGCTATATACCCTGCCTGCCTGCCTATATACACTGCCTGCCTGATATCTCTGCAGATGGATTAGTCCTCAGAAGGACTGTTTGTTGAGATAGATATGTGTAATGTGCGGTTTTTCTCACTACACTACCTAATGCACGATCAAATCTCTCCCTAACGCAGCAGCAGCTCTCCCTACACTGTCTGATCCAGAGTGACTGTGATGAGCATGGCGGTGCCAGGTCAGATATAGACCTGATGACGCTGTGCAGCCAGCCAATCACTGTAATGCCCACAACCAACATGGCTATGGCATTACAGTGCATGGCAGGCAATCACTGTATGTTTATTGGCTCTGTAAAGAGCGCCAAACATGCAGGGAGGGGACTCGACTTCCCGCCCGACCAACCCGGAAATACTCGGTGAGCGCAGAGCATCTCGAGCAGTGAGATACTCGGGCAAGCACCGAGCAGTAGCGAGCATGCTCGCTCATCACTAGTTGTCATTAAGATTTAAAAAGAGAAAACACAGAAATGTGACAGTAAATGGCTTCCCCCAACCAATAACCATGAGTGGAGAAAAAGTGTTTTTGTTATCATTCATTTTCTCTGAAACAAGGCCAAGAAAGGAAAAATTCTGCCGGGGTATGTAAACTTTTGAGCAGAACTGTATATGCGCCAGCCCCAGTGTCTCCTATTCTATATACTCCAGCCCCAGTGTCTCCTATTCTATATACTCCAGCTTCTTCTGTGATGTATATGCTCTAGCCCCAATGTATCCTGTGATGAATATACGCCAGCCCCAGTGTCTCCTATTCTATATACTCCAGCTCCAGTGTCTTCTGTGACGTAGCTAATGTAGCCCTAATGTCTCTTATGCAGAGGCGTCGCATGATAAAGTAGTGAGACACAAGCTCCCTGCCCTATCACTATCTCTTTCATATGCCACAGATCGCCATAGGCCTGCGGTTAACGAGATGTCAGCATACTCACGCAGGTGGCTCGGTGACATCATTGCATCGCTCTGCTCTGCTGTCCCGCCATGGAAGAGGAGACAGAGGCCGTGATGTAGGGAATCAGGATTAAGTGAGAATAAACGTTATTTTTTTTTTTAAATGATTGGGCAGTGGAGCCATCCTACTATATATCTGGAGTAGTGGGTCCATCATACTACATATGGAGTAGTGGGGTCATTATACTATATGTATGTGGGGCAGTGGGACCATCATAGTATATGTAGTGCCGGCGTCCCTGCCCTCTGCTAGGCAGGGACGCTGCTCCTCTCACCGCTCTGCTCCGTGCCCGGCTTCCTCCCCCCGCTCTGCTGTCAGCGCGCGCTCCGTCCCGGCGTCCTCCTCCTGCTCTGCTCTCAGCGCGCGCTCCTTCCCGGCCCCTGTGCTTAGGGCGCGCGCGCGCGCGCTCCCCTCCTCTTAAAGGGGCCGCGCGCGCCGCCCTAAAGAGTCCCCGGCCAATGGCCGGAGGACTTCATCATATATAAGGCACCTCCTCCAAAATGGAGGTGCCCGAGCAATGTTGTTTGCACCTGTGTCTCACCTGTGCTTCAGCCCTCAGGTCCCGTTGCCAGTTACCTGCCAGTTTCCTGCCAGTTTCCTGCTAGTTACCTGCCAGTACCTGCCAGTTACCTGCCTGATTCCTGCCTGAATACTTGTTACCTGTCTGCCAGTCTGAGGTCCGACGGTCTGCCTTACTACTCCTGTCAGTCTGTCTAAAGGACCAGCCTGCCCGCTCACCTGGGAGCGCATATCAGCTACCTGCCTGCTTGCCTGAGGTCCGACGGTCTGCCTTACTACTCCGGTCAGTCTGTCTATGGACCAGCTTGCCCGCTCACCTGGGAGCGCTTCTCCGTTATCTGCCTGCTTGCCAGCCCGGAGGCTCCGTTGTCACGTGCTGTGACCACCAGCTACTCCAGACTCTTGCCCGCTCACCTGGGAGCGCATCTCCGTTACCTGCCTGCTTGCCAGCCCGGAGGTCCCGTTGTCACGTGCGGTGACCATCAGCTATTCCAGAGACTCTTGCCCGCTCACCTGGGAGCGCTTCTCCGTTACCTACCTGCCAGCCCGGAGGTTCCGCCGTCACGTGCCGTGACCACCTGCTATTCCAGAGACTCTCGCTTGCTCACCTGGGAGCACACATCTACCACCTGCCTGCTAGCCTACCCGGAGGCTCTGCCATCACAGGTCGTACCTACCCCTTACCCAGAGACTGCCCTGATCACTTGCCGTAACTCCCTGTCCGTTCACCCAGAGACTGCCACCCGCTCCCTTACAAGGGCCGCCCCCTTGTATAGTAGCTCAGAGGTTCCGCCTCCCGGACCCGTTACAGTCCGCCTCCCGGACCCGTTACAGTTTGCTCGGGCCATGGAACCCGGTGGCACCCAAGCTCCCTCGCTCTCGGACCTCGGTCTTGAACTGTCCCGTCAGAGGTCCCAACAGGAGGCCATCCTGGGTCACCTGCGGAATGTTAATACTCGCCTGAACACTCTGTCTGATCCACCAACAACCTCCGCCAGTGCCATATCTTGCAATCCGGCGGCTCCGCTGCTCACTAATACTATGGTATCCTACCCCGGACCCCGGCTTTCTGCACCTCCTCGCTTCGGAGGCGACCCCGTCCAGGCTCGGGGCTTCTTGAATCAGTGCACCCTGCATTTTGAACTTTTGTCTTACCAGTTTAACTCCGACCGGGCCAAAATTGCCTTCATCATGTCCCATCTCACCGGGGAGGCCCTGGCCTGGCTGAATCCTCTATGGGAGAGAGGAGACCCCCTGGTGTCCAACTTGCCTGCTTTTCTCACGGCTTTCCGGAAAGTCTTCGACGAACCCGGACGGAAGACCTCATCTGCATCATCGTTGCTACGCCTCCGTCAGGGGAGTCTCACCGTGGGCCAATATGCCATACGGTTCCGTACCCTTGCCTCGGAGCTGGCCTGGGATAACGACGCTCTGGTTTCCGTCTTCTGGGAGGGTCTGTCCGGCCGTATTAAAGATGAACTTGCCGGTCGGGACATTCCTACCACTCTCGATGACTTAATAACTCTTGCCACCCGAATTGACCTACGGTTTCAGGAGCGTGCCAAAGAGGTCACCCGTGAGAGAAGGATTCCACGTTTAGCTCCTACTTTCCAGAAACCCGTCATTCCCTCCATCTCTTCCCAGGTACACTCTCCTGAGCCTATGCAGGTCGACCAGACCAAGATGGTCAAAACCCGTCAGGACTCACGCCGTGCCGAGGGGAGCTGCTTCTACTGTGGCAGTAAGGAGCACCGGATCCGTGCCTGCCCGGAGAGGTCGGGAAACGCCTGTGTCTAGGTTCGCTCAGAGAGGTCCACCTAGACAAGAATAAATCCTCTCCATCCCTGCTGTTGTCAGTTTCGATCATCTACGGGGAGAACCGTTATTTCGAACTAGCCCAACTTGACTCTGGAGCAGCCGGGAACCTTATTTCACAGTCCCTGGTTGAGAAATACCGCATCCCCACCAAACCTCTGGCTGTACCCTTGTCTGTCGCTGCCGTGGATGGGGGCCTCTTACCTCGCCCCATTCAACTCATCACCGAATCCATTACCCTGCAGGTGGGAATGCTGCATTCTGAAAGTATCTCCTTTCATGTTCTGCCTGGACTCTCTCACGCCCTCTTGCTAGGTCTGCCCTGGCTCCAGAGACATGCACCCGTGCTAGACTGGCAAACCGGAGAGGTCCTTCGCTGGGGACAAGACTGTCATAAAACCTGCCTGGTTCCCGTCCATCCCGTCCGTCCCTCTCCTACCCCAGCTAATCTACCTGGACTTCCGATTCCTTATTGGTCTTATGCAGATGTCTTTAATAAAAAGGAGGCAGAGACATTACCACCACATAGACCATACGACTGTCCCATCGATCTGCTACCCGGTACTACTCCTCCCCGTGGGCGTATCTATCCTTTATCCGCTGCTGAGACCCGGTCAATGTCCGAATATATTGAGGAGAATCTGGCCAGAGGATTCATCCGGAAATCTACCTCCCCGGCGGGAGCAGGCTTCTTTTTCGTCAAAAAGAAGGACGGCTCTCTCCGTCCCTGTATAGACTATAGAGGCCTAAACCTGATCACGGTGAAGAATAAGTACCCCCTTCCGCTCATTCCAGAATTATTTGATCGTCTGAGGGGGGCTAGGATCTTCACCAAACTGGACCTTCGTGGGGCGTACAACCTGGTTCGTATTCGTCAGGGGGATGAATGGAAGACGGCATTCAACACCCGGGACGGCCACTATGAATACCTGGTAATGCCCTTTGGTCTCTGTAACGCTCCTGCCGTCTTTCAAGAGTTGGTCAATGACATCTTCCGGGACCTTCTCTACTCCTGCGTAGTGGTGTACCTGGACGACATCTTGGTCTTCTCTCCGGATCTCCAGACTCACCGGAGGGACGTTCGTCAGGTCCTGCTCAGGCTAAGGCAGAACCATCTCTACGCTAAATTTGAGAAGTGCCTCTTTGAGCAGACCTCGCTTCCGTTTCTGGGCTACATTATCTCTCAGACCGGCCTTCAAATGGATCCTGAGAAACTGTCTGCCATCGAGAAATGGCCCCGACCGGAGGGGTTGAAGGCCATTCAGCGTTTCCTGGGCTTCGCCAACTACTACCGCCTCTTCATACCACACTTCTCTTCCCGGACGGCCCCAATTTCTGCGCTCACCCGTAAAGGTACTAATCCCAAAGAGTGGCCACCCGAAGCAGAGGAGGCCTTTCTTTCCCTTAAACAGGCCTTCTCTTCCGCCCCGGTGCTGCATCGCCCAGATGGCAACAAGCAGTTCTTCCTGGAAGTTGACGCCTCCTCCTCTGGAGCCGGAGCGGTACTTACTCAAAAATCATCTTCCGGGAGGATGGTAACTTGTGGCTTCTTCTCTAAACTCTTCTCCTCCTCTGAGCGCAACTATTCCATAGGAGACCGAGAGTTATTGGCCATCAAACTGGCATTGGAGGAGTGGCGTTACCTGCTCGAGGGGGCTCTTCACCCGGTAATAATTTACACTGACCACAAGAACTTGGCTTACCTCCAGCATGCCCAGAGACTTAACCCGCGCCAAGCCCGGTGGTCCTTGTTTTTTGCTCGTTTTGATTTTGTCCTTCATTTTCGCCCGGCTGACAAAAACGTCAAGGCGGATGCCTTGTCTCGATCCTTTCTGGTGTCTGATCTCGAGGAGGATCCGAAACATATCATCGATCCCGCCAGAGTAATGCAGGTGGCTCCCGTGAGTCTAAATCGTCTTCCTCCTGGTAAGACGTTCGTACCAGTACCTGATCGGGAGAAGATTCTACACTGGGGTCATTCGTCTAAACTAGCTGGCCACGCCGGTCAGAAAAAGACCCTCCAGCTTATTACCCGGCACTACTGGTGGCCTAACCTGCACAAGGATGTAATAGACTTTGTTTCTGCCTGTGTGTCCTGCGCCCGCAACAAAGTTCCGAGACACCTGCCGGCCGGCCGCCTCCTACCTCTGCCAGTACCTGCTGCCCCCTGGCAGCATATAGCGATGGACTTCATTACTGATCTACCCGTCTCTGCCGGTTGTACGGTCATTTGGGTGGTCGCTGACCGCTTCTCCAAGATGGCTCACTTCATTCCACTGCCAGGTCTTCCGTCTGCACCCGAGCTGGCTAAAGACTTTATCCGCCACATCTTCCGTCTTCATGGCCTGCCCCGTCACATCGTGTCGGATCGTGGGGTACAGTTCACTTCCCGTTTCTGGAGAGCCACTTGTAAATTGCTGGACGTCACCCTGGACTTCTCCTCCGCTTACCACCCACAGTCTAATGGTCAAGTGGAGCGGATCAATCAGAACCTGACCAGTTACCTTCGGCACTTCGTTAATGCCCACCATTCTGACTGGGTGGATCTCCTGCCATGGGCCGAATTCTCGTACAACAATCACGAGAGCGAGTCTTCCTCCAAATCCCCGTTTTTTGTAGTCTACGGTCAGCATCCTCGGATCCCGTTTCCCGTCTCCACCTCGGCGGACAATCCGGCTGCGGAATCTCTTGTTAACAAATTTTCCTCCATATGGGAGAGTACCCGGTCCGCACTCCTTCTGTCATCCGAGCGTATGAAAAGACACGCTGACAAAAAACGTCTGGACCCTCCTCAATTCCGCCCTGGGGATAAAGTCTGGCTCTCGTCCAAATATGTCCGGCTCAAGATCCCTTCCTATAAGTTAGGGCCTCGGTTCATCGGCCCACTGGAGGTCATCAGTCAGATCAACCCGGTGGCCTATAAATTGAAACTCCCGGCCAACTTACGGATCCCTAACTCCTTCCATGTGTCTCTCCTCAAACCTGTAGTGCTTAACTCTTTTTCCAAGTCTACAGGTACGCCTCCTGCTCCGGTTTCTGCTGAGGACGAGTTTGAGGTAGAGAACATTCTTGCCACCAAAAGGGTAAGAGGAAAGACCTTTTTTCTGGTAGATTGGAAGGGGTTTGGTCCTGAGGAGAGAACGTGGGAGCCCCGGGAGAACATCCATGCCCCTCTCATCCTAGCTAAATTTCTGTCTGGCCTAAAAAAGGGGGGGCCTAAAGGGGGGGGTACTGTAGTGCCGGCGTCCCTGCCCTCTGCTAGGCAGGGACGCTGCTCCTCTCACCGCTCTGCTCCGTGCCCGGCTTCCTCCCCCCGCTCTGCTGTCAGCGCGCGCTCCGTCCCGGCGTCCTCCTCCTGCTCTGCTCTCAGCGCGCGCTCCTTCCCGGCCCCTGTGCTTAGGGCGCGCGCGCGCGCGCTCCCCTCCTCTTAAAGGGGCCGCGCGCGCCGCCCTAAAGAGTCCCCGGCCAATGGCCGGAGGACTTCATCATATATAAGGCACCTCCTCCAAAATGGAGGTGCCCGAGCAATGTTGTTTGCACCTGTGTCTCACCTGTGCTTCAGCCCTCAGGTCCCGTTGCCAGTTACCTGCCAGTTTCCTGCCAGTTTCCTGCTAGTTACCTGCCAGTACCTGCCAGTTACCTGCCTGATTCCTGCCTGAATACTTGTTACCTGTCTGCCAGTCTGAGGTCCGACGGTCTGCCTTACTACTCCTGTCAGTCTGTCTAAAGGACCAGCCTGCCCGCTCACCTGGGAGCGCATATCAGCTACCTGCCTGCTTGCCTGAGGTCCGACGGTCTGCCTTACTACTCCGGTCAGTCTGTCTATGGACCAGCTTGCCCGCTCACCTGGGAGCGCTTCTCCGTTATCTGCCTGCTTGCCAGCCCGGAGGCTCCGTTGTCACGTGCTGTGACCACCAGCTACTCCAGACTCTTGCCCGCTCACCTGGGAGCGCATCTCCGTTACCTGCCTGCTTGCCAGCCCGGAGGTCCCGTTGTCACGTGCGGTGACCATCAGCTATTCCAGAGACTCTTGCCCGCTCACCTGGGAGCGCTTCTCCGTTACCTACCTGCCAGCCCGGAGGTTCCGCCGTCACGTGCCGTGACCACCTGCTATTCCAGAGACTCTCGCTTGCTCACCTGGGAGCACACATCTACCACCTGCCTGCTAGCCTACCCGGAGGCTCTGCCATCACAGGTCGTACCTACCCCTTACCCAGAGACTGCCCTGATCACTTGCCGTAACTCCCTGTCCGTTCACCCAGAGACTGCCACCCGCTCCCTTACAAGGGCCGCCCCCTTGTATAGTAGCTCAGAGGTTCCGCCTCCCGGACCCGTTACAGTCCGCCTCCCGGACCCGTTACAGTATATACAGGTGCATCTCACTAAATTAGAATATCTTCAAAAAGTTAATTGATTCCAGTTCTTCAATACTGTTTCAGTATGCTCCACAATCATGAGGAAGACTGCTGACTTGACAGATGTCCAGAAGGCAGTCATTGACACACTCCACAAGGTCCTAGAGTTCCAATTTTCATTTGGAAATCAAGGTCCCAGAGTCTGGAGGAAGAGTGGAGAGTCCACAATCCAAGCTGCTTGAGGTCTAGTGTGAAGGCTCCACAATCAGTGATGGTTTGGGGGGCCATGTCATCTGCTGGTGTAGGTCCACTGTGTTTTATCAAGACCAAAGTCAGCACAGCCGGCTACCAGGACATTTTACAGCACTTCATGCTTGCCTCTGCCCACAAGCTTTTTGGAGATGGAAATGTCATTCTCCAGCAGGACTTGGCCCCTGTCCACACGGCCAAAAGTACCAATACCTGGTTTACACACAACAGTATCACTGTGCTTGATTGGCAGCAAACTCGCCTGACCTTAACCCCATAGAGAATCTATTATAGAGAATCTATGGGGTATTGTCAAGAGGTAGATGAGAGACACCAGACCCAACAATGCAGATGAGCTGAAAGACAGCTTTTTGTATTGAAGAACTGAAATAAATTAACTTTTTGATGATATTCCAATTTAGTGAGATGCACCTGTATATGGAGCAGTGGGACCATCATGCTATATATATGGAGGAGTGGGGGCATCATACTAAATATAGAGCAGTGTGTGTGTGTCACCCCAGGCCTGGATGCCACAAACAATAATCTGTTTCTGAAAGCAGGAGGGAGGTCCCCTGGTTAGGGACTATTAGCATACAGCACCTCCTGTCCCAGGCCAGCAGGGGGAGCTGGCTGCCCCTATAAAAGCTGGAACTGGTGGCAGGGTTAGAGAGAACTGTAAGACCTAGCTCAGGAGTGAGACTAGTCCCAGAGAAGGAGGGACAGTTCAGCTGTAGCTGAGGAGTCCGTGAGGCACAGGAGAAACTGCAAGCCAGGGACAGAGGCGACGAGAGCCGGTCCTGGCAGAGAACCAATCTACCGGACATTGGGGTCCGAGGCTGTCAGGGTTACAAGCCCAGCAGCAGAGAACCAACCTGCGAGGGATTTCAGGTCCCTTGGCCTAAGAAGCCTGGAGGCTCCGCCACACAGAGGGACCAGTACATCGAGGAGCAAGCAACAGGTACCCAAGGCCTGAGTCGCAAGCCATACAGGAGAGAAGTACACGGCCAGCTCAGGGACGTGGGCTATTACACCACGAAAAGGGGGATAGTCAGAAAGAGCATAGAGAGAACGGTAGGCCTACACACTCACCCTGACCAGTGGGGCTCGCCCGAATGCTCTCAGACACCCAGGCCCATTCCTAACCGGTACTGTTGGGTCATTAATAATATCTACAATAAAGACCCTGAACTGTTTGAAGCAGACTCTGAACTATTACTATTGCGGCCTGCACTATCACCCCCAACATCCACCTACACTGCCCTGAGGCTACACTCTTCCCGTGGGGAATTATCCTACCCCTGTGCTGCACACCAACACCAGCCTCAGCGGTCTGCCTTGCAGCAGCGGTTATCTCCAATCGCAATCCACGGGTGGCGTAGTCGGACATTCAAAACACTGATAAATAGACTGCCACCATTTGGTCTGACCACCCTGAGCCACGGGATCGGGTTGCCACTACTACCCCCATCAGCACCGTACACTAGAAGGCCCGGTTCCGGGTACCCCACGGCCCAGGGGGCGAGTCAGCTTTGGCGTAGTCGGTAGAATTGTGACCAACCCGCAACAAACGGGTATTGCGTGCCTGGAAAAGACTGTATACATATCTGAGTGAAGTTTCCCTCCATTCAGGGCCATTTCCCGCCAATCGGAGCGTTTCCTGCCATCGGGCGCCATCTTCGGGACGCCACGCCTACGCTGAGACGCTGCTCAAGGTCCTGGAAGGAGATCCAGCGGATGCCGACGTCATCACCGAGCAAAGCAAGGTCCTCGCCCAGAGCATCGCGAGCGGAGCCGCGGCCTACAGAAGAGGATCGCCAGAAGGTAGGCCACAGTTAACTAGGGGGGAGGAAGATGTCGGACGCGGAGGGACCCTCTACCACCAGCGTAGCCGCTGCAGCTGTGATGCCGTTTTCCATGCCCTATATCCATAGGCGGATTATAATGAGGGCAATCCGGATTGCCCTCATTATATGTGCGGGCCGCCGCGGCACATAGCGGTAGCAGTGGCGGGAGGGGGGGGCCCGGACCGCTCCCCCAGCAGCGGCCGCCGCTACTTCTTCATCCGCCGGGCCAGCACTGCAGCAGTTAACTTCCCTGTGCTGGCCCGGCCGCATCACTGCTAGGAGACATGGCCCTGTGCGCGGCTGTGTCTCCTAGCTGTGACGTCACACAGTGCGCCCCGGCCTGCAGTGCTGCACCGGAAAAGAGAGAGAGCAGGCAGGAGGAATTGAGCCGGGGGATTGTGAGTGTGTGTGTGTGTGGGCAGATGTGTGTGTGGGCAGGTGTGTGTGTGTTTGTGGGCAGGTGTCTGTGGGGGCAGGTGTCTGTGTGGGCAGGTGTGTGTGTGTATATGTGTGTGTATATGTGTGTGTGTCTGTGTGGGCAGGTGTGTGTGTATATGTGTGTGTGTGTATATGTGTGTGTGTGGGGGGGGGCAGGTGTGTGTGTGGTCAGGTGTGTGTATATGGGTGTGTGTGTGTGTTTGCGGGCAGGTGTCTGAGTGAGCAGATGTGTGTGTGGGCAGGTGTGTTTGTGTGTGGGCAGGTGTGTGTGTGTGGGCAGGTGTGTGTGTGTGTGGGCAGGTGTTTGTGTGTGTGTCGGCAGGTGTGTATGTGTGTGGGCAGGTGTGTGTGTGTGTGTGTGTGGGCAGGTGTGTGTGTGTGGGCAGGTGTGTTTGTGTGTGGGCAGGTATGTTTGTGTGTGGGCAGGTGTGTGTGTGTGTGTGGGCAGGTGTGTGTGTGTGTGTGGGCAGGTGTGTATGTGTGTGGGCAGGTGTGTGTGTGTGTGTGGGCAGGTGTGTGTGTGTCTGTGTGGGCAGGTGTGTGTGTGTCTGTGTGGGCAGGTGTGTGTGTGTGTGTATATGTGTGTGTGTGTGTGGGCAGGTGTGTGTGTGTGTGTATATGTGTGTGTGTGTGGGCAGGTGTATGTGTGTGTGTGTGTGGGCAGGTGTGTGTGTGTGTGTGTGTGTGTGGGCAGGTGTGTGTGTGTCTGTGTGGGCAGGTGTGTGTGTGTGTATATGTGTGTGTGTGTGTGGGCAGGTGTGTGTGTGTGTGTATATGTGAGTGTGTGTGGGCAGGTGTGTGTGTGTGTGTGTGTGTGGGCAGGTGTGTGTGTGTGTGTGTGTGGGCAGGTGTGTGTGTGTGTCTGTGTGGGCAGGTGTGTGTATATGTGTGTGTGTGTGGGGGGGGGGCAGGTTAGAAAGTCTTGCCCTGTTGAACACTACACCTGACTTGAGGCCACCACCTCTTGGTTGTCCAATGTTCTTGCTTCTCTAGGGCTCTTCTCAGATATTCATTATACCAGCTCCCCAGAATACCAAAGTTAGGGTGGGTGACCGCGAGCCCTGGTGGTGGTCATAACTGCGGCCACCCAGGGGCAATACTCCATAACAACAATCCCCTGAGGTGGTGTAGGATGTAAGGACCTATTCACACTACATTCAGCGCTGCATTCAGGTCTTTACACAAGGCTTACAACTGAATCCCTGAAATTCAGGATTGTGCTGTCTGAAATGAGACATCTGAAAGCAGAGAAAATGGAGCCTAAAGATTCAGACTTTAGCCTTGGTTTGCCTTTGTTCAAATCAATGGCTATGTCAAGGCACATCTGAATGCCAATTTTCAGGGATTTAGATAGAAGCCTGGAAAGAGGAGATGAATGCATTGCAAAATTCAGTGTGAATAGGCCCTTATATCTGGAGTCTTGATATTGATGCCACAAGCATTTTACTTGTTTTTAACTTAAAAAAAAAATACACACACACAAATTATACACACACACACACACACACACTATACATACACACGCACTATACATACACACACATTATACACACACACACTATACATACACACACAGTATACATACACACACATTATACACACACACACACAATACATACACACACAGATGTGTATGTGGGCAGGTGTGTGTGTGTGGGCAGGTGTGTGTGTGTGTGGGCAGGTGTGTGTGTGTGATGTCTGTCTGTTTGTGTGTGTGTGTGTGGGCAGATGTCATTGTGTGATGTCTGTTTGTATGTATTTTTGTGTTTCAAATGTGTTTATGCGTGTCTGTATATGTTTGTGTGTGTGTATGACTGCATGCGGCCTCCTGCTGAGTATAGTTGGCGCCGTGCGGCCTCCTGATGTCTCTGGTGGGGCTCCGTGCATTATAGACGGCGCCGTGCGGCCCCCCGCTGTGTATAGATGGCTAAGTGCGCCCCCCGCTGTGTATAGATGGCTACGTGCGGCCCCCCGCTGAGTATAGATGTCGCCGTGCGGCCTCCTGCTGTGTATAGATGGCTACGTGCGGTCTCCCGCTGAGTATAGATGGCGCTGTGCGGCCTCCTGCTGTCTCTGGGGGGAGCGCCGTGAGGCATCTATACTCAGCAGGAGGCCGCACATAGCCATCTATACACGTATACTCAGCAGGAGGCCGCACGTAGCCATCTATACGGTGCCATCTATACACAGCAGGAGGCCGCACGGCGCCATCTATACACAGCGGGAGGCCGCACGGCGCCATCTATACACAGCGGAAGGCCGCACGGCGCCATCTATACACAGCGGGAGTCTCAGTGCTTTGCAAGAGCAGTCAATAAATTCTGCTTGACTAATTCTGAGCACCATAAAGTCTGGTTCGCTTCTAACCTGCTGTCTTCATTTTCAGCTTGCTGAATTCTAACTCATTTACTGTCATTCGAGACGATGCCTTTGCTGGTCTCTTTCACCTTGAATACCTGTAAGTGCTCCACTTAATGTCATATTTTTGATTCTGTTCTTCTTCATCTTTTGGCATGTGCAATTGTATGAGCAAGTATTCATATGAATTTATGACCTACTTAAACCTTTGAGGACCTTAAATTTTATTCAATCAAATTTTTTTCCAGTTTAAAACTATGGGACATATATGTGCCTTGGTCCTCAAAGGGTTTTTAAAGGGGCTGCAAACATAAATACGAAAAAAATAATTCAATTAGTGCTTTATGTGTTCATTTAATTTTCATTTGAAGTCCATTTTTTTTATATACCTTGAAATTAAACCCTACCCCATGGAATGAAGCTCTACCTACATAACATCTGAGAGCTACATGGATCCCGCTTGTGAGGTGCCTGTCCGTCACTACTATTCAGTTTTAGGGTCCACTCACTAAGCCATATATTCTCTCATGCAAGAGAATAGGGCCAATTATGCTAATGATACTGGGCTCAAACTCTGTCAGAGCTTCAACTGAGTGTGATCCGATTCTCTCGCAGCACAGATATGGAGAAGATGGAGAACTTAATTTCTCCATCTTCTCCATAGTCTCTGTGAGTGTTCATCGGACTGCACTTGGATGACATCCGAGTGCAGTCCAATGTTTTACGTGCACCCATAGACTTGTATGGGTGCACATGGTCCGAATATCGAATGAGATTATTTTCTCATGCCAATAATCGCACTGTCCCATAGTATAACATAGGGCCGAGTCCTATCCGATAAAACATCACATAGCATTCGGCCGTGTTATACGACAGTGTGAGCGAGCCCTTAGAGTCAAGGAATATTTACATGCAAATGATGATATTACTCTCCAAGTGTATATTTTTTTAGGCGAGTTCATAGTAAATGCTTTGCATTTTTGACATGTGATCAACTAAAGAACAAGAAAGATTTAGGACCTTCCCTATAGAGAAACGGAAAATAGTTTGGAGGACTTGCATGTCCTTTTTTATTTATTATGAGAAAATCATAAAAGATCCCGTTTTTTAACCATGCTGTGACTTTCTGCTGAGGGAGAGGGAGAGAGCTGCCCTATTCAGAGTCTGTAATAAGACCTGCTGACAAAAGTGTTGAAGATACAGTCTAATGTGAATTAACAATAAAAAAAAGTTAATTTAACAAATGGCTTGTATTTTTTTTAATACAAACTTTTTTGTCTTTACAGCTCTTTTAAAGGGAATCTGTCATGAGGTTTTTGCCACCTAATCTGAGAGCAGCATAATGTAGGGTTAGAGGCACTGATTCCAGTAATGTGTCACTTACTGGGCTGCTTAGTGTTGTTTTGATAAAATCATTGATTTGTCAGAAGGTAATTATCACTAGATGACTAGTAAGTTCTGTAGGACCCCACCCCCATCACTGATCAGTAGATTTCTGTGTACACTGAGCATGGGCAGAAAGCTGCCAATCAGTGGTGTGGGTGGGGCTATACAGAGCGCAGCATTCAGAGAGCTGCTAGATCTGCAGCAGATAAAACGGTGATTTTCTCAAAATGACAACAAGCAGCTGAAAAAGTGACACATCGCTGGAATCAGGGTATCTGCCCCAATATTGTGCTGCTCTCAGATGAGGCAGCACAATTAATATTATGCCAAATTAATTTCCTGTGAACTATCACATGATCTATCACAGGGGATCATGTGA
Source organism: Phyllobates terribilis (assembly GCF_046119375.1). Taxonomy (NCBI): domain Eukaryota; kingdom Metazoa; phylum Chordata; class Amphibia; order Anura; family Dendrobatidae; genus Phyllobates; species Phyllobates terribilis. Next base: position 988,568 of record NW_027363159.1, on the reverse strand, counting down.
CATGTCACGTGATAAATCAGGTGTGTGGAGGGGGCCCGCGCCTTCTAAACTGCCCGGGGCCCTTGCTACTCTTAATCCACCCCTGCCTATATCCCCGGAGCGGCCTGGATGCCCAGTATGCCGGCGAGTCGCATACCTTGGGCGACTTTAAAGAAAGGCTGTATAGCCTGTTCAAAGTTTATCCCCTGACAGAAGAACAGAAGGTAAGCATACTGATAGGGCAGTTAACTGGTGCGGCCCAGCGGGAGGTAAAGTCTTGGACAGCTGAGGAGAAAAGGACTGTAAGGGGGGTTCTGACCCGTCTACGGGACACCTTTGATACCCGTACCTCAGCAGAAATCAAAATGCGGTTCTATGGATGTAAGCAGCGAGCTCAAGATAGCATCCGAGATTATGCCCTAAATTTACAGGAAGCCTTAGGGGCAATTAAGCAAGCTGACCCTGGCAGCGTGCAGGATACAGATAAACTATTGACTGACCAGTTCATAGAAGGTCTGCTGTCCAGCGCCCACAGAACCCAGCTGCGCCTCATGGCCCTACAGAACCCCGATTTGACTTTTGCACAGTTCAAAGATAGGGCCATCCAGGTGCTCCGAGAACCTGCACCGGGTGGCGCTGTAGCTTCCCGGCGCCCTGCCATCCCTTACCACCAGGGGGCGGCGCCCTATCCCGCAAACCTTGTGGGGGCTGATGCGCAGGCCCTAAATCCATCCCCGCCTGCAAACCTCCACCATCAGGTCCAAGAACTAACAAAGAGTGTTGCTGCATTGACCAGGACCGTACAGTCGTTACAGATGGACCTGTCAGGACCAATCAAGCTGGCTTCCAGTCCGGAGGATGTCCCGTGGCGTCGACGGAGGAGGATCCCGTCATTCAGAGGGAGGCCCGCCGATCATTACACTGAGGATGGACAGCCGATTTGCCGCCGTTGCAGCCAGCCGGGACACGTAGCCAGGTACTGTACTTTAAATGGGTCCGACCTGGGGCAAAGGGCCAACCCCCAGGCATAAGGTCATCAGGCCCATCTAATTGGCGTGATAAGTACGTAGGGGGACGCCCGGTTTTACCCGTAGTGCTGGACGGTATCCCCATGAGTTCACTGCTGGACACCGGGTCCCAAGTGACTACCATCCCCTATGTACTTTTCAAGCAGTACTGGAGTGACACTGATATAACTCGTTATCCAGACGATGACTTGAGCATCATCGCCAGCAATGGTCAACCCGTGCCGCAGGTGGGGTTCAGAGAGATGACCATTAAGATTGGTAAAGTTGAACTGCCGGCACAGGGAGTGATCATTGTGGACATTGACCATCGAGAAAGTCACCCTAAAATAACCTTGGGTACTAATGTGATTGAAAATTGTCTTTCAGAAGTAATTGTAATTTTTCAGCAGGTGGCGATGAATGCGAGCTCCAGCCAAGAGAGGGTCCTCCAGAAGGAGATAAGAGCCCTGATGAGATGGCAACAGGTAGAACTGTCTGGTGGTGAGATCGGTAGCGTGAGGATGAGCGACTCGTTCCCCATTGCTATGCCCCCCAAAAGTGAAATGATCTGGTGTCGGACTGCAATCGGGTTAAGAGGGAGAGACTACCAAGCCATGGTAGAACCCGTGTACTCAGACAGCAGGCCCACCATTTTGACAGCCCGGGGGGTGGTCTATGTCCGCCATGGAAGGGTGCCCGTCCGGATCTTAAACATTGGGGAAAGGGAAGTACATTTGCCCCGGTACGCTACACTAGCCAAATTGTATACTGTTGAACACAATGCTGTCAGGGCCGTGGAACCCTTGCCTCCATCTCCCCAGGCGGAGGGTAATGGTTCCCAGAAACCCAAGGAGGACTGGTGCCAGAAACTCCACGTGGGTGCTGACTCCACTCCCTTGCACCAAAAACAAGGACTCTACCGGGTGGTTCAAGAGTACGAGAGAATCTTTAGTAAGCACCCGCTAGACTTCGGCAGAGTGAAAGGAGTAGAACACCACATCCCCACGGGGAGCCACCCACCAATTGCTGAAAGATACAGACCTGTACCACCCCGCACACTATCAGAACGCAAAGGGCATTCTGAGAGAAATGAAGGAAGCCAGGGTCAATAGAGACAGTTGTAGCCCCTGGGCAGCCCCCTTGGTTCTGGTAAAAAAGAAAGACGGTACTATGAGAATGTGCGTGGACTATAGAGAAGTCAATCGTATCACCCATAAAGATAAATACCCGTTGCCTAGAATAGAGGAGTCTTTGGCCGCACTAAAATCAGCTAATTTCTTCTCTACTTTGGACCTTACTAGTGGGTACTGGCAGGTTCCTGTGGCAGAGGCTGATAAGGAGAAGACCGCCTTCACCACCCTGATGGGATTAAGTGAATTCAACTATATGCCGTTCGGGCTCTGCAACGCACCCGGGACCTTCCAGAGGCTGATGGAATGCTGTCTAGGGCACCGAAACTTTGAGACGGTCCTACTTTACCTGGACGACGTGATTGTCTATTCGAAGACTTACGAGGACCATCTAAAGCACCTGGCCGAGGTGTTCGAGGCCCTGGCAGGCTTTGGCATGAAAGTGAAACCCTCCAAGTGCCATCTGTTAAAGCCGAAGGTACAGTACCTGGGACACCTGGTGAGTGCAGAAGGAGTAGCCCCCGACCCTGACAAAATCACGGCAATAAAGAACTGGCCAAGCCCCTCTAACATAAAAGAAGTGAGGCAGTTCCTCGGGTTGGTAGGCTACTACCGAAGGTTCATCCCCAGGTTCACCAAGATGGCAGCCCCTATGCAGGACCTCCTTATAGGACAATCTAAGACCAGAAGCCAAAAGCCACCCTTCAAGTGGGACAAGCCAGAAGAGGAGTCCTTCCGCCAGCTGAAGATGGCCCTCACGGGGGATGAGAACCTGGCCTACCCTGATTATGGCCAGCCTTTTATCCTCCACACAGACGCCAGTAATGTGGGGCTGGGAGCCGTACTGTCACAGAACCAACAGGGCAGAGAAAGGGTGATCGCGTACGCCATCCGGAAGCTGAGGCCCACCGAGAGAAACCCGGAGAATTACAGCTCCTTTAAGCTGGAGTCCTTGGCAGTGGTGTGGGCCGTAACAGAACGTTTCAAGCATTACGTGGCCTCTGTGAAGTTCACTGTGTACACGGACAACAATCCGTAGACACATCTGGACAATGCGAGACTTGGTGCCCTAGAGCAGCGGTGGATGGCCCGGCTAGCAAACTATGACTTCACCATCAAGTACCGGGCAGGCCGAGCCAATGCCAATGCAGATGCCCTATCGAGAATGCCCCACTTGCCCGATGAGGGAGAAGATCCAGACGAGTTGGAGGAAATAGAGCTCCCTGCATTCCACCGGTACGGGGCCACTCAGTACTCCCACCTTGTAAGAGACAAAGACTTGACCACTGTCATGTTCAATTCCTTACCTCACCACGGCTGGGCTGAAACGCAAGATAGTGACCCTGCAATTCGCCTGGTGAAAGACCTCTTGACCCAGGCAGACGCTAGCCCTGGCTCGGACGCTCCAGAGGAAGCCAAGCAGTTATGGAAGGAGAAAAGCAGGCTATTCCTCTACGAAGGTAAGCTGTGCAGAAGGCTTGTCAACCACCGGACGCACGAGCTGACCTGGCAGGTAGTGGTCCCGAGACGAGATGCAGCAATGGTACTGGAGGCCTACCATGACAGAGCGGGACACTTCGGGTGGAAGAAACTGGAGTTCCTACTGAGAGAGCGGTTCTACTGGGTCGGAATGAGAGGGGCCATAGAGAAGTGGTGCAGGGACTGTGGCCCATGTAACCTCAGAAGGAAGGCGGTACCAGCCAGAAGACGCCCTTGATGCCCATCGTCACCAGGCAGCCTCTTGAGCTGGTAGCTCTGGACCATGTGAAACTGGCTCCAAGCCGGTCGGGCTACGTCTATGCCCTGACAATAGTGGACCACTATTCCCGGTTCCTGCTGGTGGTTCCTGTTAAAGACTTGACAGCCCAAACAGCGGCCAGAGCCTTCCAACAACACTTCTGCCATCCACACGGGTATCCGGAACAGGTCTTGACAGATCAAGGTCCAGCGTTTGAGGCTGAAATCTTCCAGGAGTTCTGCAACCTCTACGGCTGTAAGAAGATTCGGACAACGTCTTACCACCCACAAACCAACGGGCTGTGTGAGAAAATGAATAATATCGTCATTGATCTCCTCAAAACGTTGCCCCTGGAAGAACGCAGCCTGTGGCCGGAGAAGCTGCCAGACCTGATAGACTTATACAACCATATCCCGGTGAATGCTACAAATTGCACCCCGGCTTACCTGATGAGGGCAAGACCAGGTAAGCTGCCGATAGACCTGGAGATGGGAGTCCTGACCCCCGAGGACACCTCCCCAGACGCGGACTGGGATACGGAACTGCAGCTACAGTACAAGAAGGTACAGGAGAGTGTGGAGAGGAGTCTGGCTCAAGCGAGAGAAAAGCAAGAGAGGCTCTTCAACCAACACGCCCCTGCTGGTCCCCTGGAACCTGGTGAGCAGGTCCTGAAGCGGAAGAGAAGGCTTCACAAGCTAGATGACCAGTGGGAGAGCGACCCGTACACAGTACTGCAGTCCAACCACAACAACCCGAAGGTATGTGTAATTACCAAGGTTGGAGGAGAAACCACTAGCACCGTCTCCAGACACCACCTAAAAAGGTGCCCCGAGCAACTACAGAGTGCAGGAGAAGATCAAGATGACCTTGAACCCGCAGAAGACAAGAAAGAAATGATCAGCACAGTTCTTGGAGAGTTCCCCCGGTCCTGGACTCGGATAAATGATGCAATAGTGGTACCCGTCCTACACTTCCTTCAACCAACCCAGCAGGAACCTACAGGAGAGCAGGAGGAATCAGAAGACCAAGCAGCCCTAGAGGCAGAAGAACCCATGCCAGCAGCCCAGGAGAGTCAACCCTCTGCTGACAGTGAGCCTGCCATACCTGCGGTAAGCCAAAGGACCCGCAGATAGCTGCCTGCACTGCCTGTAAACCCAGCAAGTAGCTGTACCCTGAATGCTAGTGGGGAAAGTCAGGTTAGACCACCACCAGACAGTGGGTTACGCAGGTCAACCCGGAGCACTAGGGGGCAAATACCAGCTCGCTGGAAGATCTAAATGCTGTATATTGTAAATGTTTTATGTTTGTTGCCTGGTTGCTAATTATGTTTTTCCAGTCTTTCTAGTTCATGGACTAACAGGTTATGGACGCTGAATAACCGGAACTATCTTGTAGATAGTTGCACTTGGTGCCCTCTTTCGAAGATGGCCACGGAAGAAAAATCTGTCTGGTGTGGCCTCCTTGTGGCCCAAAGTAGAGAGCTCAGCCTTGTCGCCACGCCCAAGGCCAGGAAATTGGGGTTTATGAAAACAGGTCCCCACACCGTGGAAAACTTCACCTTGTTGGGTGAAATGGACACCCGGTCACGGAAGCGCCGTGACCTCAAGGACAAAATATACTTGTATATATGTTATGTTGTCATTTATACCCTGTATTTGTGTTTCCTGTTTAGTCCGGAGTACTACATTTTACTAGGGGAGAATGTGTCACCCCAGGCCTGGATGCCACAAACAATAATCTGTGTCTGAGAGCAGGAGGGTGGTCCCCTGGTTAGGGACAATTAGCATACAGCACCTCCTGTCCCAGGCCAGCAGGGGGAGCTGGCTGCCCCTATAAAAGCTGGAACTGGGGGCAGGGTTAGAGAGAACTGGAAGACCTAGCTCAGGAGTGAGACTAGTCCCAGAGAAGGAGGGACAGTTCAGCTGTAGCTGAGGAGTCCGTGAGGCAGAGGAGAAACTGCAAGCCAGGGACAGAGGCGACGAGAGCCGGTCCTGGAAGAGAACCAATCTACCGGGCATTGGGGTCCGGGGCTGTCAGGGTTACAAGCCCAGCAGCAGAGAACCAACCTGCGAGGGATTTCAGGTCCCTTGGCCTAAGAAGCCTGGAGGCTCCGCCACACAGAGGGACCTGTACAGCGAGGAGCAAGCAACAGGTACCCAAGGCCCTAGTCGCATGCCATACAGGCGAGAAGTACACGGCCAGCTCAGGGACGTGGGCTATTACACCACGAAAAGGGGGATAGTCAGAAAGAGCATAGTGAAAACGGTAGGCCTACACACTCACCCTGACCAGTGGGGCTCACCCGAATTCTCTCAGACACCCAGGCCCATTCCTAACCGGTACTGTTGGGTCATTAATAATATCTACAATAAAGACCCTGAACTGTTTGAAGCGGACTCTGAACTCTTACTATTGCGGCCTGCACTATCACCCCCAACATCCACCTACACTGCCCTGAGGCTACACTCTTCCCGTGGGGAGTTATCCTACACCTGTGCTGCACACCAACACCAGCCTCAGTAGTCTGCCTCGCAGCGGCGGTTATCCCTGATCGCAATCCACTGGTGGCGTAGTCGGACATTCAAAACGCTGATAAATAGACTGCCACCATTTGGTCTGACCACCCTGAGCCACGGGATCGGGTTGCCACTACTACCCCCATCAGCACCGTACACTAGAAGGCCCGGTTCCGTGTACCCCACGGCCCAGGGGGCGAGTCATGTGCATCAAATTATACATACACATATGGGGCAGTGGGGCTTCATACTATATACAGGTGCTTCTCACAAAATTAGAATATCATCAAAAGTTAGTTTATTTCAGTTCTTCAATGCAAAAAGTGAAACTCCTATATTATATAGAGTCATTACACACAGAGTGATCTATTATATAGAGTCATTACACAGAGGGATCTATTATATAGAGTCATTACACACGGAGGGATCTATTATATAGAGTCATTACACACAGAGGGATCTATTATATAGAGTCATTACACACAGAGGGATCTATTATATAGAGTCATTACACACAGAGGGATCTATTATATAGAGTCATTACACACAGAGGGATCTATTATATAGAGTCATTACACACAGAGGGATCTATTATATAGAGTCATTACACACAGAGGGATCTATTATATAGAGTCATTACACACAGAGGGATCTATTATATAGAGTCATTACACACAGAGGGATCTATTTTAAGTGTTTATTTCTGTTAATGTTGATGATTATGGCTTACAGCCAATGAAAACACAAAAGTCATTATCTCAGTAAATTAGAATACTTCATAACAACAGCTTGAAAAATGTTTTTAAAATCCGAAAAGCTGGCCTACTGAAATGTATGTTTAGTAAATGCCCTCAATACTTGGTCGGGCTCCTTGTGCATCAATTACTGCATTAATGCGGCAATGTGGCATGGAGGCGATCAGCCTGTGGCGCTGCTGAGGTGTTATGGAAGCCCAGGTGGCTTTGATAGCAGCCTTCAGCTCATCTGTATTGTGGGGTCTGGGGTCTCATCTTCCTCTTGACAATACCCCATAGATTCTCTATAATAGATTCTCTATGGGGTTAAGGTCAGGCGAGTTTGCTGCCAATCAAGCACAGTGATACTGTTGTGTGTAAACCAGGTATTGGTACTTTTGGCAGTGTGGACAGGGGCCAAGTCCTGCTGGAGAATGACATTTCCATCTCCATAAAGCTTGTGGGCAGAGGGAAGCATGAAGTGCTGTAAAATGTCCTGGTAGACGGCTGCGCTGACTTTGGTCTTGATAAAACACAGTGGACCTCCACCAGCAGATGACATGGCTCCCCAAACCATCACTGATTGTGGAGACTTCACACCAGACCTCCAGCAGCTTGGATTGTGGCCTCTCCACTCTTCCTCCAGACTCTGGGACCTTGATTTCCTAATGAAATGCAAAATTTACTTTTCATCTGAACACAACACCTTGGGCCACTGAGCATCAGTCCAGGTCTTTTTCTCTTTGGCCCAGGTAAGACGCTTCTGGCGTTGTCTATTGGTCATGAGGGGCTTGACACAAGCAATGCGACACTTGTAGCCCATGTCCTGGATACGTCTGTGTGTGGTGGCTCTTGAAGCAGTGACTCCAGCAGCAGTCCACTCCTTGTGAATCTCCCCCAAATTTTTGAATGGCCTTTTCTTAGCAATCCTTTCAAGGCTGCGGTTATCCCGGTTGCTTGTGCACCTTTTTCTACCACACTTTTTCCTTCCACGTCCATTAATATGCTCGGATACAGCACTCTGTGAACAGCTGCTTCTTTAGCAATGACCTTTTGTGGCTTACCCTCCTTGAGGAGTGTGTCAATGACTGCCTTTTGGACATCTGTCAAGTCAGCAGTCTTGCCCATGATTGTGAAGCCTACTAAAACAGACTAAGGGACCTTTTTAAATGCTTAGGAAGCCTTTGCAGGTGTTTCTTGTTAATTCTAATTTACTGAGATAGTGACTTTTGTGTTTTCATTGGCTGTAAGCCATAATCATCAACATTAGCAGAAATAAACACTTAAAACAGATCACTCTGTTTGTAATGACTCTGTATAATATATGAGTTTCACTTTTTGGATTTAAGAACTGAAATAAATTCACTTTTTGATGATATTCTAATTTTCTGAGAAGCACCTGTATGTAGCAGTGCGGCAATTATACTATATACAGTCAGGAGTATAAGTACTTGATACACTGATAATTTCGAAAGTTTTTCCACCTACAAAGAATGAAGAGGTCTGTTTTGTTCTACTTAACTGCTGCAACTTGGACCTTTAACAGGATTTATATTTCACCTATGAGAAAGCATACTATGTGTATTTGGCAGATTAACTCAGGCTTGTTTATGATAAACTGAATACCTGGATTGGAGTCCTATTTTTATACAGAATATTGACTATTAATGCTGGCAGAGTAAGTCTTAGGCTATATTCACACTAGGTGTTTTTTTCTGCAGCAAAACATAATCTCTTGACAGGAAAGAAGTAGCGTCAAAAACGCAGGTTTTGGTGTGTTTTTTTGCAGTGGTTCTTGGTGCATTTTTGGTGCGTTTTTCAGGATCCCAAAGTTCAGCTTTGCTTCCACCATAGACACATGAAAACAGGTCACCATTGCAAGACATATGTTCATGAAAAAGTACACATTACAAATGTAACAGGGGGCGGGTGGGGGGTGAATTGGTCTGGAATGGTTTATCTAAGACCCTGGCAGTGCATTGAATTTGTAGGACACTATTTACTTTCACATTATGGTTTGCCATTGAGTTGCTCAGGCATTGTTCATTTTCACACCTCCCTGGGCCACACGTGTTGTTCAATCTCACACCTAGCTCAACCAATGTTTACTTTGTAGGCATCACTAATTTAATTAAACTGTAATAATCCAAGCTGCTATCTCAGGTGACCAAGACAAGATGGTTTAAACTTGGGAAAATCACAAGAATAAATGTGTGTCACATACTTGCTTTTTTCACTAAAAACGCAGCAAAATGTTCACACTAGGCTTTTTTTCAGCATTTTTTTCCACCACCCTTTTTTTTAATGGGTGAAAAACGCTGAAACAAGTGACATACTCTATTGCAAAAAGCCATGGAAAGCACAAAATACTGAGGACAAATAAGCAAGCTTTGTGCATGAGATTTCGGAAATCTCATAGACTTTGTTGGTACTGTAAAACGCAGCTGAAAATTTGCATAAAAAAGCCCGCTAAAAAAACGTCTAGTGTGAATATAGCCTTGTATAACGGTTCGCCAATGAGTTAGGATATATGACCACGATGCAGAAATGCTGCGGATTTTTCCTAAGCGTTTCTGCATCTCCCTGGGTTGTCAAGCGCTTTGCCAAGTGATTTTAGCATCACTTGGAAAAGTGCTTGACAACTTGGTCACACTATATAATTCCATGCAACCGTCATGGATTTATATAGTGTGACCAAGTTACAATGCTGCAAATGCAGCATCAATAATGAAAAAAAAGAATAATAATGGTGAAAAATAAAAAAAAACCATTATACTCATCTTCCGATGGTCCTCGATCTCCTTCTCCGGTGCGTCCGGTGTCTTTGGCGGATCACGGTGCTGTAAAAGGACCTTTCATGACGTCATTTAGTCATGTGACAGGTCACGCAACCGCCGATGTCAGCGGTCACGTGACCTGTCACATGACTAAATGGCATCATGGAAGGTCCTTTTACCACCGCGAGCAGCCGAAGAGCCAGCAGCACCGCCGGGAGCAGACAGGGGCCATCAGAAGGTAAGTATATGTTTATTTTTTATTTTAATTCTATTTTAACTACAGGTACTATGGTACCCGGGTCTGGAGGAGAGTCTCTTCATCTCCAGACCCGGGTACCATCCACGCATTGAGTCGCATAATATCCACATGTGTATTTGTAGTCATGCGGATGTTATGCGTTCCAATGCAAGTCAATGGCGGCTAAATCGCAGCGACTCTGCAAAATTAAAGGACGTGCTGCGGATTTTTCCGCAATGATAATCCGCAGCGGAAATCTCCGCGGCATGTGCACAGCACATGCGGATTATCATTGGGGACCATTGCAGACCTATCACCAAGCGTTTTTTAAGTGTTTCCGCAGCGAAAGTTACGCTGCAGAAACGCCTAAAAAACGCATAGTGGGCACACAGCCTTAAAAGTTCTATGGTGAAGAAAAACACGTGAGATAATAAATGCGAAATATACAATATTTCCCATAATATGACTGAGGATATCTTTAGGGTGTATTCACTGTTTTTTCTTCTGCAGCAATAAATGCTGTGTTTTACAGCACCATCTTAGTGAATGACATTTCTGAAATCTCATTCACATGCTGTTTTTTTTGCATTTTTTTAAAATCTGCAGCTTGTCAAGTCTTTCAGAGGTTTTGCAGCATTTTTCACCCATTCAAATGAATGGAAAAAAAAACACAAGTAAAAACACCTGAATTTTAAGCAGCGTTTTTCCTGCCTCCTTTGATTTTTGAGGTAGAAAAAAAATACTGCCAAAATCCAACTTGTGAACACACCTTTATCCTGGTTGTGTTCTAATTGGATATAAAATAGAACGGCCATGATAACATGGGTAGTTAATTGTATGGTGTTTTCACATTAAATATTACCAGGCCGCATTCTATTTGCGCAGAGCTGCTCCGTGAAGATTCTATCACAAGATTCCGTGATGACATCACAGGTGATGGTGACATCACTGCTCACAGTCGCTATATATGCAATGCACATAGGCTCACCCGTGCCTTTCTTGGCTCTATAGTGACTGATAGCACTTGCAGTTTTTCACTATGGCTGGAATTGTTTTGGACATTCCTCAGGTAAAAGCACTATTGATGATCCTTATGATCAATCGTCCTAACAGTGTGCTTCTACCACCCGATGGCGTCCTCAGCTTCACTCACCGGCTGGTGATGGAGCTAGTAAAGGATTGCCTGACCAAACACCGACAACGTCGTCTAACGTCAGACTATCTGACGGATTTACTTCAGAACATCAGGACATTACTACACCAGGTAAGTGGCGGACACTCTGCACAGAACATCTCAATATTAACAGATAATAATGGAGGGATAGAAGCTTTTTCTTCTAATATATCGTATTTTGCAGACCATAAGACGCACCAAAATTTTTTGGGAGGTAAATAGGAAAAACATTTATTATAATAAAATGGGGGTCTGTCTTATAGTCCGAATTTTCGGTTGCTTACTGAGGGGGGGTGGTGGCAGTGGAGCGAGGTCACAGGAGGCAGAGTCGCTGCTGCAGGAAGTCGGCAGTAGGAGTGGGGCGCTGCTGCGGGCTCCAAGCTGGGAGGAGCGGGGTGTCCAGAAGGTACGAGGCTGCGGGCCCTGGGCTTCAAGGAAATGTTAGCGGTAATTCAGGAGGGGAGGCCCTGCTCTGCTTATTGATTTCTCTGCAGTGGGCTTCAAGAAGTAGGCTGCTGGAGATGGCCAATACGCAGTTTGAGATCTCAGCTCCTCATTGAGCCGAGATCTAAATCTGCACATGCACTGCCTCCAGCGGCCATTTGCCTGAAGCCCACCGCCAGAAATTCAATGGGCAGAGCGGGGACTCCCCTCCTAAATCACCGCTAACATTTCCTTGAAGCCCAGGGCCCGCAGCCTCGCACCTCCTGGACACCCCGCTGGCCCGCAGGAGCGCCCCACTTCTACTGCTGGCTTCCTGCAGCAGTGACCCTACTTCCTGTGACCTCACTCCACCACAGCCACCCCCTGGTAAGCTACATTCAGACAATTATTATTATTAATAATCTGTCTGATATGCTGGGGTGGAGAGTTCCAGAGTAGGGGGGATGCACGGGAGAAATCTTGTATGCGATTGTGGGAAGAGGAGATAAGAGGGGAGTAGAGAAGAAGATCTTGTGAGGATCGGAGGTTGCGTGCAGGTAAGTACCGGGAGACTAGGTCACAGATATATGGAGGAGACAGGTTGTGGGTGGCTTTGCATGCCAAGGTTAGGGTCTTGAACTGGAGTCTCTGGGTAATGTGGAGCCAGTGACGGGATTGGCGGAGCGAGGGGAAAAGCCAGGGAATAGCGGGGGGACAGGTGGATTAGTCAGACAGCAGAGTTTAGGATAGATTGGAGGGGTGCGAGAGTGTTAGAAGGGAGGTCAAAAATTTTGGAAAAAAAGGCATCTTATAGTCCAAAAAATACGGTAAAACACAACGAGTCCCCAAATACAGTATGTAGTCATTGTATCTGCAGACAGAGAACCGATGTCACATACAATTTCCGCCTCCATTCTGATCGCTCTCATCTCAAAATTCTCCTTTCCATTTTTCCTTCTTTATAGGCTGAAGAAAGATCTCAGACTGAAGATTTGGCTGTCTTTAAAGAACTGGCCGAAAAAGTCCTGTCTATACTAGAACGCTCATTGGAACGCCCGGTAAGGATCAATATTAATAGACGTATCTTAATCCACCGTATCTGAGGAGACTTTCTGAGAAAAGGTCTGAAGATGGCGCGGGATTTGTATCGTTACAATTGGTGCATCTGTAAATGTTGGTTTAGTCCTTCATGATTTATGTATTTGGTGATTTAGTGAAATCTTCCACATAGTAATTATATATATTATATCTATCAGGAAACAACAGGAGGCGACGCCAAATATGGGCAAAATGTGACCCCGAAAATCCCTGACCCTAATAGGAGTCAGCCGGAGCTGAACAGCGATCTGATTACAGGTGAGCGATCACCCGACCTTCTACAAGGAATGTCCAGATATTACAGAGGACGGAGGATAATGTTAGATTTACTCTCTACTCTGTGTAATGGGAACCTGGCAGCACATTGTTACATATAGAAGTAGTGGTGTGACGGTATAGGCCATTGTCCCCTAATAATAATTGTTTGTAGAAATCCAATGTGCCAGTCAGGAGAAATGTAAAGTAGACACCATATTCAAATTAGAATGGAAGTGCACTGGGGGCGTGAAAGAAGAAATCCAAGTGCAGTGACACGCCCCCAGTGCACTTCCAGGCTAATTTGCAAATCTCTCCTATGTTTCAGCTCTCTTACCATCACTCATATGTGCAGCGTGGGTGGGGGCTTCCTCATTCATGTGCTGGAGGGTCCATTCTGCAGTGCTATAGCAAGTAACATGAAATAAATTAAATTTAAATTGCATTACTGCTCTAGAAAATGGGAAAAAACTAAGATACTGAGCACATAATTTGGCCAATTCATGAATGCCCAGCAGCCAATGACAAGGCGATCTTTTTGTTGGAATCCTCTCCTAATGTGAATCCTCTCCTAGGCTGAAGCCTACATTTATATGGGTAGGTAGGATCCTGTTGTAATTAAAACCACCCCGGGCTGATGGGTGGAGATAGGTTCCCAGCAAAAAAGGTCGCCTTGCCGTGACTGCTGGGCATGCATCGAGCAAAAGAAGGTCGCCTTGCCGTGGCTGCTAGGCATGCACCCAGCAAAACAAGGTCGCCTTGTCGTGACTGCTGGGCATGCACCCAGCAAAAGAAGGTCGCCTTGTCGTGACTCCTGGGCATGCACCCAGCAAAAGAAGGTCGTCTTGCCGTGACTGCTGGGCGTGCACCCAGCAAAAAAAAAGGTCACCTTGCCGTGGCTACTTGGCATGCACCCAGAAAAAGAAGGTCGCCTTGCCGTGGCTGCTGGCCATGCATGAATTGGCCAAATTATGCGCTAAGTATCTTCCTTTTATCCTATTTTATACAGCAGTAATGCAATTCAAATTTCATTTATTTCATGTTTACATGCTATAGCGTTACAGAGTGCAACTTTGTTAGTTATGTATTTGGATGGCTACTCTTAGTATGCACCTGTTCACACCCATTTTCTTTTCGGAAGTGATGGTCAGTCTTTTGTTATTTATGAAGGGGTTCCTCCATCATTTACATTACATTTATCTATGGATTCCCCGTATATTCTCATATTTAGAATCCCCATATAACGAGTATTAATCCCATTTACAGACATCTTGTCATTTCTCCGTTTTATTGCTGTATTATCTATGTAGGAATAATATCCTCTAATACATTTCATTTCTTCATCATTATTTTAGAAACAACTGAGCTGTCGAATCCTAACAATGGAATTAGTGAGATCCCGGAGATCCAAGAATCCGTAAGTATCATAGAGGGGGATGCGTGTGTGTCATCAGATCATGGGGTGTGAATGACTCGTCCAGTATTATCCCCCATACAACCATGGTACGTCTCTATTCTAAGTGTAGATGACCCTATGGTGTTAATTACATGTGAATTACAGGGAATCTGTCACCAGGTTTATGCTATTTGGTCTGAGAGAAGCATGATGCAGGGACAGAGACCCTGATTCCATGTGTTGATTACTTTACTCGGTGGAGCAGTTGTGATAAAATCACTATTTTTTTCTGCTGCAGAGCTCTGAATGCTGAGTCTTGTATAACCCCGCCCACACCATTGATTGGCAGCTTTCTGTGTACACTGTGCATAGGCAGAAAGCTGCTAATCAGTGGTGGAGGCAGGGGTACAGAGCAATAGGACTACCTGGCTAGACAGATAGTCTTCTAGTGATAATCTACTGATTTTATTGAAACAGCCACACACAGCCTAGTAAGTAACACATCACTGGAATCAGGGTCTCTGCCCCTACATCATGGTGCTTTCAGAATACATAGCAAACACCTGGTGACAGATTACCTGTAAGTCCTCCTCTGTGTGATCTCCCACATTATCCAGAATGTTATAGTAATGTATGATGACCGTTGCAGGGCGGCTCCAGGATTTCGTGGGCCCTGGGCGAAAGAGTCTCAGTGGCCCCTTTAACACATACCACGATTCATGATGCACAGATACCGCAGATAAATATATATATATATATATATATATATATATATATATATATATATATATATATAGTACAAGGCCGAAGATTTCACTTCTTACATTACATGAGCGATATCTATTGTAAATTCCACAATAACTCAGAAAGCGGCGAATCCTCACAGCTCACAGTGCAGACCGGACAGTAATGTCCTCCACACAGTATAATGGCACCACATAGTCCTCTATACCGTATTATGAGCTCCACATATTGCTCCATATAGAATAATGGACCCCATAAAATGCTCCACGCAGGCTGTGCCCCCATATAATGCCCCATGCAGGCTGTGACCCCACACATAATGCCCCATGCAGGCTGTACCACCCACATAATGCCCCATGCAGGCTTTGACCCCCCACATAATGCTTCATGCAGGCTGTGACCCTCACATAATGCCCCATGCAGGCTTTGACCCCCCACATAATGCCCCATGCAGGCTGTGCCCCCCCCACATAATGCCCCTTGCAGGATGTCCCCCTCCCACATAATGGCCCATGCAGGATGTCACCCCCCATATAATTCCCCATGCAGAATGTCCCTCCCACATAATGCCCCATGCAGGCTGTGCCCCCCACATAATGCCCCATGCAGGCTGTGCCCCCCCACATAATGGCCCATGCAGGATGTCACCCCCCATATAATTCCCCATGCAGGATGTCCCCTCCACATAATGCCCCATGCAGGATGTCCCACCCCACATAATGCCCCATGCAGGATGTCCCCCACACATAATGCCCCATGCAGGATATCCCCCCCACATAATGCCCCATGCAGGATGTCACCCCCCATATAATTTCCCATGCAGGATGTCCCCCCCCCACATAATGCTCCATGCAGGATGTCCCACCTCACATAATGACCCATACAGGATGTCACCCCCCATATAATGCCCCATGCAGGATGTCACCCCCCCATATAATGCCCCATGTAGGATGTCACCTCTCACCCCATATATTGGCCCATGCAGGATGTCACCTCTCACCCCATATAATGCCCCATGCAGGATGTCACTTCTCCCCCCATATAATACCCCATGCAGGATGTCACTCCCCCCATATAATGCCCCATGCAGGATGTCACCCCCCATATAATGCCCCATGCAGAATGTCACCTCTCACCCCATATAAAGCCCTATGCTGGATGTCACTCCCCCCCCCCATATAATGACCCATGCAGGATGTCACTTCTCCCCCTCATATAATACCCCATGCAGGATGTCACCCCCCTATATAATGCCCCATGCAGGATGTCCCCCCCATATAATGCCTCATGTAGGATGTCACCTCTCACCCCATATAATGCCCCATGCAGGATGTCACTCCCCCCCATATAATGCCCATTGCAGGATGTCACTTCTCCCCCCCATATAATACCCCACGCAGGATGTCCCTACCTCCCCCCCATATAATGCCCCATGCAGGATGTCACTTCTCCCCCCATATAATGCCCCATACCTCCATACATAAAAAAAAAAATCAAATGCTCACCTCACTGCTCACCAGCTGTGGAGAGGTAAGTATTGTGCCGGCCGTGGTCCTGGGCAAGCATTGAGGGGGGGGGAGCAAGGCCCGCCTACTCAGGGCCCCGGCACTTGCCTGGGTGTGCTGGGTGCTAGCGCCAGGTCTGCCCAGCGTCCGGTTTGTATCCTCCCAACATCATATCAGTGTAAATCATCTGGGACATAATATGGGGGGAGAAGTTTTTGCATCTGTAACTTTTTTCCTGCATCTTCAATAAATCAGTATTATTTCTTATTCTTTTATAGAGCGTGATGGATTCATTGGTTCCGGCGAGAAAGCCGCATATGACCGACTATGAAACTTCCAAACTCATCAGCAGTGGAAATTTTGGGTGAGATTTCTGTTGCCATAATCCACATTTCTCAGGGTTCCCTATGACAATGCTTCTGCCCCTGCACTCTGCCATTCAGTGTTATCATAGGGAAATTATGTGATCTGTAGCAAATCAAACTGTAAGGAAAGCGATTTAAATAATATAATTACATATAATATAATATATAATAATATAATATTATTACATTCGCCTGTGCTAGACTCTCATCTGTTCTTATGCTGCCTCCTCCACCTGAGCTTTTCTGCTCTCCACTCTGATCTTTGTTTTGATGGGGGGGGCTCCATTATGAAGCTGATCAGAGAAGTTGGCTACACATGGTCACATGAAGGGTGACACCATATTGACGTCAATGACATCTACACCCTCCACCATGACCATGTGGGCCCAATCACTGGCCTCAGCAGCAGAAGAGAGCCCTGGAGCACATTCATTTTGGACCAATTTTATTTGCACTAAATTGTATTTGGTCAGTTATAGCGAATCTGCCCAAAGAGAATTTCAGTAGATTCTCGTATCTATAATGTGACCTGGGTGATGGCTCCGGCAGAAGTGGCATTGTGGAGACCTCCAATAGGTGATCTATGTAGTGCTATTTTATGTATTTCTAGATGTGGATTTATAGTGTCGGCCAGACTTCTAGTATTAAACATATGCAAATTGTCTCTTCTGAGAGGAAGCAAACTAGAACTCCACCTATAGGAAGTAGCAATCCTAAAAGTCAATATCGACCCTTTAACAAGCCTTGTCACATGACTTAGGATAATAGCCAAAACCAAAATCTCAATTTGCAGGAACTGTGTTCTGGGGTACTGCCCCTCTTCAGTGCAAAGTGTGAGATATGGTTTGACTGGGTGAGAGGTGTCTGACCGGTATCCAAGGGGTTGACATTTCTCCTTGCGGACATGAGGAGACTTTTAAGCCACAATGCTCCTCTGGGAAATAGGATTGCTACTTCCCATAGGTGGCACTAGGGTGCTAGTTCTCTTCCTCTCTGAAAAGAGACAATTTGCATATTTCCCAGAAGAGCATTGCAGCTTAAAAGTCTCCTCACCTTGACATGCTTAACATGGCTTTTTCCGCAAGGAGAAACGTTACCGCTTGGATCCCGGTCAGATGCCTCTTACCCAGCCAAACCATATCTCACACTTTGCACTGATGAGTGCTTGTACCCCAAAACATAGTGTCCGAAAATTGAGATTTTGGTTATGGCTATTATTCCATGTCATGTGATAAGGATCGTTAAAGGGTCGATATTGACTTTTAGGATTACTACTTCCTATAGGTGGCACTAGAGTTCTAGTTCTCTTCCTCTCTGAAGAGACAATTTGCATATTTCCCAGAGGATCATTGAGGCTTAAAAGTCTCCTCACCTTGACAAGCTTAACATGTCACTCTCCGCAAGGAGAAATGTTACCAGGATACCAGTATTAAACATATAATGATTTCTATAGATGGATTATTAATAAGGATTTATTATAACCGATGGATTCTCCTTCTCTCCAGGGCCGTCTACTTAGTGCATCATAAAGACTCACACCAGACCTTTGCTATGAAGAAAATGGCTAAGCGGAACCTAAATACTGCACAGAGATTGGAATGGGCCTTTCTGGAGAGGGACATCTTAACATTTGCTGATTGTCCCTTTGTGGTCTCCATGCTCTGCTCCTTTCCAACTAGATCTCACCTGTGTATGGTCATGGAGTATGTAGGAGGTAAGACACATCTATTGTATTATATTCAGCCCATGTCTGCTTTCATCTTATCACTGCTCATATCATTAGGACATTGTTGGTTACTTCCCCGCAGAGCATTTACTATAGGTTATCTATTACCAAGATGCTCGTAAATTCATTGATCTTGGTGCAGGGGCGCTATGGGGCTCATCAGTCGGAGGGGGTCTGTCGACGCTCAGCAGTGGGCAGCATCCCTCCACCTGTCATCACAATTTCAGCGGTATTTGCTTCTTCAAGGAGGTGGGGCTGGTGGGGGCAAAAATACTGAGTAGGTGGCTAGTAGGGGCCAAAATACTGAAAGGGGGCCGTATGACTAGATATGGGGGGACTGTGAATGCTGAGTGGAGGTCATCATATTAAGTGGGGTGCTGTGGGGGTCCTCACTCTGTATGGAGGCCCCCATACTGAGTGGGGAGTTATGCGGACCATTATATTGTGTGAGGGACTGTGGGAACCATTATCCTGAGTGGGAGGGTTGCTGTGGGTGCCATCACACCGAGTAGGGGGTTGTGGCTGGCCTCCTTCTAAGTGGTGGCCTCCTTAGGAGGATTCACTGTGGGGATACCATACTCATTGAGTGTGGGTGTGGGCATTTTTGGGAGCATCATACTCTAAAATGGCCATAAAAGTTGTATTGCTGGTGAGAACACCAAGCTGCTTCAACAGGGATATAAATATATTTCTTTTTTATTTTTTAGGGTGGGGGGCAATTACAACTTTTGATATGGGGTCTTGTGATTTCTATGTACGCCATTATCTGTGTGATCTCCCCAGGATGTTTCCGCTCACTGCTCATTATACATCATGGTTATCTGCTCGTGGTATATCATGGTCATCTGCTGTATAAACCCCTCACTGGTCATATTTCCTTTCTTCTATAGGTGGAGACTGTGGGACCCTTCTAAGCACCAGGGGTCCTTTCTCTGTCCCCATGGCCCGCTTGTACTTTGCAGAGGCGGTACTTGCCGTGGAATACCTGCATAGTTACGGTGTGGTGCACAGAGACCTGAAGCCGGAAAAGTAAGTGCCCCCGTAGTATAATAAAGTGGGGAAAGTTGTCATTTATTATCATTCAGTCTGTGAGGCTAAAACCATCTTCTCTTTTGCAGCCTCCTGATTACATCTACTGGACATATTAAAGTTACCGATTTTGGGATTTCAAAACTTGGTCTAATGATACCGAAAACTAACACCTACAAGGAATTAGCAGTGGACATCTCCAGAGAGTTCCAGGACCGTGAGGTCAGCATCACCTACAAGAACTTAGCTTGTTATTTGCAAATCTCATCACACTATTGTCTCTTCTCTACGTTCTTCCTTTCTAGAGAACTTTTCCACTAATATTTTATCTTCTGCATTGTGTTTTAACGATGATATCTTGTCATAATAATTGTTTCATCGATTCTCATCTCTATGTTCTGTTGGTTTCCAGTTCTGTGGCACCCCATGTTACATAGCCCCAGAGATCATCCTGAAAGAAGGCTATGGAAGACCTGTTGACTGGTGGTCATTGGGGATCATCCTGTATAAATTCCTGCTGGGATGTGTACCATTTGATGCTGATTCCCTCACTGAGCTTTATAAAAGGGTTGTCATTGGTGAGTAGAATAATCCGATCATTGCGTTGATTGGTTACATTTGTTTAGTTATTTCCTTTGCTTTATGTTACAGTCCAGTAAAGAGGTTTTATTTTCTGTAATTTTCTATGTAACAGGAGAACTAATTTGGAATTGTGATCGCGCTCCACCCCTGGATGCTCAGAATCTCATCACTGAGCTGCTCAGAAGAAATCCTGTGCGTAGACTTGGGACAGGTAACAGATATACTAGTATTAATATTCCCTTATTAGACCAAGGACATATCGCTCATGTCCATGAAGATCAGCATTTCTCTATCAGCTCATCTACTGTATTTCTAGTTCTCCACACTAAGACTTTCAGTTTATTTCCTTCATGTCGGCTCAGTTTTGTCATTAGTTCAGATTACGATAAACTGTTCAGATATGGAGCCATCCCTGACTATGTCCGCATCACTTTTGTTTTTCTTTTTCTAGGAGGAGCATTTGAGATCAAGGTTCATCCATTCCTGAGTGACTTGGACTTTGACAACATTCTGAGCCAGGAGCTGGAGTATGTTCCTCAGCTTGTTTCAGACGCAGACACCAGCTTATTTATCAGTAAGTAGAAGGAGACGTCATCTAGACTAAGCGACTGTTTGTCTCATCTTCCCTAATATGTGATCATCTGTTCCCATTAATATTAGTGATAAATAGTGACTGTGTTATACTGACAACCTCTAATAATACTTCATTACCTATTTCTTGTAGATCATTCTGATATAAACAAACATCTGGTCTCAAAGGATGAGGAAGGCACAAGTGAGAACAATGAGAGCCTTGACTTCCAAAATTTTACGTCATCTTCTGAAAAGCTTTGTAAAGTAAGTATGTGATTAATAAATCCAAAACATGTAAAAAAAATGTAAAACAACTCTAAAAGTACATAAAAAAAATATTTTATATCTTATTTTTATCCGTATTTAGCTCTGTATCATCGCTACCAGGATGGTGAACAATGAGGATCCCAATGCCCCTCCAGAGTATACACCAGAAACCAACACAAACATCTCAGAAATG
Source organism: Phyllobates terribilis (assembly GCF_046119375.1). NCBI lineage: Eukaryota > Metazoa > Chordata > Amphibia > Anura > Dendrobatidae > Phyllobates > Phyllobates terribilis. The sequence goes on along the minus strand of NW_027363159.1, from coordinate 967,119 downwards.
TGAGTAGATTATAAAGGGTCATTACTTCATTACTGGGAGTTCCAGGCTGATCTATGTACACAACACCAAATATAGGACATAAATATCAGAATATCAAATGCAGCATTCACCGCTTCATGGTTAACGGTCATTGTACTTTTGGCTTCAGAAAATGCAGAAGATAACAGCCCATAATTGTGGCAGGTCATGCATTTTTAGCACTGCCTACTCTGTAGGAGAGCTGTAGTATTACTTGCCAGCCATTCTTGGTAGTTGTGTTCTGATCCATGGAAGGTAGTTTTGAGCAGAAAACCTTCCCCACTATGACAGTCATATGTCCTATTAGGCCTTATAGTCAGTGTTCTTATAGTGAGACAACCCATTTTATACTGTGTTTACTTACGATTTACATGTTTTTCTTCTTCAAACAGGCAGAAAGAATCTGTTCCTGTATGTAATACAGACGATGCTGTTACCATCTTGCCACCCTCGTCCCCATTGCCAGGTATGTACATGTCTACAGCACCAACAATGTGAATGTTGACTTCAAGGCTCAAATATTTCCACATGGTTTTTCTGGTCTACTATGTTATCCATGTTTCATGGATCTCAGCTATGTTGACCATGGGTTCGTACTGTATCCCTATTTCCCTAATTTTGTACAGGAGTTTTTTTTCATGTATTCTGTATATTACGTTGCATCATCTATTAACCTAGTGAGATATAGCGACTGTGTTATACTGACACCCTCTAACAATCCTTCATTACCTATGTCTTGTAGATCACTCTGATGAAAACAACCATCTGATCTCAGAGGATAAGGAGGGCACAAGTGAGGACGATGAGAACTTTATCTTCCGAATATTTGCATCATCATCTTCTGAGAGGCTTTCTAAAGTAAGTATGTGATCGATAAATCCAAAATATGTACAAAAAAAGGATCTATAAAATTAAAAAGTATGTATATTTAATAACTTATTGTTATCCACATTTAGCACTCTACCACCACTAACGGGATGGTGAACAACGAGGATCCCAAGGCCCCTCCAGAGTGTACACCAGAATCCAACACAAACATCTCAGAAATGTGAGTAGATTATGGGGTCATTACTGGGAGCTCCAGGCTGATATATGTGCACAACACCAAATATAGGACATAAATACCATAATATCAAATGTAGCATCCACCGCCCCATGGTTATGGGTCATTGTGCTTTCAGCTTTCGGAATTGTTGGAGATAACAGCCCATAATTGTGGCCGGTCATGCACTTTTAGTGCTGCCCTCACTGTAGGAGAGATGTAGTATGAAATGCCGGCCATTCTTGGTAGTTGTTTTCCTCTCAGCTCTCTATAAAAGGTAGTCTTGAGCAGAAGACCTTCCCCACTATGACAGTCATATGTCCTACTAGGCCTTATAGTCGGTGTTCTTCTAGTGAGACAACCCCTTTTATACGGAGTTTACTTGAGATTTACATGTTTTTCTTCTTCAAACAGGCAGAAAGTATCTGTTCCTGTATGTAATACAGACGATGCTGTTACCATCTTGCCACCCTCGTCCCCATTGCCAGGTATGTACATGTCTACAGCACCAGCAATGTGAATGTTGACTTCAAGGCTCAAATATTCCCACATGGTTTTATACAATACTATAGGTCTCTTATGTTATCCATATTATGACAAAGCAGATCCTATAAGAATATATTGTTACTGATTTTTTTTTTAATTTTTCATCAGAATTTCCATCTCATGAAGAAAGAAAATCGGCAATAAATCTGAGTATGGAGCAACAAAACTCAGAAAATGGAAAAAATGGGAAAAAGAGACGAGGTAAGTGTGAGAATCAACTCCATGTTGTGTGATGTCAGTGAGAATAATTCATGTGGAGTAGATGTCATCTGTCAGTGATGGGATTGTCACATGTATGATTGCTGACAATGACCCCTGACCTCTGTATGATAATATTCCTCTGCCGTCCGGCCACAGTGACTGCACAGCATTATCATGTAATATGGAGTCCCATCACTTACATTATATTTATTTCTCTTCTCATAGGTTCCATCTTCCGCCGGATCTTATCATCCTGCCGGCGTGGATTATCCAGGGCTGCTCGCGCATTTGCATGCTGTCACTGTTGCCCTAAAACCATCTAAAAGACGGGACACCTAAGCATCCAGCGCCCTGAAGTCCAGCAGATCCATCATCACTGCTGGAGCTGTATAGAAGGACCTTCACCATCTACCTGTGGCCTTCTGACTGGTCAACCTGGACAAGTTTCAGTAACGCCTCTGTCATCGGGCTCCGCGGTATTCATACTGCTCGTCTGACTTGTCATTTACTGATCACCTGGTATCTGACCTCGGCTATCTTCCTGACTTTGATTTATTCTATTGACAATGTTCACGATTTTATTCATCCCATTATTAATTAAAAAAAAGTAAAATCTGTTACTGTTGCTCTGATTCCTTTTTGTCTTGAATTCACAAATACTTGTAACTCACTAATTGCTCTTCTTCTCACTAAATGTATTTCTCATTATCCTTAATGCAGCAGTCAGTCTCATATTTCTGTCCAGCAATTACACTGGTGCATCCACCCTGTACCAGTCATTACACTCATCCACAAACCTCTCCACACTGCTGCACAGTCCTGCATCTCTACCATATCTACACTCCAATGAGCTAAGATTAACATCCTCCATAATCAGGACCTCCCACTCTCATGTCCAAGACATTTTCTCTGCTGCACCAGCTCTCAGGAGTGCACTACTGCAGGCAATCAGGTTCATTCCCACTATCAGAGATTTTAAGTGTGCAGTAGAAACAGATTATTTGTGGCAGGACTGTCAAATCACCTCACTATTCTAAGTTTTTCCTACAGCACTCAGTAGCACTTAATATTTGTACATATACAGATAATGGTTGGTGACTGGTTCATGCAGCCTTAATTCCACAAAGATAGAAATAAAAGGTCAACATGTTTCATACATCCAAACCATCCTTAATCATGGCAGAAAAACATAATTTTAAGTTCCCACTATGAATATTTGGTGAGATATCACAGCTGTGTATTTTCACAGCACAAAGAACGCATCTTACAGATCAGCAAATCACAGTGTGCTGACGCTTAGTGTTGTAGTTTTGAACAACACCATTCATTTTATCATATAATGTGTTGAAAAATGAGAAAAAATGCCAGGTTTGGGTTCCTTCATTTTACAGTGTGTATTGTGTTGTAAAAACAAACTGACAAAATGATTCAGAGTCAGTAGTACGATTACTGTGATACCAAACTTATAAGGTTATATATATATATATATATATATATATATATATATATATATATATATATATATATATATATATATATATATATACAGTACAGACCAAAAGTTTGGACACACCTTCTAATTTAAAGATTTTTCTGTATTTTCATGACTATGAAAATTGTACATTCACACTGAAGGCATCAAAACTATGAATTAACACATGTGGAATTATATACTTAACAAAAAAGTGTGAAACAACTGAAAATATGTCTTATATTCTAGGTTCTTCAAAGTAGCCACCTTTTGCTTTGATGACTGCTTTGCACACTCTTGACATTCTCTTGATGAGCTTCAAGAGGTAGTCACCGGAAATGGTCTTCCAACAGTCTTGAAGGAGTTCCCAGAGATGCTTAGCACTTGTTGGCCCTTTTGCCTTCACTCTGTGGTCCAGCTCACCCCAAACCATCTCGATTGGGTTCAGGTCTGGTGACTGTGGAGGCCAGGTCATCCGGCGTAGCACCCCATCACTCTCCTCCTTGGTCAAATAGCCCTTACACAGCCTGGAGGTGTGTTTGGGGTCATTGTCCTGTTGAAAAACAAATGATGGTCCAACTAAACGCAAACCGGATGAAATAGCATGCCGCTGCAAGATGCTGTGGTAGCCATGCTGGTTCAGTATGCCTTCAATTTTGAATAAATCCCCAACAGTGTCTCCAGCAAAGCACCCCCACACCATCACACCTCCTCCTCCATGCTTCATGGTGGGAACCAGGCATGTAGAGCCATCCGTTCACCTTTTCTGCATCGCACAAAGTCACGGTGGTTGAAACCAAAGATCTCAAATTTGAACTCATCAGACCAAAGCACAGATTTCCACTGGTCTAATGTCCATTCCTTGTGTTCTTTAACCCAAACAAGTGTCTTCTGCTTGTTGCCTGTCCTTAGCAGTGGTTTCCTAGCAGCTATTTTACCATGAAGGCCTGCTGAACAAAGTCTCCTCTTAACAGTTGTTGAAGAGATGTGTCTGCTGCTAGAACTCTGTGTGGCATTGACCCGGCCTCTAATCTGAGCTGCTGTTAACCTGCGATTTCTGAGGTTGGTGACTCGGATAAACTTATCCTCAGAAGCAGAGCTGACTCTTGGTCTTCCTTTCGTGGGGTGGTCCTCATGTGAGCCAGTTTCTTTGTAGCGATTGATGGTTTTTGCAACTGCACTTGGGGACACTTTCAAAGTTTTCCCAATTTTTCGCACTGACTGACCTTCATTCCTTAAAGTAATGATGGCCACTCGTTTTTCTTTACTTAGCTGCTTTTTGCTTGCAATAATACAAATTCTAACAGTCTATTCAGTAGGACTATCAGCAGAGTATCGACCAGACTTCTGCACAACACAACTGATGGTCCCAACACCATTTATAAGGCAAGAAATCCCACTTATTAAACCTGACAGGGCACACCTGTGAAGTGAAAACCTTTCTCGGTGACTACCTCTTGAAGCTCATCAAGAGAATGCCAAGAGTGTGCAAAGCAGTCATCAAAGCAAAAGGTGGCTACTTTGAAGAACCTAGAATATAAGACATATTTTCAGTTGTTTCATACTTTTTTGTTAAGTATATTATTCCACATGTGTTAATTCATAGTTTTGATGCCTTCAGTGTGAATGTACAATTTTCATAGTCTTGAAAATACAGAAAAATCTTTAACCGAGAAGGTGTGTCCAAACTTTTGGTCTGTACTGTATATATATATATATATATATATATATATATATATATATATATATATATATATATACAGTGTTTAGCATAAATCAGTACACCCAAATAGATTTGTCAGCAAACCTGTAGTTTCCTTTCAGAATCATCATTTTATATGGGATACCATACTACAAAATACTCTCGCAAATTTGAGCCATTGAATGCAAACAAGATTTGGTATTTTGCAGACCCCAAAAAAGTAATTTTCTTAACAAACTCATTCAAGATCATGTTTCAAAAATGAGAACATCCCAGTAACAGTCTTAAGAGAAAAGCTAAGTTTAGACAACAAAATTATAATTAACAAGAACTGAACCACAGGTAAGTGTAATTATTCATTAAACAGATGTCCAGCAGACAGGTGTCTGTAAAAGGAAGTTACTTAATAAAGAAAACTCCTTCCCATTTCATGCTATCAGCAATGGCACCACATAGAAGGGAAATGTCACAAAACCTGAGAAAGAAAATAATTTCTTTGCAATAAATGTAAAGTCTACAAGAAGATCAGCAAAACTTTACTTATCAGTCAGAATACTGTAGCAAAAGTGATGCAAAACTATAACAAAGATGGAACTGCAACCATCTTACAGAGACGTCCAGGCCGACTATGGAAGTTAACACCTAAACAAAAGCGTCCTCTGATGAGAAGGGTAAGTGGTACCACATAGAAGAGAAATGTCACAAGACATTTCTGAGAAAGAAAATAATTTCTTTACAAAAAATGTGAAGTCTACAAGAAGATCAGCAAAGCTTTTCTTATCAGTCAGATGGAAGTTAACATCTAAACAAAAGCATCTTCTGATGAGAAGAAAATCGACAGGCAAATTCATTGCTATTAGCTGAAGAAGTAGAAAGCCAAACTAGGGTGAGTGTTTTCCATGACACGACACGGTGTACACTGCAAATGAATGGCATTCATGAGTGTCCTCCACAAAGGAAGCCTCTCTCCCTTAAAGCCCATGAACAATAAAAGTCCGTCTACAATTTGCCAGGGTCCATGCTTAAAACTATGAGGACTACCGGGACTCTATACTGTGTATGTGCATCTTATGTGTATGTCCGTATTTTATGTTTGTGTGCACTATGTATATGTGACGCGCCCTGGGCCTATGTGACGTAGCGTTGCGCACGCAGGGACTACCCGGAGCCGGATCTGATAGGGGTAGTAGTCTCGTGGCGGTGACCCGGTCCGTGCCCAGGGAGTCAGACTAAGTGGCGGTATATTAGCAGTAGATGTAGGATGACTACGCCACCCGTTGAATGCAGCTATGGAGCTGCCGCTGCAGGGCAGACCGCTGAGGCCGGTGGAAGGATGGTGCAGCGTGGATGGTATAACCCCCAACGGGAGGGGTATGGCCTCAGGGCAGCCGACGTGGAAGATGGGGGTAGCAGGAACCACTCAGAGACGATGTGGTGTAGTTCAGGGTCTTTACTGGTGACAAAGACAGACCCTCCCGGAGTACTTGCTAGCGATCGGGGCCTGGTCAGTCCTTGAGCAGATGGGATCTCCCCTGGCCAGGTGGAGTTGTAGGCCTTCCCAACTAACTGTACTCTTCTGGCTACCTTGCTAGAGGCGGGTAAAAGTAGCCCACGTCCCTGAGTGTACCGTGTGGTGCTCACCCGTATGGCCGGTGACTCGGGGCCTTCTAGTGCCTTCCGCTCCACGACGGCGGTGCTGGTCCCACGCGTGTGACCGTGCCTTCGGGTTTCTGGGCCAGAGGACTTGAAATCCCCTGCCGGACGGTTTCTGCTGCTGGGTAAGGGTTAGTCCCCACAGCCTCGGACTCCGGTGATAACTTCTCAGTCAGGGCGAGCTCTGCAGCTGCCAGCCCCTGACTCCTTGTAGCACTGCTCCCACAGAGCTCCTGTTGTTTCTTCCTATGCTGCTTCTCTTCTCTGTCTCTACTTCTGGCATGGCCCGGGAGCTGGGCCCAGCCGGAGCCACAGCTCCCTGTCCGCCCTCCTGGCTCAACTCTCCCTTTGAACTCTCTAACCCTGCCTCAGCCCCAGGTTTATATAGGGGAAGTCCTTCCCCTCCCAGGACTGGGCAGGAGGTGTGGCATGCATAGGATTCCTGACCAAGAGACCTCCCACCTGCTCTCAGACATAACATTGCTGTTACTGTGGAAACCAGACCCCTGGGGTGCCACATATGCATACGTTAAAATGTGTATAGAGTATTAGCATGTGCAAATTTTATATGTGTGCCTAATATAAATATACATGGAAATGTATATGTAGGTGGTGCCTGATGGAGGGTGGGGGGCCCAGATCAGAAGTCCTGATTAAGGGCCCTTCACTGTCATTGTCTGCCCCTTATATAAACAGTAAAATCCTCTTTAATAACTGGACTTCCATTGGGGTGGACTTCTCATAGATGGCCAGTATGCATACTATATTGTGAATCTGGGCATCTCTCACAGAAAATCTGATCTGGATATGAGGGTGGTCTTCTATAAGCGGTGATGTTTTGGAGAGATTTAGGGAAAAGTCCCAATTCTTATCCATCGATCTGGTAATTTGAGTAAAATATTTGTGTTGATAACTGATCACAAAGTCACAAAATATGTAAGATTTGGCATAACCTGGTTCATTTTTCAAAAAGTTATGCTCAATTTTTTTAGCACCAAGTTTTGTTGCTTTTTGGTAGACTTACACTAACTTAGTATATTGTGTGAGAATTAAATGAATTATGAATTAGTTGGCGCATTTTACCACACTCTGGGGGTCCCTGACAGTCCTTCTTTACCGGCCCTGTAGTGATGCCAATGTAAACTTCCAAGTGACCGCGCAGTCAATCACTGTCACGAATGCAGGACAACCTATGATTAGCTAATTTTTGGGAAATCCTTATAACAAAAGGGGATTGAAAATATTTACAATTATTTTAAAAGCATTAAAAAAAAACAGACCCAATACTTATAATTAGTTTGTTGAAAGTAGTCTAATTAAAGGGAGCTGAAAGGATTAGAGATTATGAACCCGATTCACCAGTGTTTTTGCCAGAAAACTGGCATAAAGCTCTTGAAAAGTTGCAAAGTTTTGTGACTTTTCCCATTTTCACATAATTTTAACTTCTTTAAAGCCCAAGACGTACTGATACGTATCTGCGCCCTGGGACTTAAGAGCCTGATACGTATTAGTACATCTTTGCGATCGCGCCCGCACACAGGCTGTGTGGGCGTGATCGCCGCCGGGTGTCAACTGATTGTCACAACTGACACCCGGTGCTATGTGCTGGGAGAGGTCCCGCACATTAACCCCCGCAATGCTGGGATCTAAGTCGTTCGCAGCATTGCGGGGGCAAGGGGAGGTGATCGGGATAGTCACCTCTCCTGCCGGCGTCCAGCAATGTGTGCCGCGGCTTCCCGGATGTTGCCATGATGACCCGATTCACTGAGGGGTGCAGTTTTAAGAATGGTGTCACTTTTGGGTATTTTCAGTCATAAAGACCCCTCAAAGTGACTTCAAATGTGATGCGGTCCCTAATAAAATGGTTTTGTAAATTTTGTTGGAAAAATGAGAAATCGCTGGTCAATTTTAACCCTTATAGCTCCCTAATAAAAATAAATTTGGGTTCCAAAATTGTGCTGATGTAAAGTAGACATATGGGAAATGTTATTTATTAACTTTTTTTGTGTGACATATCTCTCCGATTTAAGGGCATAAAAATTCAAATTTTGAAAATTGCAAAATTTTCTAAATTTTCGCCAAATATCTGTTTTTTTCACAAATAAACACAAGTGATATCGAAGAAATTTTACCACAATCATAAAGTACAATATGTCATGAAAAAATATTCTCAGAACCAGGGGGATCCGTTGAAGCGTTCCAGAGTAATTACCTCATAAAGTGACAGTGGTCAGAATTGTAAAAATTGGCCTTCTCATTAACGTGCAAACCACTTTGGGTTGTAAAGGGGTTAAGGACTCTACTTGCATATACAGTCATGGCGGAAAGTGCTGGCACCCTTGAAATTGTTTCAGAAAATTACACATGTTTTATTACACGCATGTTTATTTCCTTTGTGTTTATTGGAACAACACAAAAAAACTGAGAGAAAAAAGGCAAATTGGACATAATTTCACACAAAACTCCAAAAATGGGCCGGAATACATATATATATTTTTGATGGGACAACACTGAAGATGCGACACTTTGATACAATGTACAGTAGTCAGTGTACAGCTTGTTTAACTGTAAATTTGGTGTGCCTGCAAAATAACTCAACACACAGCCATTAATGTCTAAACAGCTGGCAACAAAAGTGAGTACACCCCTAAGTGTGTTCTCAGCTGATGTTATTTGTTGGTTTTTCTTTGCATCCCGAACAATTTTCTTGGCAGTTGTGGCTGAAATTTTTGTTGGTCTACCTGACTGTGGTTTGGTTTTTACAGAGCATCTGATTTTCCATTTGTTAATCACAGTTTGAACACTGCAGACTGGCATTATCAATTCCTGGGATATCTTTTTGTATCCCTTTCCTGTGTTATACTCTTTTTGCCTCCCTTTCCTGTGTTATACAGTTCAACTACCTTTTCCCGTAGATCCGTTGATAATTCTTTTGCTTTCCCCATCTCAAAATCCAGAAAAGTCAGTGGCTGGATCCCAGAAACTCACTCAGCTTTATGCACACACACTGATTACAAGCAAACAGGTCATACGTGAGGATGTTACCTTTAGTAGCCATTCAAACCCATTTGTGTCAAATTCTGTGCATGTTATCAGGCCAAAATCACCAGGGTATGTGAACTTTTTGATCAGGATTATTTGGATGTTTTTGGTTGTCATTAGTGATGAGCGAGCACTAAAATGCTCGAGTACTCGTTGCTCGGGTCGAGCAAATTGAAATACTCGGGTGCTCAACCCGAGCAATGAGCCCAATATAAGTCTAGGGGAAACTTGAGCATTTTTCAGGTGGCTCCCCACGGCGGTCTGCAGAGGGCCTAAAAATTGCCCAAATCGATGGGAACTGTGCTCAAATGACATGTGAACAGCATGGGGAAGACCCCTGGAAGCATCTCTGACTCCCAGATCACTGCTGTCAACAACATCGTCAGAGTATTACGCCACTTTTACGGCGTAAGGAACATCCTTTCCAGGGTGATGACTTGTATATAAGGCAAAATAAATAAACAAAAACACAAATACTCCTACACACCTTGGGCTATGTTCACACGTAGCATTTTTGACACGTTTTTGCACTTTTGCATTGCTTTCAACCAAGACAAATGCATTCACCAGGAAATGTCATTTTAACATTTTACAACCTTATCTGGCCATGTGGTGTGTGACACATCATCAGACACATGCATACAGTGCTGAAAAGACATGGGAACAGCAAGGGGAAGACCTCTGTAAACATCTCTGAATCCCAGGTCACTGCCTAAATGTGTGCCCATCATAAGTGATCCTTGGCACATGCGAAGATGCCTCCCGCCATGCACCTGTCGTTGCAGACTTGCAACAATCACCGTCCACGTCCTTGTCCCACTGCAGTGTTCAGTTGTCCCTACCCCATTCCTTGGAATGCAAGCACAAGAATGCCGGCAGCCACCCACCCACAGGCTGCAATACTATACTGCCAAATTTTTGACAGCTGCTTGCACTTGAAATGTGGCCTTTTAGGCTCGTGGAGGCGGAAGCTTTTCATAACCTCATGCCGGCGGCGGCCGGGTGTCCATACTCGGTCCCCAGTCGCCACTATATTTCCCGGTATCGCCTCCGCCTTCCACAACCACGGGTCCAATAACATTACCCGTGCCCTCCCCAGTGCACTTACTGGGAAGGACCGCCTAACCACAAACACGTGGACAGGTGAATGTGGCCAGGGACGGTACGGAGCCAGTCCACAACTTTTTTTGCTAAGAGTTGTATTTAGCTCGGTGAAAGGACTGGCATAGAGGGAAACCGTATCTACCCTGCGCGTCATTTCTCCCAGAAAATCCTGTAATTGAGCTTGTTGCAGAAGCAATGGCAGCCCATCCAACATCAACTCGCACTTGTCAATGGTGCTTTGACACACACACATCTTTCTTTGCGCATTTAATTTCTTGAATACAGAGTTGGAAAATGGCCTGATCCATAATGCGTTTTGAGAAATAACATGCATAAGCATGGCTGATCCGCATTAAAAAAGCAGCCATAGAGTGTCCAGGAACCTTCCCCCACACTTTTCTTAGCCAGGGCTGCTTTTCGGCAGGGTTGCACGGGCCCACCAGAGAACCAGAGACTCCTCCGGCGGGCCCTGGCTTCTCCTTCAGGAGAGTTCATAGTGCCGAGGTGAGGCCATGATGATGATAGAGGCCATCATCTGCTTAGTTTTCTGTTACTTGGAATGCAATTGCAAGTATGCAGCCAGCCACCCACCCACCCACAGGCCGCAACACTAAACTGACAGATTTCTGGGCAGCTCTTTGCACTTGAAATATGGCCTTTTAAGCTTGTGGAGGTGGAAGCTTTTCACAACCTCATGCAGGCGGCGGCCGGGTGTCCATACTCGGTCCCCAGCCGCCAGTATTTTTCCCGGTATCGCCTTCGCCTTCCACAAGCACGGGTCCCACAACATTACCCATGCCCTACCCAGTGCACTTACTAAGAAGGACTGCCTAACCACAAACACGTGGACAGGTGAATGTGGCCAGGGACGGTACGGAGCCAGTCCACAACTTTTTTTGATAAGAGTTGTATTTAGCTCAGTGAAAGGACTGGCATAGAGGGAAACCGTATCTACCCTGAGTGTCATTTCTCCCAGGAAGCCCTCTAAAGCTGCTTGCACTTGAAATGTGGCCTGAACATTACTGCTGGTACTTTTCTGTGGCAATTTTCTTGCCTCCTACCAGCCTGGAATATTTCCAGCAAACTATGGTACAACACCATGGTATTAGCACTGCCCCCAGTACCAGCAGCGAAGCCATCCTCAATTTCCTTCTCTGGAATTTTATTTGGTAGACTGAGTGGCTGCCAAAATAAATTTTCTCACAAAGGAGCTGATGATAGAGTGGCAGTAGGTTCAAGTTTCTCCAGCCTGTTAGATATTAGAGGGTGAACGGCAGCACATTGGATCAGTGGTTAGCACTGAAGTCTTGCAGCACTGGGATCCTGGGTTCAAATCCCAGCAAGGACAACATCTGCAAGAAATTTGTATGTTCTCCCACAGGGTTGGACAGTCCCACCAGAGAATTCTCTGGTGTGCCTTGGCTTCTACCTCAGGAGAGTTCATGATAGCGCTAACTTTGCAGCTGCTATGGGGCTCTTGAGCGGGTGAGAAAGGTTAGCCCTCAGAAACAAATCCTCTGGTGGGCAGAATGTTTTTCAATCTGAAACAGCTTCTCAGTGGGAGTTGTATTTCACAGCATGCCATATTCTTTAGCTCTGTGAAAGGACTGGCATATAGGGAAACCTTATTTACCCCGGTTGTCATTTCTCCGTCACCAGGTTCCGCCCATTGTAACACACGACCATGCCTGGCTGTATGTTCAGCGGTGAGAGCCACAGATCAAGCTGCTGTGTTACAGCTTTCAACAACTATGCAGCGCTGGGCGGTTTGTTAATTAAGCATTAAGCATGTTATCTTCAGCACAGCCTGCTGCTGTTTGGCCAAGGCAGTGCAGCAGTGCTGTCAGCTTGTGACTGATGTGGTCATTTCGGAGATGGAGGAGGAGGTGCATGAGCTGAACAATGTGATTACATTGAGGTTAAATTGGTGATGCTATTTTTTATACTAAAGAAAGATCCTATTGTTATGTTTTTTTATGTTATTTTTTATGACAAATGCATTCACCGGGAAAAGTCATTTTAACATTTTACAACCTAATCTGGCAATGTGGTGTCATCAGACACATCCTGTTTTATTTATGATGGAGGGACTCTGAAAGTCATAAAGCCTATTTTTATAGGAACATCAGACGGCCCTTACTATTCTTAAAAGGCCAGCAGTCGGCCCTAGCTATTGTTAGAGAGCCATCAGAGGGCTATGCTTTGTTGTTCCCATTATTAACAAGTGGGTCTCCTATACTGTTATTGCGCATCCAGTGACTGCAAGGGTTGTCAAAAATTTGGACGCAACCTAATACCCCTTTGAAGAGACATAGAGGAGGGTCTCAGTAAAAAAAATGTTCCCATTATAAAGGAGCGGGTCTTCTATAGTGGTAATGCCCATGCTGTGACTGCAAGGGTGGCCAAAATTTTTGAATAAAACACTAACAATTTAAAGACACAAAGAGCATGGCCACAGTAACAAGGTACGACATGTTCCCGTTAGAAAGGAGAGGGTCTGCTATACAGTTATAGGGTATGCAGTGAATCCAACGGCTGACAAATTTTAGGAAAAACCCCACTAAGAATTTAAGGACACACAGAGCAGGGCCACATTAACAAGGTACGACATGTTCCCATTAGAAAGGAGAGGGTCTGCTATACAGTTATAGGGTATGCAGTGAGTCCACCGGCTGACCAAGTTTAGGAAAAAACCCACTAAGAATTTAAAGACACATAGACCAGGCCACAGTAATGACAAATTCCCATTAGAAAGGAGAGAGTCTCCCATAGTGTTGGACTATGCAGTGACTGCAAGAGCTGCCAAAAATTTGGAGGCACTTCAATGGCCCTTGGAAGAGACGTGGAGGAGCGCATCATAAAAAATTGTTACCATTAGAAAGGAGCGGGCCTCCTATACTTGTAATGCCATGCACTAAGTGTATGGGCTGACAAACATTTACTCCTGGGGGGTATACATGAACATACTGTATAAAAAAATTTTTTTACGGGCATCATAAAAATGTAGCGCCCCGAGGGCTCGACCGCTACAGGGGTATTGCACCTCTGCCAGAGGTGTGATATTCCACTCCTGGGTAAGGATGGAGTATGGACCAGGGTTCAGTTAGCTGCATACAGCACACTCACCCCATTTCCGAGGGACAGCTCAACGGTGCTCCCATTAGACAGAAATGCAGGCACGACAGACCATGTCCCTGGCTGGAGTGGGGAGGGGGTAGGAATACCCAGTGATGTAGGAGCAGATAGGGGTTGGTTCCTGAGCGTAGATAGGAGCCCATTGTTTGCTGGTCACCTGGGCTCATGTTCTAGAGGGAGGTATAAAAGGTAGGCACCATCTTAGAACAGTGTTCAGTCAGAGAGAAGAAGTGACAGAGTGGGGGCCTCTGCAAGGGGCTCTTCTCCGTAGGCGGGCCTAGCCTCTGAGGCCCAGCCAGCACAGAGAGAAGAGAAGAAGAGAAGTTCAGTGAGTGGAGTAAGAGAAGGAGTTCAGCCAGAGAGGGCTGACAGGGAGCTGTGGCTCAGTCTGGGCCCAGCTCCACGAGGCAGGCCTAGGGTGAAGGCCAGGAACAGAAAGGAACAAGAACAGAAAGGAACAAGAACAGAAAGGAACAGAAGAGAAAGAGAAAGAGAGAAACAGAAGGGCTCAGGAACAAGACGGCAGAAGGGACCCTAAGAACCAACGAGAATACAGGGTGAAGGGTCAGGCAGATTAAGGGTACCGGATCCCAAGTTGGTGGAGGAGAAACAGCCCTCAGCCAAAGACCGGAGGTCGTGATCATTTATTGGTGCGACACCTCATCAAACCTGCTAGGAAGGCACCATATAGGACAGCGGGGAACGGGAACCACATTTACCCGCACAAGTCTGCGGCAGCTGGACAAAAGTGGGTCACTGGTGAGGCAGGCCAGAGAAAGGATTGAAGGGGTCCTGTGTCATGCTCCTGAACTGCCTGGGGTTGACCGAGCCCCTCACCTGGTGGACGCAGCACGGCTCGGGCGGTCATTGCTGACAGAAGTGACCCGGAGTACATGAACTGTGAGTAAAAGACATTGGACTGCAGTACGTTGTCTGTGTACTCTTTCGCTCCTCCAGCACTAACGGCACTGGGACTCTCTGCACCATCACCCCCACCATCCACTACACTGCCCTGGGGCTGCACTCTTCCCGTGGGGAGTCACACTACCTCAGCTGCATACATCATCAGCCCCAGCGATCTGCCTTGCAGCGGCGGTTCATAATAACCGCAATCCACGGGTGGCGCAGTCGGACATCACTTAGGACGGCTAAAGGACTACCACTGGTCTGACCACCCTGAGCCACGGAACCGGGTCGCCACTACTACCCCCACCGTCTCCCTATTGCCCGGCTCCGAGTGCCCCACGGCCCAGGGGCGAGTCAAACACCCTTAAAAAAAATTATGTGGGTGTTGCATCATGGACCACGGTCACCCTGGTGATATGGTGGTGGAGGATGAGGAGAAGGAGGAGGACAAGAGCAAATAGCCAAAATCAGGAAGCGTATACCCATGTGTGGGTGTGAAAAGGTGCATGGGAATACACCTCCCAAGAAAAGACACTGGATTTGAGTTTATGTTACGCTGCTATCATTCGGTGGTGTTGAGAAGTCTGGCCCAATCCAGCCCTTGTTCATTTTTATAAGAGTCAGCCTGTCAGCATTTTCAGTTGACAGGAGGATGCGCTTATCAGTTATAATTCCACCAGCGGCACTAAAAACCCGATCTGATAAAACGCTGGCGGCAGGGTAGGCCAGGACCTCCAAGGCATAGAGAGCCAGTTCATTCCACATATCTAGCTTGGATACCCAATATTTATAAGGCACAGAGGAATCACGGAGGACGTTGGTACGGTACGGCAAGGTACTCCCTCAGCATCTTCCCAAACTTTGCACTCCTTGTGAGAGTACCCTGCGCCTCAGGGCCTGTGCGATGGGAGGGTCTGAGAAAACTCTCCCAGAACTTTGACAGTGTTCCCCTGCCTCTGCTGGATTGAAGTTGTGTCTCTCTCGCCTGTACTCCTTGGTTGTCGAACGAAGTGTGCCCTCTGCCTCCAGCGTTTTCAGATGGGAATTTTTTTAATAGGTCCGCAACAAGGGCCTTCTGGTACTGCCTCATTTTTGTACACCTGTCCGCCTCAGGAATAAGAGATATAAAGTTCTCCTTGTAGAGTGGGTCTAGAAGTGTCACCAACCAGTAATGACCTAAAATTTTGAGAATGCGAGGGTCATGGGAAAGGCAGCATAACATAAACTCAGCCATGCGTGCCAGACTACTAACAGGCAAGACTTCCGTGTCCTCACCAAGAGGATGACTGACCATGCTCTCCTCCTCCTCCTCTCTGTCCTCTGGCCATCCACGCTGAACAGACGGTATGACAGCTGTGCAGATAGCACCGTCTATAGTGCATGAAACTAGTTCCTGTCCTTCCTCCTCCTCCTCTTCCTCATTGTCACCCAATCCACGTTGGGATGAGATGAGGCTTGGCTGTGTGTAATCACCCTGTATGGTTAATTGCTCCATCTTATCATGCTTCGCCTGCAATGCATCATCTTTGATTGTGAGCAGAGAGCGTTTCAGAAGACAGAGAAGCGGGATGGTGACGCTAATTATGGCGTCATCGCCGCTCACCATCTTGGTGGAGTCCTCAAAGTTTTGGAGGATGGTACATATGTCTGACATCCACGTCCACTACTGAGGTCTTATGTGTGGAGTCTGAACTGAATACCGATAGCCTTTTTGATGCTGGTACTCAACAACTGCCCTCTTCTGCTCACAAATCCTTCCCAACATCTGCAATGTAGAGTTCCAACGTGTGGGGACATCACACACCAGTCTGTGAGCCAGAAGCTGCAAACGCTGCTGAAACACTGCAAGGGCAGCGGAAGCTGTAGCTGACTTTCTAAAATGGGCACACAGGCGGCATACTTTAACAAGCAGATCCGGCAGCTCCGGGTAGGATTTGAGTAACCGCTGAACCACGAGGTTAAGCACATGGGCCAGGCATGGTACGTGTGTGAGCTCGCCTCGCCTCTGAGCCGCCACCAGGTTCCAGCCATTGTCACACGCGACCATGCCTGGCTGTAGGTTCAGCGGTTTGAGCCACAGATCTGCCTGCTCTTTCAGAGCTGTCCATAACTCTTCAGCATTGTGTGTTTTTTCACCTAAGCATATTAGCTTCAGCACAGCCTGTTGCCGCTTGGCCGAGGCAGTGCTGCAGTGCTTCCAGCTTGTGACTGATGTGGTCATTTCGGAGATGGAGGCTGAGGAGGAGGAGCAGGCTGAGGAGCATGAGGTTCAGGAGCTGTAGACCGTGGGGGCAACCCTGATTGACCTAGGGCCTGCAATCCTTGGCGTCGGGAGGACGTGTTCCATCCCAAGGTCCGACTGGGTCCCGGCTTCCACTATGTTAACCCAGTGTGCCATCAGCGAGATGTACCGTCCCTGCCCACAAGCACTTGTCCACGTGTCCGTGTTTAGGTGGACTTTACCGGTAACTGCGTTGTTGAGGGCACGGCTAATGTTTTGGGACACTTGCTTGTGTAATGTGGGGACGGCACACTGGGAGAAATAGTGGCGGCTGGGGACAGAGTACCGAGGGACGGCCGCCGCCATCAGGTTGCGGAATGCTTCTGTTTCCACAAGCCTAAAAGGCAACATTTCGAGCCAAGCAGTCGTGAATTGTGAGAATTTAGTAGTGTGGCCTGTGGGACGTTGGCTGCATATTTGCGCTTGCATTCCAAGGACTGGAGTATGAACAACTGAACGCTGCGCTGGGACAAGGACATGGACGTGCTTCCTGATGCTGCTACTTGAGAGTGTGCAATGACAGGAGCAGGGCAGGAGGCATCTTTGTACTATGGACAGGGGATTGACTTGCATGCACAACAGCAGAAGAAGCAATGGTGCCACCTGTAGACACTGTTCCTGGACCCTGGTGTTCGGCCCACAAAGTCGAGTGCTTTGCTGCCATGTGCCTCATCATGCTGGTGGTGGTCAGGCTGGTCGTTTTGCCACCCCTGCTGATGCTGGTCTGGCTCGTGATGCAAATGGCCTTTTTGGAGTTATCGGCAGAGTCTTTAAAAAACAACCAGACTCGGGAAGACCTAACAGTTGTAGTGGCAACTTCCTTCATGTTGGTGTTACGGGAAATGGTAGCCTGCCTTCTGTCTGCGGCCACCACACTGCTTCTTCCTGCCTGTTGGGGTGCTCTGCCTCCCTCCCCCTGTGTGCTGCTGTCCTTGCTCTGCATGTCCTCCTGCCAGGTTGGGTCAGTTACTATATCATCCACCACCTCGTCTCCCACTTCTGCACCCTGGTACTATTCCTGACTTTCTGTCAATTGTGTCTCATCATCGTCCACCTCTTATGACAGTTTCCCACCGTCGCCTTCGTGTGACCGTGGCTGCTCAAATATTTGGGCATCGCTACACGTGATCTCCTCTTGCCCCGCTTCAAGTGGACCGGGCGAGAGGCCCGAATCTATAAATGGAAAAGTGAACAGCTCTTCAGATTGTCCAAGTGTGGGATCAATTGTCTCTGAGTACTCGGCATGGTGGGAGGAAGGAGGATCAGGGTGAGGAATATGAGGTCCAGACTCATGGCTACTGAGACTTGACCGTGTGGAAGACAGGGTGGTGGTGGTGGTGGTGGCTAAGTGACTGGAAGCATTATCCGCTATCCAACCAACAACCTTTTGACACTGATCTGGGTTCAATAGTGGTGTGCTGCGGTCCCCTAGAAATTGGGACAGGAAGGTCAGGCGAGAAGATGTGGGTGTTTGTTGTGGCACAATTTCGGCTTGCCCACGGCCTTGTACTCGGCCTCTGCATGCACCATTACCATCACGTCCAGTTCCCCGTCCCTTGCCACGTGCCTTGCCCATTTTAAATGGAGGATAGTATCTTCCACGCTCACTACAAATGATTGAGTTTGAAGCGAAGTTATATGTGATCGGTGTGATAGAGAAAACAGAGTTTTAAATACCTGGCCTGTAGGTAAGTAGTGTGAACAGCAAACTGCTGTGAATTGCTTCACTGACACACTGAAAAAATGGAGGCCAGAAATGGCAGTATTTTCTGACAACGTATATGTGATCTGTGTGACGGAGAAAACACAGTTTTAAATAGCTGGATTTCTAGCGCTCTAATATGGAAAGGACCTGGCTGTATTCTGCAGTGCCAACAAGCAAATGGTGCAGAAAAACGTTGTTCTCTGGATTGCTTTATAAGCAAATAATGAGGATTAAGATCCAAAGAAAAGTATTCCTCGCCCCTGAGACCTGGGCCTTTGTATAGAAATATCTAACAGCAGCAGAAGGCAGATTTGGAATGGAGCCTCTTGTGCTATATGCACTGCAGTCTGCTATATACACTGCCTGCCTGCCTATTTACACTGCCTGCCTGATATATCTGCAGATGGATTAGTCCTCAGAAGGACTGTTTGTTGAGATGTATATGTGTAATGTGCGGTTTTTCTCACTACACTACCTAATGCACGATCAAATCTCTCCCTAACGCAGCATCAGCTCTCCCTACACTGTCTGATCCAGAGTGACTGTGATGAGCATGGCGGCGCCAGGTCAGATATAGACCTGATGACGCTGTGCGGCCAGCCAATCACTGTAATGCCCACAACCAACATGGCTATGGCATTACAGTGCATGGCAGGCAATCCCTGCATGTTCATTGGCTCTGTAAAGAGCACCAAACATGCAGGGATGGGTCCCGACTTCCCGCCCGACCAACCCGGAAATACTCGGTGAGCGCAGAGCATCTCGAGCAGTGAGATACTCGGGCGAGCACCGAGCAGTAGCGAGCATGCTCGCTCATCACTAGTTGTCATTAAGATTTAAAAAGAGAAAACACAGAAATGTGACAGTAAATGGCTTCACCCAACCAATAACCATGAGTGGAGAAAAAGTGTTTTTGTTATCATTCATTTTTTCTGAAACAAGGCCAAGAAAGGAAAAATTCTGCCGGGGTATGTAAACTTTTGAGCAGAACTGTATATGCGCCAGCCCCAGTGTCTCCTATTCTATATACTCCAGCCCCAGTGTCTCCTATTCTATATACTCCAGCTTCTTCTGTGATGTATATGCTCTAGCCCCAATGTATCCTGTGATGAATATACGCCAGCCCCAGTGTCTCCTATTCTATATACTCCAGCCCCAGTGTCTCCTATTCTATATACTCCAGCTTCTTCTGTGATGTATATGCTCTAGCCCCAATGTATCCTGTGATGAATATACGCCAGCCCCAGTGTCTCCTATTCTATATACTCCAGCCCCAGTGTCTCCTATTCTATATACTCCAGCTTCTTCTGTGATGTATATGCTCTAGCCCCAATGTATCCTGTGATGAATATACGCCAGCCCCAGTGTCTCCTATTTTATATACTCCAGCTCCAGTGTCTTCTGTGACGTAGCTAATGTAGCCCTAATATCTCTTATGCAGAGGCGTCGCATGATAAAGCAGTGGGACACAAGCTCCCTGCCCTATCACTATCTCTTTCATATGCCACAGATCGCCATAGGCCTGCGGTTAACGAGATGTCAGCATCCTCACGCAGGTGGCTCGGTGACATCATTGCATCGCTCTGCTCTGCTGTCCCGCCATGGAAGAGGAGACAGAGGCCGTGATGTAGGGAATCAGGATTAAGTGAGATATTTTTTTAAATGATCGGGCAGTGGAGCCATCCTACTATATATCTGGAGTAGTGGGTCCATCATACTACATATGGAGTAGTGGGGCCATTATACTATATGTATGTGGGGCAATGGGACCATCATAGTATATACAGGTGCATCTCACTAAATTAGAATATCTTCAAAAAGTTAATTTATTCCAGTTCTTCAATATTGTTTCAGTATGCTCCACAATCATGAGGAAGACTGCTGACTTGACAGATGTCCAGAAGGCAGTCATTGACACACTCCACAAGGTCCTAGAGTTCCAATTTTCATTTGGAAATCAAAGTCCCAAAGTCTGGAGGAAGAGTGGAGAGTCCACAATCCAAGCTGCTTGAGGTCTAGTGTGAAGGCTCCACAATCAGTGATGGTTTGGGAGGCCATGTCATCTGCTGGTGTAGGTCCACTGTGTTTTATCAAGACCAAAGTCAGCACAGCCGGCTACCAGGACATTTTACAGCACTTCATGCTTCCCTCTGCCGACAAGCTTTTTGGAGATAGAAATGTCATTCTCCAGCAGGACTTGGCCCCTGTCCACACGGCCAAAAGTACCAATACCTGGTTTACACACAACAGTATCACTGTGCTTGATTGGCAGCAAACTCGCCTGACCTTAACCCCATAGAGAATCTATTATAGAGAATCTATGGGGTATTGTCAAGAGGAAGATGAGAGACACCAGACCCAACAATGCAGATGAGCTGAAAGACAGCTTTTTGTATTGAAGAACTGAAATAAATTAACTTTTTGATGATATTCTAATTTAGTGAGATGCACCTATATATGGAGCAGTGGGACTATCATGCTATATATATGGAGGAGTGGGGGCATCATACTAAATATAGAGCAGTGTGTGTGTGTCACCCCAGGCCTGGATGCCACAAACAATAATCTGTTTCTGAAAGCAGGAGGGAGGTCCCCTGGTTAGGGACAATTAGCATACAGCACCTCCTGTCCCAGGCCAGCAGGGGGAGCTGGCTGCCCCTATAAAAGCTGGAACTGGGGGCAGGGTTAGAGAGAACTGGAAGACCTAGCTCAGGAGTGAGACTAGTCCCAGAGAAGGAGGGACAGTTCAGCTGTAGCTGAGGAGTCCGTGAGGCAGAGGAGAAACTGCAAGCCAGGGACAGAGGCGACGAGAGCCGGTCCTGGCAGAGAACCAATCTACTGGACATTGGGGTCCGAGGCTGTCAGGGTTACAAGCCCAGCAGCAGAGAATCAAGCTGCGAGGGATTTCAGGTCCCTTGGCCTAAGAAGCCTGGAGGCTCCGCCACACAGAGGGACCAGTACATCGAGGAGCAAGCAACAGGTACCCAAGGCCTGAGTCGCAAGCCATACAGGAGAGAAGTACACGGCCAGCTCAGGGACGTGGGCTATTACACCACGAAAAGGGGGATAGTCAGAAAGAGCATAGCGAGAACGGTAGGCCTACACACTCACCCTGACCAGTGGGGCTCGCCCGATTGCTCTCAGACACCCAGGCCCATTCCTAACCGGTACTGTTGGGCCATTAATAATATCTACAATAAAGACCCTGAACTGTTTGAAGCGGACTCTGAACTCTTACTATTGCGGCCTGCACTATCACCCCCAACATCCACCTACACTGCCCTGAGGCTACACTCTTCCCATGGGGAGTTATCCTACCCCTGTGCTGCACACCAACACCAGCCTCAGCGGTCTGCCTTGCAGCGGCGGTTATCTCCAACCGCAATCCACGGGTGGCGTAGTCGGACATTCAAAACACTGATAAATAGACTGCCACCATTTGGTCTGACCACCCTGAGCCACGGGATCGGGTTGCCACTACTACCCCCATCAGCACCGTACACTAGAAGGCCCGGTTCCGGGTACCCCACGGCCCAGGGGGGGAGTCAGCTTTGGCGTAGTCGGCAGAATTGTGACCAACCCGCCACAAATGGGTATTGCGTGCCTGGAAAAGACTCTATACATATCTGAGTGAAGTTTCCCGCCATTTGGGGCCATTTCCCGCCAATCGGAGCCGTTTCCCGCCATCGGGCGCCATCTTCGGGACGACGCGCGGGAAGAAGAGGGGCGTGGACGTCCAAAAACGCGTGAGACCTGAAGCCCCGCCCTACGCTGAGACGCTGCTCAAGGTCCTGGATGGAGATCCAGCGGATGCCGACGTCATCACCGAGCAACGCAAGGTCCTCTCCCAGAGCATCGCGAGGGAAGCCGCGGCCTACAGAAGAGGATCGCCAGAAGGTAGGCCACGGTTAATTAGGAGGGAGGAAGATGTCGGACGCGGAGGGACCCTCTACCACCAGCGTAGCCGCTGCAGCTGTGATGCCGTTTTCCATGCCCTATATCCATAGGCGGATTATAATGAGGGCAATCCGGGCGACCGCCCAGGGCCCCGAGCCTGCAGGGGGTCCGCGGCTCCAGGCGGGGTGTCTAATGCCGGATTGCCCTCATTATATGTGCGGACCGCCGCGGCACATAGCGGTAGCAGTGGCGGGAGGGGGGGGCCTGGACTGCTCCCCCAGCAGCGGCCACCGCTACTTCTTCATCGGCCGGGCCAGCACTGCAGCAGTTAACTTCCCTGTGCTGGCCCGGCCGCGTCACTGCTAGGAGACATGGCCCTGTGCGCGGCTGTGTCTCCTAGCTGTGACGTCACACAGTGCGCCCCGGCCTGCAGTGCTGCACCGGAAAAGAGAGAGAGCAGGCAGGAGGAATTGAGCCGGGGGATGGTGAGTGTGTGTGTGTGAGCAGATGTGTGTGTGGGCAGGTGTGTGTGTGTTTGTGGGCAGGTGTCTGTGGGGGCAGGTGTCTGTGTGGGCAGGTGTGTGTGTGTGTGTATATGTGTGTGTGTGTATATGTGTGTGTGTCTGTGTGGGCAGGTGTGTGTGTGTGTATATGTGTGTGTGTGTGTGTGGGCAGGTGTCTGTGTGAGCAGGTGTGGGTGTGTGTGTGGGCAGGTGTGTGTGTGTGTGTGGGCAGGTGTGTGTGTGGGCAGGTGTGTGTATATAGGTGTCTGTGTGTGTGTTTGCGGGCAGGTGTCTGTGTGGGCAGATGTGTGTGTGGGCAGGTGTGTGTGTGTGTGTGGGCAGGTGTGTGTGTGTGTGGGCAGGTGTGTGTGTGTGGGCAGGTGTGTGTGTGTGTGGGCAGGTGTTGGTGTGTGTGGACAGGTGTGTATGTGTGGGCAGGTGTGTGTGTGTGGGCAGGTGTGTTTGTGTGTGGGCAGGTGTGTTTGTGTGTGGGCAGGTGTGTGTGTGTGTGGGCAGGTGTGTGTGTGTGTCTGTGTGGGCAGATGTGTGTGTGGGCAGGTGTGTGTGTGTGGGCAGGTGTGTGTGTGTCTGTGTGGGCAGGTGTGTGTGTGTGTCTGTGTGGGCAGGTGTGTGTGTGTATATGTGTGTGTGTGTGTGTGTGTGTGGGCAGGTTAGAAATTCTTGCCCTGTTGAACACTACACCTGACTTGAGGCCACCACCTCTTGGTTGTCCAATGTTCTTGCTTCTCTAGGGCTCTTCTCAGATATTCATTATACCAGCTCCCCAGAATACCAAAGTTAGGGTGGGTGACCGCGAGCCCTGGTGGTGGTCATAACTGCGGCCACCCAGGGGCAATACTCCATAACAACAATCCCCTGAGGTGGTGTAGGATGTAAGGACCTATTCACACTACATTCAGCGCTGCATTCAGGTCTTTACACAAGGCTTACAACTGAATCCCTGAAATTCAGGATTGTGCTGTCTGAAATGAGACATCTGAAAGCAGAGAAAATGGAGCCTAAAGATTCAGACTTTAGCCTCGGTTTGCCTTTGTTCAAATCAATGGCTATGTCAAGGCACATCTGAATGCCATTTTTCAGGGATTTAGATAGAAGCCTGGAAAGAGGAGATGAATGCATTGCAAAATTCAGTGTGAATAGGCCCTTATATCTGGAGTCTTGATATTGATGCCACAAGCATTTTACTTGTTTTTAACTTAAAAAAAAAATACACACACACAAATTATACACACACACACACTATACATACACACACAGTATACATACACACACATTATACACACACACACACACACTATACATACACACACACAGATGTGTATGTGGGCAGGTGTGTGTGTGTGGGCAGGTGTGTGTGTGTGTGATGTCTGTCTGTTTGTGTGTGTGTGTGTGTGTGTGGGCAGATGTCATTGTGTGATGCCTGTTTGTATGTATTTTTGTGTTTCAAATGTGTTTATGCGTGTCTGTATATGTTTGTGTGTGTGTATGACTGCATGCGGCCTCCTGCTGAGTATAGTTGGCGCCGTGCGGCCTCCTGATGTCTCTGGGGGGGCTCCGTGCAGCCTCCCGCTGTGTATAGATGGCTACGTGCGGCCCCTCGCTGTTTATAGACGGCGCCGTGCGCCCCCCCGCTGTGTATAGAAGGCTACGTGCGCCCCCCGCTGTGTATAGATGGCTACGTGCGGCCCCCCGCTGAGTATAGATGTCGCCGTGCGGCCTCCTGCTGTGTATAGATCGCTACGTGCGGTCTCCCGCTGAGTATAGATGGCGCTGTGCGGCCTCCTGCTGTCTCTGGGGGGAGCGCCGTGCGGCATCTATACTCAGCAGGAGGCCGACCGTAGCCAGCTATACACGTATACTCAGCAGGAGGCCGCACGTAGCCATCTATACGGTGCCATCTATACACAGCGGGAGGCCGCACGGCGCCATCTATACAGTGGGAGGTCGCACGGCGCCATCTATACACAGCGGGAGGCCGCACGGAGCCATCTATACACAGCGGGAGTCTCAGTGTTTTGCAAGAGCAGTCAATAAATTCTGCTTGACTAATTCTGAGCACCATAAAGTCTGGTTCGCTTCTAACCTGCTGTCTTCATTTTCAGCTTGCTGAATTCTAACTCATTTACTGTCATTCGAGACGATGCCTTTGCTGGTCTCTTTCACCTTGAATACCTGTAAGTGTTCCACTTAATGTCATATTTTTGATTCTGTTCTTCTTCATCTTTTGGCATGTGCAATTGTATGAGCAAGTATTCATATGAATTTATGACCTACTTAAACCTTGGAGGACCTTAAATTTTATTCAATCAATTTTTTTTCCAGTTTAAAACTATGGGACATATATGTGCCTTGGTCCTCAAAGGGTTTTTAAAGGGGCTGCAAACATAAATATGAAAAAAATAATTCAATTAGTGCTTTTTGTGTTTATTTAATTTTTATTTGAAGTCCATTTTTTTATATACCTTGAAATTAAGCTCTACCCCATGGAATGAAGCCCTACCTACATGACATCTGAGAGCTACATGGATCCCGCTTGTGAGGTGCCTGTCCGTCACTACTATTCAGTTTTAGGGTCCACTCACTAAGCCATATATTCTCTCATGCAAGAGAATAGGGCCAATTAAGCTAATGACACTCGGCTCAAACTCTGTCAGAGCTTCAACTGAGTGTGATCCGATTCTCTCGCAGCACAGATATGGAGAAGATGGAGAACTTACTTTCTCCATAGTCTCTGTGAGTGTTCATCGGACTGCACTTGGATGACATCCGAGTGCAGTCCAATGTTTTACGTGCACCCATAGACTTGTATGGGTGCACATGGTCCGAATATCGAATGAGATTATTTTCTCATGCCAATAATCGCACTGTCCCATAGTATAACATAGAGCCGAGTCCTATCCGATAAAACATCACATAGCATTCGGCCGTGTTATACGACAGTGTGAGCGAGCCCTTAGAGTCAAGGAATATTTACATGCAGATGATGATATTACTCTCCAAGTGTATATTTTTTTAGGCGAGTTCATAGTAAATGCTTTGCATTTTTGACATGTGATCAACTAAAGAGCAAGAAAGATTTAGGACCTCGCCTATAGAGAAACGAAAAATTGTTTGGAGGACTTGCATGTCCTTTTTTATTTATTATGAGAAAATCATAAAAGATCCCGTTTTTTAACCATGCTGTGACTTTCTGCTGAGGGAGAGGGAGAGAGCTGCCCTATTCAGAGTCTGTAATAAGACCTGCTGACAAAAGTGTTGAAGATACAGTCTAATGTGAATTAACAATGAAAAAAAGTTAATTTAACAAATGGCTTGTATTTTTTTAATACAAACTTTTTTGTCTTTACAGCTCTTTTAAAGGGAATCTGTCATCAGGTTTTTGCCACCTAATCTGAGAGCAGCATAATGTAGGGTTAGAGGCACTGATTCCAGTAATGTGTCACTTACTGGGCTGTTTAGTGTTGTTTTGATAAAATCATTGATTTGTCAGAAGGTAATTATCACTAGATGACTAGTAAGTTCTGTAGGACCCCACCCCCATCACTGATCAGTAGATTTCTGTGTACACTGAGCATGGGCAGAAAGCTGCCAATCAGTGGTGTGGGTGGGGCTATACAGAGCGCAGCATTCAGAGAGCTGCTAGATCTGCAGCAGATAAAACTGTGATTTTCTCAAAATGGCAACAAGCAGCTGAAAAAGTGACACATCGCTGGAATCAGGGTATCTGCCCCAATATTGTGCTGCTCTCAGATGAGGCAGCACAATTAATATTATGCCAAATTAATTTCCCATGAACTATCACATGATCTATCACAGGGGATCATGTGACATGTCACGTGATAAATCAGGTGTGTGGAGGGGGCCCGCGCCTTCTAAACTGCCCGGGGCCCTTGCTACTCTTCATCCACCCCTGCCTATATCCCCGGAGCGGCCTGGATGCCCAGTATGCTGGCGAGTCGCATACCTTGGGTGACTTTAAAGAAAGGCTGTATAGACTGTTCAAAGTTTATCCCCTGACAGAAGAACAGAAGGTAAGCATACTGATAGGGCAGTTAACTGGTGCGGCCCAGCGGGAGGTAAAGTCTTGGACAGCTGAGGAGAAAAGGACTGTAAGGGGGGTTCTGACCCGTCTACGGGACACCTTTGATACCCGTACCTCAGCAGAAATCAAAATGCGGTTCTATGGATGTAAGCAGCGAGCTCAAGATAGCATCCGAGATTATGCCCTAAATTTACAGGAAGCCTTGGGGGCAATTAAGCAAGCTGACCCTGGCAGCGTGCAGGATACAGATAAACTATTGACTGACCAGTTCATAGAAGGTCTGCTGTCCAGCGCCCACAGAACCCAGCTGCGCCTCATGGCCCTACAGAACCCCGATTTGACTTTTGCACAGTTCAACGATAGGGCCATCCGGGTGCTCCGAGAACCTGCACCGGGTGGCGCTGTAGCTTCCCGGCGCCCTGCCATCCCTTACCACCAGGGGGCGGCACCCTATCCCGCAGACCTTGTGGGGGCTGATGCGCAGGCCCTAAATCCATCCCCGCCTGCAAACCTGCACCATCAGGTCCAAGAACTAACAAAGAGTGTTGCTGCATTGTCCAGGACTGTACAGTCGTTACAGATGGACCCGTCAGGACCAATCAAGCTGGCTTCCAGTCCGGAGGATGTCCCGTGGCGTCGACGGAGGAGGATCCCGTCGTTCAGAGGGAGGCCCGCCGATCATTACACTGAGGATGGACAGCCGATTTGCCGCCGTTGCAGCCAGCCGGGACACGTAGCCAGGTACTGTACTTTAAATGGGTCCGACCTGGGGCAAAGGGCCAACCCCCAGGTATAAGGTCATCAGGCCCATCTAATTGGCGTGGTAAGTAGGTAGGGGAACGCCCGGTTTTACCCGTAGTGCTGGACGGTATCCCCATGAGTGCACTGCTGGACACCGGGTCCCAAGTGACTACAATCCAATATGTACTTTTCAAGCAGTACTGGAGTGACACTGATATAACTCGTTATCCAGATGATGACTTGAGCATCATCGCCAGCAATGGTCAACCCGTGCCGCAGGTGGGGTTCAGAGAGATGACCATTAAGATTGGTAAAGTTGAACTGCCGGCACAGGGAGTGATCATTGTGGACATTGACCATCGAGAAAGTCACCCTAAAATAACCTTGGGTACTAATGTGATTGAAAATTGTCTTTCAGAAGCAATTGTAATTTTGCAGCAGGTGGCGATGAATGTGAGCTCCAGCCAGCAGAGGGTCCTCCAGAAGGAGATAAGAGCCCTGATGAGATGGCAACAGGTAGAACTGTCTGGTGGTGAGATCGGTAGCGTGAGGAATGGATGAGCGACCCGTTCCCCATTGCCATGCCCCCCAAAAGTGAAATGATCTGGTGTCGGAATGCAATCGGGTTAAGAGGGAGAGACTACCAAGCCATGGTAGAACCCGTGTACTCAGACAGCAGGCCCACCATTTTGACAGCCCAGGGGGTGGTCGATGTCCGCCATGGAAGGGTGCCCGTCTGGATCTTAAACATTGGGGAAAGGGAAGTACACTTGCCTTGGTACGCTACACTAGCCAAATTGTATACTGTTGAACACAATGCTGTCAGGGCCATGGAACCCTTGCCTCCATCTCCCCAAGCAGAGGGTAATGGTTCCCAGAAACCCAAGGAGGACTGGTGCCAGAAACTCCACGTGGGTGCTGACTCCACTCCCTTGCACCAAAAACAAGGAGTCTACCGGGTGGTTCAAGAGTACGAGAGAATCTTTAGTAAGCACCCGCTAGACTTCGGCAGAGTGAAAGGGGTAGAACACCACATCCCCATGGGGAGCCACCCACCAATAAAAGAAAGATACAGATCTGTACCACCCCGCACACTATCAGAACGCAAAGGGCATGCTGAGAGAAATGAAGGAAGCCGGGGTCATTAGAGACAGTTGTAGCCCCTGGGCAGCCCCCTTGGTTCTGGTTAAAAAGAAAGACTGTACTATGAGAATGTGCGTGGACTATAGAGAAGTCAATCGTATCACCCATAAAGACGCATACCCGTTGCCTAGAATAGAGGAGTCTTTGGTCGCACTAAAATCAGCTAATTTCTTCTCTACTTTGGACCTTACTAGTGGGTACTGGCAGGTTCCTGTGGCAGAGGCTGATAAGGAGAAGACCGCCTTCACCACCCCGATGGGATTAAGTGAATTCAACTATATGCCGTTCGGGCTCTGCAACGCACCCGGGACCTTCCAGAGGCTGATGGAATGCTGTCTAGGGCACCGAAACTTTGAGACGGTCCTACTTTACCTGGACGACGTGATTGTCTATTCGAAGACTTACGAGGACCATCTAAAGCACCTGGCCGAGGTGTTCGATGCCCTGGCAGGCTTTGGCATGAAAGTGAAACCCTCCAAGTGCCATCTGTTAAAGCCGAAGGTACAGTACCTGGGACATGTGGTGAGTGCAGAAGGAGTAGCCCCCGACCCTGACAAAATCACGGCAATAAAGAACTGGCCAAGCCCCTCTAACATAAAAGAAGTGAGGCAGTTCCTCGGGTTGGTAGGCTACTACCAAAGGTTCATCCCCAGGTTCACCAAGATGGCAGCCCCTATGCAGGACCTCCTTATAGGACAATCTAAGACCAGAAGCCAAAAGCCACCCTTCAAGTGAGACAAGCCGGAAGAGGAGTCCTTCCGCCAGCTGAAGATGGCCCTCACGGGGGATGAGATCCTGGCCTACCCTGATTATGGCCAGCCTTTTATCCTCCACACAGACGCCAGTAATGTGGGGCTGGGAGCCGTACTGTCACAGAACCAACAGGGCAGAGAAAGGGTGATCGCGTACGCCAGCCGGAAGCTGAGGCCCACCGAGAGAAACCCGGAGAATTACAGCTCCTTTAAGCTGGAGTCCTTGGCAGTGGTGTGGGACGTAACAGAACGTTTCAAGCATTACCTGGCCTCTGTGAAGTTCACTGTGTACACGGACAACAATCCGTAGACACATCTGGACAATGCGAGACTTGGTGCCCTAGAGCAGCGGTGGATGGCCCGGCTAGCAAACTATGACTTCACCATCAAGTACCGGGCAGGCCGAGACAATGCCAATGCAGATGCCCTATCGAGAATTCCCCACTTGCCTGATGAGGGAGAAGATCCAGACGAGTTGGAGGAAATAGAGCTCCCTGCATTCCACCGGTACGGGGCCACTCAGTACTCCCACCGTGTAAGAGACAAAGACTTGACCACTGTCATGTTCAATCCCTTACCTCACCACGGCTGGGCTGAAACGCAAGATAGTGACCCTGCAATTCGCCTGGTGAAAGACCTGTTGACCCAGGCAGACGCTAGCCCTGGCTCGGACGCTCCAGAGGAAGCCAAGCAGTTATGGAAGGAGAAAAGCAGGCTATTCCTCTACGAAGGTAAGCTGTGCAGAAGGCTTGTCAACCACCGGACGCACGAGCTGACCTGGCAGGTAGTGGTCCCGAGACGAGATGCAGCAATGGTCCTGGAGGCCTACCATGACAGAGCGGGACACTTCGGGTGGAAGAAACTGGAGTTCCTACTGAGAGAGCGGTTCTACTGGGTCGGAATGAGAGGGGCCATAGAGAAGTGGTGCAGGGACTGCGGCCCATGTAACCTCAGAAGGAAGGACGGTACCAGCCAGAAGATGCCCTTGATGCCCATCATCACCAGGCAGCCTCTTGAGCTGGTAGCTCTGGACCATGTGAAACTGGCTCCAAGCCGGTTGGGCTACGTCTATGCCCTGACAATAGTGGACCACTATTCCCGGTTCCTGGTGGTGGTTTCTGTTAAAGACTTGACAGCCCAAACAGCGGCCAGAGCCTTCCAACAACACTTCTGCCGTCCACACGGGTATCCGGAACAGGTCTTGACAGATCAAGGTCCAGGGTTTGAGGCTGAAATCTTCCAGGAGTTCTGCAACCTCTACGGCTGTAAGAAGATTCGGACAACGTCTTACCACCCACAAACCAACGGGCTATGTGAGAAAATGAATAATATCGTCATTGATCTCCTCAAAACGTTGCCCCTGGAAGAACGCAGCCTGTGGCCGGAGAAGCTGCCAGACCTGAGAGACTTATACAACCATATCCTGGTGAATGCTACAAATTGCACCCCGGCTTACCTGATGAGGGCAAGACCAGGTAAGCTGCCGATAGACCTGGAGATGTGAGTCCTGAACCCCGAGGACACCTCCCCAGACGCGGACTGGGATACGGAACGGCGGCTACAGTACAAGAAGGTACAGGAGAGTGTGGAGAGGAGTCTGGCTCAAGCGAGAGAAAAGCAAGAGAGGCTCTTCAACCAACACGCCCCTGCTGGTCCCCTGGAACCTGGTGAGCAGGTCCTGAAGCGGAAGAGAAGGCTTCACAAGCTAGATGACCAGTGGGAGAGCGACCCGTACACAGTACTGCAGTCCAACCACAACAACCCGAAGGTATGTGTAATTACCAAGGATGGAGGAGAAACCACTAGCACCGTCTCCAGAGACCACCTAAAAAGGTGCCCCAAGCAACTACAGAGTGCAGGAGAAGATCAAGATGACCTTGAACCCGCAGAAGACAAGAAAGAAATGATCAGCACAGTTCTTGGAGAGTTCCCCCGGTCCTGGACTCGGATAAATGATGCAATAGTGGTACCCGTCCTACACTTCCTTCAACCAACCCAGCAGGAACCTACAGGAGAGCAGGAGGAATTAGAAGACCAAGCAGCCCTAGAGGCAGAAGAACCCATGCCAGCAGCCCAAGAGAGTCAACCCTCTGCTGACAGTGAGCCTGCCATACCTGCGGTAAGCCAAAGGACCCGCAGATAGCTGCCTGCACTGCCTGTAAACCCAGCTAGAAGCTGTATCCTGAATGCTAGTGGGGAAAGTCAGGTTAGACCACCACCAGACAGTGGGTTACGCAGGTCAACCCGGAGCACTAGGGGGCAAATACCAGCTCGCTGGAAGATCTAAATGCTGTATATTGTAAATGTTTTATGTTTGTTGCCTGGTTGCTAATTATGTTTTTCCAGTCTTTCTAGTTCATGGACTAACAGGTTATGGACGCTGAATAACCGGAACTGTCTTGTAGATAGTTGCACTTGGTGCCCTCTTTCGAAGATGGCCACGGAAGAAAAATCTGTCCGGTGTGGCCTCCTTGTGGCCCAAAGTAGAGAGCTCAGCCTTGTCGCCACGCCCAAGGCCAGGAACTTGGGGTTTATGGAAACAGGTCCCCACACCGTGGAAAACTTCACCTTGTTGGGTGACATGGACACCCGGTCACGGAAGCGCTGTGACCTCAAGGACAAAATATACTTGTGTATATGTTATGTTGTCATTTATACCCTGTATTTGTGGTTCCTGTTTAGTCCGAAGTACTAAATTTTACTAGGGGAGAATGTGTCACCCCAGGCCTGGATGCCACAAACAATAATCTGTGTCTGAGAGCAGGAGGGAGGTCCACTGGTTAGGGACAATTAGCATACAGCACCTCCTGTCCCAGGCCAGCAGGGGGAGCTGGCTGCCCCTATAAAAGCTGGAACTGGGGGCAGGGTTAGAGAGAACTGGAAGACCTAGCTCAGGAGTGAGACTAGTCCCAGAGAAGGAGGGACAGTTCAGCTGTAGCTGAGGAGTCCGTGAGGCAGAGGAGAAACTGCAAGCCAGGGACAGAGGCGACGAGAGCCGGTCCTGGAAGAGAACCAATCTACCGGGCATTGGGGTCCGGGGCTGTCAGGGTTACAAGCCCAGCAGCAGAGAACCAACCTGCGAGGGATTTCAGGTCCCTTGGCCTAAGAATCCTGGAGGCTCCGCCACACAGAGGGACCAGTACAGCGAGGAGCAAGCAACAGGTACCCAAGGCCCTAGTCGCATGCCATACAGGCGAGAAGTACACGGCCAGTTCAGGGACGTGGGCTATTACACCACGAAAAGGGGGATAGTCAGAAAGAGCATAGAGAGAACGGTAGGCCTACACACTCACCCTGACCAGTGGGGCTCGCCCGAATGCTCTCAGACACCCAGGCCCATTCCTAACCGGTACTGTTGGGTCATTAATAATATCTACAATAAAGACCCTGAACTGTTTGAAGCGGACTCTGAACTCTTACTATTGCGGCCTGCACTATCACCCCCAACATCCACCTACACTGCCCTGAGGCTACACTCTTCCCGTGGGGAGTTATCCTACACCTGTGCTGCACACCAACACCAGCCTCAGCAGTCTGCCTCGCAGCGGCGGTTATCCCTGACCGCAATCCACGGGTGGCGTAGTCGGACATTCAAAACACTGATAAATAGACTGCCACCATTTGGTCTGACCACCCTGAGCCACGGGATCGGGTTACCACTACTACCCCCATCAGCACCGTACACTAGAAGGCCCGGTTCCGTGTACCCCACGGCCCAGGGGGCGAGTCATGTGCATCAAATTATACATACAGATATGGGGCAGTGGGGCTTCATACTATATACAGGTGCTTCTCACAAAATTAGAATATCATCAAAAGTTAGTTTATTTCATTTCTTCAATGCAAAAAGTGAAACTCCTATATTATATAGAGTCATTACACACAGAGTGATCTATTATATAGAGTCATTACACAGAGGGATCTATTATATAGAGTCATTACACACAGAGGGATCTATTATATAGAGTCATTACACAGAGGGATCTATTATATAGAGTAATTACACACAGAGGGATCTATTATATAGAGTCATTACACAAAGAGGGATCTATTATACAGAGTCATTACACACAGAGTGATCTATTATATAGAGTCATTACACACAGAGGGATCTATTATATACAGTCATTACACACAGAGGGATCTATTATATAGAGTCATTACACACAGAGGGATCTATTATATAGAGTCATTACACACAGAGGGATCTATTATATAGAGTCATTACACACAGAGGGATCTATTATATAGAGTCATTACACACAGAGGGATCTATTATATAGAGTCATTACACACAGAGGGATCTATTTTAAGTGTTTATTTCTGTTAATGTTGATGATTATAGCTTACAGCCAATGAAAACACAAACGTCATTATCTCAGTAAATTAGAATACTTCATAACAACAGCTTGAAAAATGTTTTTAAAATCCGAAAAGGTGGCCTACTGAAATGTATGTTTAGTAAATGCCCTCAATAGTTGTTCGGGCTCCTTGTGCATCAATTACTGCATCAATGCGGCAATGTGGCATGGAGGGATCAGCCTGTGGAACTGCTGAGGTGTTATGGAAGCCCAGGTGGCTTTGATAGCAGCCTTCAGCTCATCTGTATTGTGGGGTCTGGGGTCTCATCTTCCTCTTGACAATACCCCATAGATTCTCTATAATAGATTCTCTATGGGGTAAAGGTCAGGCGAGTTTGCTGCCAATCAAGCACAGTGATACTGTTGTGTGTAAACCAGGTATTGGTACTTTTGGCAGTGTGGACAGGGGCCAAGTCCTGCTGGAGAATGACATTTCCATCTCCATAAAGCTTGTGGGCAGAGGGAAGCATGAAGTGCTGTAAAATGTCCTGGTAGACGGCTGCGCTGACTTTGGTCTTGATAAAACACAGTGGACCTCCACCAGCAGATGACATGGCTCCCCAAACCATCACTGATTGTGGAGACTTCACACTAGACCTGCAGCAGCTTGGATTGTGGCCTCTCCACTCTTCCTCCAGACTCTGGGACCTTGATTTCCAAATGAAATGCAAAATTTACTTTTCATCTGAAAACAACACCTTGGGCCACTGAGCATCAGTCCAGGTCTTTTTCTCTTTGGCCCAGGTAAGACGCTTCTGGCGTTGTCTATTGGTCATGAGGGGCTTGACACAAGCAATGCGACACTTGTAGCCCATGTCCTGGATACGTCTGTGTGTGGTGGCTCTTGAAGCAGTGACTCCAGCAGCAGTCCACTCCTTGTGAATCTCCCCCAAATTTTTGAATGGCCTTTTCTTAGCAATCCTTTCAAGGCTGCGGTTATCCCAGTTGCTTGTGCACCTTTTTCTACCACACTTTTTCCTTCCAAGTCCATTAATATGCTCAGATACAGCACTCTGTGAACAGCTGCTTCTTTAGCAATGACCTTTTGTGGCTTACCCTCCTTGAGGAGTGTGTCAATGACTGCCTTCTGGACATCTGTCAAGTCAGCAGTCTTGCCCATGATTGTGGAGCCTACTGAAACTGACTAAGGGACCTTTTTAAATGCTTAGGAAGCCTTTGCAGGTGTTTCTTGTTAATTCTAATTTACTGAGATAATGACTTTTGTGTTTTCATTGGCTGTAAGCCATAATCATCAACATTAGCAGAAATAAACACTTAAAACAGATCACTCTGTTTGTAATGACTCTGTATAATATATGAGTTTCATTTTTTAGGATTGAAGAACTGAAATAAATTCACTTTTTGATGATATTCTAATTTTCTGAGAAGCACCTGTATGTAGCAGTGCGGCAATTATACTATATACAGTCAGGAGTATAAGTACTTGATACACTGAAAATTTCGAAAGTTTTTCCACCTACAAAGAATGAAGAGGTCTGTTTTGTTCTACTTAACTGCTGCAACTTGGACCTTTAACAGGATTTATATTTCACCTATGAGAAAGCATACTATGTGTATTTGGCAGATTAACTCAGGCTTGTTTATGATAAACTGAATACATGGATTGGAGTCCTATTTGTATACAGAATATTGACTATTAATGCTGGCAGAGTAAGTCTTAGGCTATATTCACACTAGGTGTTTTTTTTCTGCAGCAAAACATAATCTCTTGGCAGGAAAGAAGTAGCGTCAAAAACGCAGGTTTTGGTGTGTTTTTTTGCAGTGGTTCTTGGTGCATTTTTGGTGCGTTTTTCAGGATCCCAAAGTTCAGCTTTGCTTCCACCATAGACACATGAAAACAGGTCACCATTGCAAGACATATGTTCATGAAAAAGTACACATTACAAATGTAATAGGGGGGGGTGAATTGGTCTGGAATAGTTTATCTAAGACCCTGGCAGTGCATTGAATTTGTAGGACACTATTTACTTTCACATTATGGTTTGCCATTGAGTTGCTCAGGCATTGTTCATTTTCACACCTCCCTGGGCCACACGTGTTGTTCAATCTCACACCTAGCTCAACCAATGTTTACTTTGTAGGCATCACTAATTTAATTAAACTGTAATAATCCAAGCTGCTATATCAGGTGACCAAGACAAGATGGTTTAAACTTGGGAAAATCACAAAAGTAAATGTGTGTCACATACTTGCTTTTTTCACTAAAAACGCAGCAAAATGTTCACACTAGGCTTTTTTTCAGCATTTTTTTCCACCACCCTTTTTTTTAATGGGTGAAAAACGCTGAAACAAGTGACATACTCTATTGCAAAAAGCCATGGAAAGCACAAAATACTGAGGACAAATAAGCAAGCTTTGTGCATGAGATTTCGGAAATCTCATAGACTTTGTTGGTACTGTAAAACGCAGCTGAAAATTTGCATAAAAAAGCCCGCTTAAAAAAACGTCTAGTGTGAATATAGCCTTGTGTAACAGTTCGCCAATGAGTTAGGATATATGAC
Source organism: Phyllobates terribilis (assembly GCF_046119375.1). Classification (NCBI taxonomy): domain Eukaryota; kingdom Metazoa; phylum Chordata; class Amphibia; order Anura; family Dendrobatidae; genus Phyllobates; species Phyllobates terribilis. The sequence continues at coordinate 930,331 of NW_027363159.1, read as the reverse complement.
CACGATGCAGAAATGCTGCGGATTTTTCCTAAGCGTTTCTGCATCTCCCTGGATTGTCAAGCGCTTTGCCAAGTGACTTTAGCATCACTTGGAAAAGTGCTTGACAACTTGGTCACACTATATAATTCCATGCAACCGGCATGGATTTATATAGTGTGACCAAGTTACAATGCTGCAAATGCAGCATCAATAATAAAAAAAAAGAATAATAATGGTGAAAAATAAAAAAAACCCATTATACTCATCTTCCGATGGTCCTCGATCTTCTTCTCCGGTGCGTCCGGTGTCTTCGGCGGATCACGGTGCTGTAAAAGGACCTTCCATGACGTCATTTAGTCATGTGACAGGTCACGCGACCGCCGATGTCAGCGGTCGCGTGACCTGTCACATGACTAAATGGCATCATGGAAGGTCATTTTACCACCGCGAGCAGCCGAAGAGCCAGCAGCACCGCCGGGAGCAGACAGGGGCCATCAGAAGGTAAGTATATGTTTATTTTTTATTTTAATTCTATTTTAACTACAGGTACTATGGTACCCGGGTCTGGAGGAGAGTCTCTTCATCTCCTGACCCGGGTACCATCCATGCATTGAGTCGTATACTATCCACATGTGTATTTTTAGTCATTCGGATGTTATGCGTTCCAATGCAAGTCAATGGCGGCTAAATCGCAGCGACTCTGCAAAATTAAAGGACGTGCTGCGGATTTTTCCGCAATGATAATCCGCAGCGGAAATCTCTGCAGCATGTGCACAGCACATGCGGATTATCATTGGGAACCATTGCAGACCTATCACCAAGCGTTTTTTAAGTGTTTCCGCGGCGGAAGTTACGCTGCAGAAACGCCTAAGAAACGCATAGTGGGCACACAGCCTTAAAAGTTCTATGGTGAAGAAAAACACGTGAGATAATAAATGCGAAATATACAATATTTCCCATAATATGACTGAGGATATCTTTAGGGTGTATTCACTGTTTTTTCTTCTGCAGCAAAAATGCTGTGTTTTACAGCACCATCTTAGTGAATGACATTTCTGAAATCTCATTCACATGCTGTTTTTTTGCATTTTTTTTAAATCTGCAGCTTGTCAAGTCTTTCAGAGGTTTTGCAGCATTTTTCACCCATTCAAATGAATGGAAAAATAAACACAAGTAAAAACACCTGAATTTTAAGCAGCGTTTTTCCTGCCTCCTTTGATTTTTGAGGTAGAAAAAAAATGCTGCCAAAATCCAACTTGTGAACACACCTTTATCCTGGTTGTGTTCTAATTGGATATAAAATAGAACGGCCATGATAACATGGGTAGTTAATTGTATGGTGTTTTCACTTTATATATTACCAGGCCGCATTCTATTTGCGCAGAGCTGCTCCGTGAAGATTCTATCACAAGATTCCGTGATGTCATCACAGGTGATGGTGACATCACTGCTCACAGTCGCTATATATACAATGCACATAGGCTCACCCGTGCCTTTCTTGGCTCTATAGTGACTGATAGCACTTGCAGTTTTTCACTATGGCTGGAATTGTTTTGGACATTTCTCAGGTAAAAGCACTATTGTTGATCCTTATGATCAATCGTCCTAACAGTGTGCTTCTACCACCCGATGGCGTCCTCAGCTTCACTCACCGGCTGGTGATGGAGCTAGTAAAGGATTGCGTGACCAAACACCGACAACGTCGTCTAACGTCAGACTATCTGACGGATTTACTTCAGAACATCAGGACATTACTACACCAGGTAAGTGGCGGACACTCTGCACAGAACATCTCAATATTAATAGATAATAATGGAGGGATAGAAGCTTTTTCTTCTAATATATCGTATTTTGCAGACCATAAGACGTACCAAAAATTTTTGGGAGGTAAATAGGAAAAACATTTATTATAATAAAATGGGGGTCTGTCTTATAGTCCTGTCTTATAGTCCGAATTTTCGGTTTCTTACTGAGGGGGGTGGTGGCAGTGGAGCGAGGTCACAGGAGGCAGAGTCGCTGCTGCAGGAAGTCGGCAGTAGGAGTGGGGCGCTGCTGTGGGCCCCAAGCTGGGAGGAGCGGGGTGTCCAGAAGGTACGAGGCTGCGGGCCCTGGGCTTCAAGGAAATGTTAGCGGTAATTCAGGAGGGGAGGCCCTGCTCTGCTTATTGATTTCTCTGCAGTGGGCTTCAAGAAGTAGGCTGCTGGAGATGGCCAATACACAAATTGAGCTCTCAGCTCGTCATTGAGCCGAGATCTAAATCTGCACATGCACTGCCTCCAGCGGCCATTTGCCTGAAGCCCACCGCCAGAAAATCAATGGGCAGAGCGGGGACTCCCCTCCTAAATCACCGCTAACATTTCCTTGAAGCCCAGGGCCCGCAGCCTCGCACGTCCTGGACACCCCGCTGGCCCGCAGGAGCGCCCCATTTCTACTGCCGGCTTCCTGCAGCAGTGACCCCACCTCCTGTGACCTCACTCCACCACAGCCACCCCCCTGGTAAGCTACATTCAGACAATTATTATTATTAATAATCTGTCTGATATGCTGGGGTGGAGAGCTCCAGAGTAGGGGGGATGCACGGGAGAAATCTTGTATGCGATTGTGGGAAGAGGAGATAAGAGGGGAGTAGAGAAGAAGATCTTGTGAGGATCGGAGGTTGCGTGCAGGTAAGTACCGGGAGACTAGGTCACAGATATATGGAGGAGACAGGTTGTGGGTGGCTTTGCATGCCAAGGTTAGGGTCTTGAACTGGAGTCTCTGGGTAATGTGGAGCCAGTGAAGGGATTGGCGGAGCGAGGGGAAAAGCCAGGGAATAGCGGGGGGACAGGTGGATTAGTCAGACAGCAGAGTTTAGGATAGATTGGAGGGGTGCGAGAGTGTTAGAAGGGAGGTCAAAAATTTTGGAAAAAAAGGATCTTATAGTCCATAAAATACGGTAAAACACAACGAGTCCCCAAATACAGTATGTAGTCATTGTATCTGCAGACAGAGAACCGATGTCACATACAATTTCCGCCTCCATTCTGACCGCTCTCATCTGAAAATTCTCTTTTCCATTTTTCCTTCCTTATAGGCTGAAGAAAGATCTCAGACTGAAGATTTGGCTGTCTTTAAAGAACTGGCCGAAAAAGTCCTGTCTATACTAGAACGCTCATTGGAACGCCCGGTAAGGATCAATATTAATAGACGTATCTTAATCCACCGTATCTGAGGAGACTTTCTGAGAAAAGGTCTGAAGATGGCGCGGGATTTGTATCGTTACAATTGGTGCATCTGTAAATGTTGGTTTAGTCCTTCATGATTTATGTATTTGGTGATTTAGTAAAATCTTCCACATATTAATTATATATATTATATCTATCAGGAAACAACAGGAGGCGACGCCAAATATGGGCAAAATGTGAGCCCGAAAATCCCTGACCCTAATAGGAGTCAGCCGGAGCTGAACAGCGATCTGATTACAGGTGAGCGATCACCCGACCTTCTACAAGGAATGTCCAGATATTACAGAGGACGGAGGATAATGTTAGATTTACTCTCTACTCTGTGTAATGGGAACCTGGCAGCACATTGTTACATATAGAAGTAGTGGTGTGACGGTATAGGCCATTGTCCCCTAATAATAATTGTTTGTAGAAATCCAATGTGCCAGTCAGGAGAAATGTAAAGTAGACACCATATACAAATCAGAATGGAAGTGCGCTGGGGGCGTGAAAGAAGAAATCCAAGTGCAGTGACACGCCCCCAGTGCACTTCCAGGCTAATTTGCAAATCTCTCCTATGTTTCAGCTCTCTTACCATCACTCGTATGTGCAGCGTGGGTGGGGGCTTCCTCATTCATGTGATGGAGGGTCCATTCTGCAGTGCTATAGCAAGTAACATGAAATAAATTAAATTTAAATTGCATTACTGCTCTAGAAAATGGGAAAAAACTAAGATACTGAGCACATAATTTGGCCAATTCATGAATGCCCAGCAGCCAATGACAAAGCGATCTTTTTGTTGGAATCCTCTCCTAATGTGAATCCTCTCCTAGGCTGAAGCCTACATTTATATGGGTAGGTAGGATCCTGTTGTAATTAAAACCACCCCGGGCTGATGTGTGGAGATAGGTTCCCAGCAAAAAAGGTCGCCTTGCCGTGACTGCTAGGCATGCACCCAGCAAAAGAAGGTCGTCTTGCCGTGACTGCTGGGCATGCACCCAGCAAAAAAAAGGGTCACCTTGCCGTGGCTACTTGGCATGCACCCAGAAAAAGAAGGTCGCCTTGCCGTGGCTGCTGGCCATGCATGAATTGGCCAAATTATGTGCTAAGTATCTTCCTTTTATCCTATTTTCTACAGCAGTAATGCAATTCAAATTTAATTTATTTCATGTTTACATGCTATAGCGTTACAGAGTGCAACTTTGTTAGTTATATATTTGGATGGCTACTCTTAGTATGCACCTGTTCACACCCATTTTCTTTTCGGAAGTGATGGTCAGTCTTTTGTTATTTATGAAGGGGTTCCTCCATCATTTACATTACATTTATCTATGGATTCCCCGTATATTCTCATATTTAGAATCCCCATATAACGAGTATTAATCCCATTTACAGACATCTTGTCATTTCTCCGTTTTATTGCTGTATTATCTATGTAGGAATAATATCCTCTAATACATTTCATTTCTTCATCATTATTTTAGAAACAACTGAGCTGTCGAATCCTAACAATGGAATTAGTGAGATCCCGGAGATCCAAGAATCCGTAAGTATCATAGAGGGGGATGCGTGTGTATCATCAGATCATGGGGTGTGAATGACTCGTCCAGTATTATCCCCCATACAACCATGGGACGTCTCTATTCTAAGTGTAGATGACCCTATGGTGTTAATTACATTTGAATTACAGGGAATCTGTCACCAGGTTTATGCTATTTGGTCTGAGAGAAGCATGATGCAGGGACAGAGACCCTGATTCCATGTGTTGATTACTTTACTCGGTGGAGTAGTTGCGATAAAATCACTATTTTTTTCTGCTGCAGAGCTCTGAATGCTGAGTCTTGTATAACCCCGCCCACACCATTGATTGGCAGCTTTCTGTGTACACTGTGCATAGGCAGAAAGCTGCTAATCAGTGGTGGAGGCAGGGGTACAGAGCAATAGGACTACCTGGCTAGACAGATAGTCTTCTAGTGATAATCTACTGATTTTATTGAAACAGCCACACACAGCCTAGTAAGTAACACATCACTGGAATCAGGGTCTCTGCCCCTACATCATGGTGCTTTCAGAATACATAGCAAACACCTGGTGACAGATTACCTGTAAGTCCTCCTCTGTGTGATCTCCCACATTATCCAGAATGTTATAGTAATGTATGATGACCGTTGCAGGGCGGCTCCAGGATTTCGTGGGCCCTGGGCGAAAGAGTCTCAGTGGCCCCTTTAACACATACCACGATTCATGATGCACAGATACCGCAGATAAATATATATATATATATATATATATATAGTACAAGGCCGAAGATTTCACTTCTTACATTACATGAGCGATATCTATTGTAAATTCCACAATAACTCAGAAAGCGGCGAATCCTCACAGCTCACAGTGCAGACCGGACAGTAATGTCCTCCACACAGTATAATGGCACCACATAGTCCTCTATACCGTATTATGAGCTCCATATATTGCTCCATATAGAATAATGGACCCCATAAAATGCTCCACGCAGGCTGTGCCCCCATATAATGCCCCATGCAGGCTGTGACCCCACACATAATGCCCCATGCAGGCTGGCCCCCCACATAATGCCCCATGCAGGCTTTGACCCCCCACATAATGCTCCATGCAGGCTGTGACCCCCACATAATGCCCCATGCAGGCTTTGACCCCCCACATAATGCCCCATGCAGGCTGTGCCCCCCCCCCACATAATGCCCCATGCAGGATGTCCCCCTCCCACATAATGGCCCATGCAGGATGTCACCCCCCATATAATTCCCCATGCAGAATGTCCCTCCCACATAATGTCCCATGCAGGCTGTGCCCACCACATAATGCCCCATGTAGGCTGTGCCCCCCCACATAATGGCCCATGCAGGATGTCACCCCCCATATAATTCCCCATGCAGGATGTCCCCTCCACATAATGCCCCATGCAGGATGTCCCACCCCACATAATGCCCCATGCAGGATGTCCCCCACACATAATGCCCCATGCAGTATATCCCCCCCACATAATGCCCCATGCAGGATGTCACCCCCCATATAATTCCCCATGCAGGATGTCCCCCCCACATAATGCTCCATGCAGGATGTCCCACCCCACATAATGGCCCATACAGGATGTCACCCCCCATATAATGCCCATGAAGAATATCACCCCCCCCCATATAATGCCCCATGCAGGATGTCCCCCCAACACATACTGCCCCATGTAGGATGTCACCTCTCACCCCATATATTGCCCCATGCAGGATGTCACCTCTCACCCCATATAATGCCCCATGCAGGATGTCACTTCTCCCCCCATATAATACCCCATGCAGAATGTCACTCCCCCCATATAATGCCCCATGCAGGATGTCACCCCCCATATAATGCCCCATGCAGAATGTCACCTCTCACCCCATATAAAGCCCTATGCTGGATGTCACTCCCCCCCCCCCATATAATGACCCATGCAGGATGTCACTTCTCCCCCTCATATAATACCCCATGCAGGATGTCACCCCCCTATATAATGCCCCATGCAGGATGTCCCCCCCATATAATGCCTCATGTAGGATGTCACCTCTCACCCCATATAATGCCCCATGCAGGATGTCACTCCCCCCATATAATGCCCCATGCAGGATGTCACTTCTCCCCCCCCATATAATACCCCACGCAGGATGTCCCTACCTCCCCCCCACACAATGCCCCATGCAGGATGTCACTTCTCCCCCCATATAATGCCCCATACCTCCATACATAAAAAAAAAAAATCAAATGCTCACCTCACTGCTCACCAGCTGTGGAGAGGTAAGTATTGTGCCGGCCGTGGTCCTGAGCAAGCATTGGGGGGGGGAGCAAGGCCCACTAGCTGGCGCTGGCACCACTCTCCTCTGCTCACCGGTCCCATACCGCGCCAGGGTGCCCGACAGCAAGTGGGCCCCTCGCCTACTCAGGGCCCCGGCACTTGCCTGGGTGTGCTGGGTGCTAGCGCCAGGTCTGCCCAGCGTCCGGTTTGTATCCTCCCAACATCATATCAGTGTAAATCATCTGGGACATAATATGGGGGGAGAAGTTTTTGCATCTGTAACTTTTTTCCTGCATCTTCAATAAATCAGTATTATTTCTTATTCTTTTATAGAGCGTGATCGATTCATTGGTTCCGGCGAGAAAGCCGCATATGAGCGACTATGAAACTTCCAAACTCATCAGCAGTGGAAATTTTGGGTGAGATTTCTGTTGCCATAATCCACATTTCTCAGGGTTCCCTATGACAATGCTTCTGCCCCTGCACTCTGCCATTCAGTGTTATCATAGGGAAATTATGTGATCTGTAGCAAATCAAACTGTAAGGAAAGCGATTTAAATAATATAATTACATATAATATAATATATAATAATATAATATTATTACATTCGCCTGTGCTAGACCCTCATCTGTTCTTATGCTGCCTCCTCCACCTGAGCTTTTCTGCTCTCCACTCTGATCTTTGTTTTGATGGGGGGGGCTCCATTATGAAGCTGATCAGAGAAGTTGGCTACACATGGTCACATGAAGGGTGACACCATATTGACGTCAATGACATCTACACCCTCCACCATGACCATGTGGGCCCAATCACTGGCCTCAGCAGCAGAAGAGAGCCCTGGAGCACATTCATTTTGGACCAATTTTATTTGCACTAAATTGTATTTGGTCAGTTATAGCGAATCTGCCCAAAGAGAATTTCGATAGATTCTCGTATCTATAATGTGACCTGGGTGATGGCTCCGGCAGAAGTGGCATTGTGGAGACCTCCAATAGGTGATCTATGTAGTGCTATTTTATGTATTTCTAGATGTGCATTTATAGTGGCGGCCAGACTTTTAGTATTATACATATGCAAATTGTCTCTTCAGAGAGGAAGCAAACTAGAACTCCACCTATAGGAAGTAGCAATCCTAAAAGTCAATATCGACCCTTTAACAAGCCTTGTCACATGACTTAGGATAATAGCCAAAACCAAAATCTCAATTTGCAGGAACTGCGTTCTGGGGTACTGCCCCTCTTCAGTGCAAAGTGTGAGATATGGTTTGACTGGGTGAGAGGTGTCTGACCGGTATCCAAGGGGTTGACGTTTCTCCTTGCGGACATGAGGAGACTTTTAAGCCACAATGCTCCTCTGGGAAATAGGATTGCTACTTCCTATAGGTGGCACTAGGGTGCTAGTTCTCTTCCTCTCTGAAAAGAGACAATTTGCATATTTCCCAGAAGAGCATTGCAGCTTAAAAGTCTCCTCACCTTGACATGCTTAACATGGCTTTTTCCGCAAGGAGAAACGTTACCGCTTGGATCCCGGTCAGATGCCTCTCACCCAGCCAAACCATATCTCACACTTTGCACTGATGAGTGCTTGTACCCCAAAACATAGTGTCCGAAAATTGAGTTTTTGGTTATGGCTATTATTCCATGTCATATGATAAGGCTCGTTAAAGGGTCGATATTGACTTTTAGGATTACTACTTCCTATAAGGGGCACTAGTGTTCTAGTTCTCTTCCTCTCTGAAGAGACAATTTGCATATTTCCCAGAGGATCATTGAGGCTTAAAAGTCTCCTCACCTTGACAAGCTTAACATTTCACTCTCCGCAAGGAGAAATGTTACCCCTTGGATACCAGTATTAAACATATAATGATTTCTATAGATGGATTATTAATAAGGATTTATTATAACCGATGGATTCTCCTTCTCTCCAGGGCCGTCTACTTAGTGCATCATAAAGACTCACACCAGACCTTTGCTATGAAGAAAATGGCTAAGCGGAACCTAAATACTGCACAGAGATTGGAATGGGCCTTTCTGGAGAGGGACATCTTAACATTTGCTGATTGTCCCTTTGTGGTCTCCATGCTCTGCTCCTTTCCAACTAGATCTCACCTGTGTATGGTCATGGAGTATGTAGGAGGTAAGACACATCTATTGTATTATATTCAGCCCATGTCTGCTTTCATCTTATCACTGCTCATATCATTAGGACATTGTTGGTTACATCCCCACAGAGCATTTACTATAGGTTATCTATTACCAAGATGCTCGTAAATTCATTGATCTTGGTGCAGGGGCGCTATGGGGCTCATCAGTCGGAGGGGGTCTGTCGACGCTCGGCAGTGGGCAGCATCCCTCCACCTGTCATCACAATTTCAGCGGTATTTGCTTCTTCAAGGAGGTGGGGTTGGTGGGGGCAAAAATACTGAGTAGGTGGCTAGTAGGGGCCAAAATACTGAAAGGGGGCCGTATGACTAGATATGGGGGGACTGTGAATGATGAGTGGAGGTCATCATATTAAGTGGGGTGCTGTGGGGGTCCTCACTCTATATGGAGGCCCCCATTCTGTGTGGGGACATCATACTGAGTGGGGAGTTATGCGGACCATTATATTGTGTGAGGGACTGTGGGAACCATTATCCTGAGTGGGAGGGTTGCTGTGGGTGCCATCACACCGAGTAGGGGGTTGTGGCTGGCCTCCTTCTAAGTGGTGGCCTCCTTAGGAGGATTCACTGTGGGGATACCATACTCATTGAGTGTGGGTGTGGGCATTTTTGGGAGCATCATACTCTAAAATGGCCATAAAAGTTGTATTGCTGGTGAGAACACCAAGCTGCTTCAACAGGGATATAAATATATTTCTTTTTTATTTTTTAGGGTTGGGGGCAATTACAACTTTTGATATGGGGTCTTGTGATTTCTATGTACGCCACTATCTGTGTGATCTCCCCAGGATGTTTCCGCTCACTGCTCATTATACATCATGGTTATCTGCTCGTGGTATATCATGGTTATCTTCTGTATAAACCCCTCACCGGTCATATTTCCTTTCTTCTACAGGTGGAGACTGTGGGACCCTTCTAAGCACCAGGGGTCCTTTCTCTGTCCCCATGGCCCGCTTGTACTTTGCAGAGGCGGTACTTGCCGTGGAATACCTGCATAGTTACGGTGTGGTGCACAGAGACCTGAAGCCGGAAAAGTAAGTGCCCCCGAAGTATAATAAAGTGGGGAAAGTTGTCATTTATTATCATTCAGTCTGTGAGGCTAAAACCATCTTCTCTTTTGCAGCCTCCTGATTACATCTACTGGACATATTAAAGTTACCGATTTTGGGATTTCAAAACTTGGTCTAATGATACCGAAAACCAACACCTACAAGGAATTAGCAGTGGACATCTCCAGAGAGTTCCAGGACCGTGAGGTCAGCATCACCTACAAGAACTTAGCTTGTTATTTGCAAATCTCATCACACTATTGTCTCTTCTCTACGTTCTTCCTTTCTAGAGAACTTTTCCACTAATATTTTATCTTCTGCATTGTGTTTTAACGATGATATCTTGTCATAATAATTGTTTCATCGATTCTCATCTCTATGTTCTGTTGGTTTCCAGTTCTGTGGCACCCCATGTTACATAGCCCCAGAGATCATCCTGAAAGAAGGCTATGGAAGACCTGTTGACTGGTGGTCATTGGGGATCATCCTGTATAAATTCCTGCTGGGATGTGTACCATTTGATTCTGATTCCCTCACTGAGCTTTATAAAAGGGTTGTCATTGGTGAGTAGAATAATCCGATCATTGCGTTGATTGGTTACATTTGTTTAGTTATTTCCTTTGCTCTAAGTTACAGTCCAGTAAAGAGGTTTTATTTTCTGTAATTTTCTATGTAACAGGAGAACTAAGTTGGAATTGTGATCGCGCTCCACCCCTGGATGCTCAGAATCTCATCACTGAGCTGCTCAGAAGAAATCCTGTGCGTAGACTTGGGACAGGTAACAGATATACTAGTATTAATATTCCCTTATTAGACCAAGGACATATCGCTCATGTCCATGAAGATCAGCATTTCTCTATCAGCTCATCTACTGTATTTCTAGTTCTCCACACTAAGACTTCCAGTTTATTTCCTTCATGTCGGCTCAGTTTTGTCATTAGTTCAGATTACGATAAACTGTTCAGATATGGAGCCATCCCTGACTATGTCCGCATCACTTTTGTTTTTCTTTTTCTAGGAGGAGCATTTGAGATCAAGGTTCATCCATTCCTGAGTGACTTGGACTTTGACAACATTCTGAGCCAGGAGCTGGAGTATGTTCCTCAGCTTGTTTCAGACGCAGACACCAGCTTATTTATCAGTAAGTAGAAGGAGACGTCATCTAGACTAAGCGACTGTTTGTCTCATCTTCCCTAATATGTGATCATCTGTTCCCATTAATATTAGTGATAAATAGTGACTGTGTTATACTGACAACCTCTAATAATACTTCATTACCTATTTCTTGTAGATCATTCTGATATAAACAAACATCTGGTCTCAAAGGATGAGGAAGGCACAAGTGAGAATAATGAGAGCCTTGACTTCCAAAATTTTACGTCATCTTCTGAAAAGCTTTGTAAAGTAAGTATGTGATTAATAAATCCAAAATATGTAAAAAAAAAAGAAAAAAAACTCTAAAAGTACATAAAAAAATATTTTATATCTTATTTTTATCCGTATTTAGCTCTGTACCATCGCTACCAGGATGGTGAACAATGAGGATCCCAATGCCCCTCCAGAGTATACACAAGAAACCAACACAAACATCTCAGAAATGTGAGTAGATTAGAAAGGGTCATTACTTCATTACTGGGAGTTCCAGGCTGATCTATGTACACAACACCAAATATAGGACATAAATAACAGAATATCAAATGCAGCATTCACCGTTTCATGGTTAACGGTCATTGTACTTTTGGCTTCAGAAAATGCAGAAGATAACAGCCCATAATTGTGGCATGTCATGCATTTTTAGCACTGCCTACTCTGTAGGAGAGCTGTAGTATTACTTGCCAGACATTCTTGGTAGTTGTGTTCTGATCCATGGAAGGTAGTTTGGAGCAGAAAACCTTCCCCACTATGACAGTCATATGTCCTATTAGGCCTTATAGTCAGTGTTCTTATAGTGAGACAACCCATTTTATACTGTGTTTACTTACGATTTACATGTTTTTCTTCTTCAAACAGGCAGAAAGAATCTGTTCCTGTATGTAATACAGACTATGCTGTTACCATCTTGCCACCCTCGTCTCCATTGCTAGGTATGTACATGTCTACAGCACCAACAATGTGAATGTTGACTTCAAGGCTCAAATATTTCCACATGGTTTTTCTGGTCTACTATGTTATCCATGTTTCATGGATCTCAGCTATGTTGACCATGGGTTCGTACTGTATCCCTATTTCCCTAATTTTGTACAGGAGTTTTTTTTCATGTATTCTGTTTATTACGTTGCATCATCTTTTAACCTAGTGAGATATAGCGACTGTGTTATACTGACACCCTCTAACAATCCTTCCTTACCTATGTCTTGTAGATCACTCTGATGAAAACAACCATCTGATCTCAGAGGATAAGGAGGGCACAAGTGAGGACGATGAGAACTTTATCTTCCGAATATTTGCATCATCATCTTCTGAGAGGCTTTCTAAAGTAAGTATGTGATCGATAAATCCAAAATATGTACAAAAAAGGATCTATAAAATTAAAAAGTATATATATTTAATAACTTATTGTTATCCACATTTAGCACTCTACCACCACTAACGGGATGGTGAACAACGAGGATCCCAAGGCCCCTCCAGAGTGTACACCAGAATCCAACACAAACATCTCAGAAATGTGAGTAGATTATGGGGTCATTACTGGGAGCTCCAGGCTGATATATGTGCACAACATCAAATATAGGACATAAATACCATAATATCAAATGCAGCATCCACCGCCCCATGGTTATGGGTCATTGTGCTTTCAGCTTTCGGAATTGTTGGATATAACAGCCCATAATTGTGGCCGGTCATGCACTTTTAGTGCTGCCCTCACTGTAGGAGAGATGTAGTATGAAATGCCGGCCATTCTTGGTAGTTGTTTTCCTCTCAGCTATCTATAAAAGGTAGTCTTGAGCAGAAGACCTTCCCCACTATGACAGTCATATGTCCTACTAGTCCTTATAGTCGGTGTTCTTCTAGTGAGACAACCCCTTTTATATGGAGTTTACTTGAGATTTACATGTTTTTCTTCTTCAAACAGGCAGAAAGTATCTGTTCCTGTATGTAATACAGACGATGCTGTTACCATCTTGCCACCCTCGTCCCCATTGCCAGGTATGTACATGTCTACAGCACCAGCAATGTGAATGTTGACTTCAAGGCTCAAATATTCCCACATGGTTTTATACAATACTATAGGTCTCTTATGTTATCCATATTATGACAAAGCAGATCCTATAAGAAGATATTGTTATTGATTTTTTTTTTTAATTTTTCATCAGAATTTCCATCTCATGAAGAAAGAAAATCGGCAATAAATCTGAGTATGGAGCAACAAAACTCAGAAAATGGAAAAAATGGGAAAAAGAGACGAGGTAAGTGTGAGAATCAACTCCATGTTGTGTGATGTCAGTGAGAATAATTCATGTGGAGTAGATGTCATCTGTCAGTGATGGGATTGTCACATGTATGATTGCTGACAATGACCCCTGACCTCTGTATGATAATATTCCTCTGCCGTCCGGCCACAGTGACTGCACAGCATTATCATGTAATATGGAGTCCCATCACTTACATTATATTTATTTCTCTTGTCATAGGGCTGCTCGCGCATTTGCATGCTGTCACTGTTGCCCTAAAACCATCTAAAAGACGGGACACCTAAGCATCTAGCGCCCTGAAGTCCAGCAGATCCATCATCACTGCTGGAGCTGTATAGAAGGACCTTCACCATCTACCTGTGGCCTTCTGACTGGTCAACCTGGACAAGTTTCAGTAACGCCTCTGTCATCGGGCTCCGCGGTATTCATACTGCTCGTCTAACTTGTCATTTACTGATCACCTGGTATCTGACCTCGGCTATCTTCCTGACTTTGATTTAGTCTTTTGATAATGTTCACGATTTTATTCGTCCCATTATTAATTAAAAAAAAGTAAAATCTGTTACTGTTGCTCTGATTCCTTTTTGTCTTGAATTCACAAATACTTGTAACTCACTAATTGCTCTTCTTCTCACTAAATGTATTTCTCATTATCCTTAATGCAGCAGTCAGTCTCATATTTCTGTCCAGCAGTTACACTGGTGCCTCCACCCTGTACCAGTCATTACACTCATCCACAAACCTCTGCACCCTGCTGCACAGTCCTGCATCTCTACCATATCTATACTCCAATGAGCTAAGATTAACATCCTCCATAATCAGGACCTCCCACTCTCATGTCCAAGACATTTTCTCTGCTGCACCAGCTCTCAGGAGTGCACTACTGCAGGCAATCATGTTCATTCCCACTATCAGAGATTTTAAGTGTGCAGTAGAAACAGATTATTTGTGGCAGGACTATCAAATCACCTCACTATTCTAAGTTTTTCCTACAGCACTCAGTAGCACTTAATATTTGTACATATACAGATAATGGTTGGTGACTGGTTCATGCAGCCTTAATTCCACAAAGATAGAAATAAAAGGTCAACATGTTTCATACATCCAAACCATCCTTAATCATGGCAGAAAAACATAATTTTAAGTTCCCACTATGAATATTTGGTGAGATATCACAGCTGTGTATTTTCACAGCACAAAGAACGCATCTTACAGATCAGCAAATCACAGTGTGCTGACGCTTAGTGTTGTAGTTTTGAACAACACCATTCATTTTATCATATAATGTGTTGAAAAATGAGAAAAAATGCCAGGTTTGGGTTCCTTCATTTTACAGTGTGTATTGTGTTGTAAAAACAAACTGGCAAAATGATTCAGAGTCAGTAGTACGATTACTGTGATACCAAACTTATAAGGTTTATATATATATATATATATATATATATATATATATATATATATATACAGTGTTTAGCATAAATCAGTACACCCAAATAGATTTGTCAGCAAACCTGTAGTTTCCTTTCAGAATCATCATTTTATATGGGATACCATACTACAAAATACTCTCGCAAATTTGAGCCATTGAATGCAAACAAGATTTGGTATTTTGCAGACCCCAAAAAAGTAATTTTCTTAACAAACTCATTCAAGATCATGTTTCAAAAATGAGAACATCCCAGTAACAGTCTTAAGAGAAAAGCTAAGTTTAGACAACAAAATTCTAATTAACAAGAACTGAACCACAGGTAAGTGTAATTATTCATTAAACAGATGTCCAGCAGACAGGTGTCTGTAAAAGGAAGTTACTTAATAAAGAAAACTCCTTCCCATTTCATGCTATCAGCAATGGCACCACATAGAAGGGAAATGTCACAAAACCTGAGAAAGAAAATAATTTCTTTGCAATAAATGTGAAGTCTACAAGAAGATCAGCAAAACTTTACTTATCAGTCAGAATACTGTAGCAAAAGTGATGCAAAACTATAACAAAGATGGAACTGCAACCATCTTACAGAGACGTCCAGGCCGACTATGGAAGTTAACACCTAAACAAAAGCGTCCTCTGATGAGAAGGGTAAGTGGCACCACATAGAAGAGAAATGTCACAAGACATTTCTGAGAAAGAAAATAATTTCTTTACAAAAAATGTGAAGTCTACAAGAAGATCAGCAAAGCTTTTCTTATCAGTCAGATGGAAGCTAACATCTAAACAAAAGCATCTTCTGATGAGAAGAAAATCGACAGGCAAATTCATTGCTATTAGCTGAAGAAGTAGAAAGCCAAACTAGGGTGAGTGTTTTCCATAACACGACACGGTGTACACTGCAAATGAATGGCATTCATGAGTGTCCTCCACAAAGGAAGCCTCTCTCCCTTAAAGCCCATGAACAATAAAAGTCCGTCTACAATTTGCCAGGGTCCATGCTTAAAACTATGAGGACTACCGGGACTGTATACTGTGTATGTGCATCTTATGTGTATGTCTGTATTTTATGTTTGTGTGCACTATGTATATGCATACGTTAAAATGTGTATAGAGTATTAGCATGTGCAAATTTTATATGTGTGCCTAATATAAATATACATGGAAATGTATATGTAGGTGGTGCCTGATGGAGGGTGGGGGGCCCAGATCAGAAGTCCTGATTAAGGGCCCTTCACTGTCATTGTCTGCCCCTTATATAAACAGTAAAATCTCCTTTAATAACTGGACTTCCATTGGGGTGGACTTCTCATAGATGGCCAGTATGCATACTATATTATGAATCTGGGCATCTCTCACAGAAAATCTGATCTGGATATGAGGGTGGTCTTCTATAAGCGGTGATGTTTTGGAGAGATTTAGGGAAAAGTCCCAATGCTTATCCATCGATCTGGTAATTTGAGTAAAATATTTGTGTTGATAACTGATCACAAAGTCACAAAATATGTAAGATTTGGCATAACCTGGTTCATTTTTCAAAAAGTTATGCTCAATTTTTTTAGCACCAAGTTTTGTTGCTTTTTTGTAGACTTACACTAACTTAGTATATTGTGTGAGAATTAAATGAATTATGAATTAGTTGGCGCATTTTACCACACTCTGGGGGTCCCTGACAGTCCTTCTTTACCGGCCCTGTAGTGATGCCAATGTAAACTTCCAAGTGACCGCGCAGTCAATCACTGTCACGAATGCAGGACAACCTATGATTAGCTAATTTTTGGGAAATCCTTATAACAAAAGGGGATTGAAAATATTTACAATTATTTTAAAAGCATTAAAAAAAAAACAGACCCAATACTTATAATTAGTTTGTTGAAAGTAGTCTAATTAAAGGGAGCTGAAAGGATTAGAGATTATGAACCCGATTCACCAGTGTTTTTGCCAGAAAACTGGCATAAAGCTCTTGAAAAGTTGCAAAGTTTTGTGACTTTTCCCATTTTCACATAATTTTAACTTCTTTAACCCCTTAAGCCCCGCGGGTGGTTTGCACGTTAATGACCGGGCCAATTTTTACAATTCTGACCACTGTCACTTTATGAGGTAATTACTCTGGAACGCTTCAACGGATCCCCCTGATTCTGAGATTGTTTTTTCGTGACATATTGTACTTCATGATTGTGGAAAAATTTCTTCGATATCACTTGCGTTTATTTGTGAAAAAAACGGAAAATTTAGAAAATTTAGCAATTTTCAAAATTTGAATTTTTAAGCCCTGAAATCAGAGCGATATGTCACACAAAAGAGTTAATAAATAACATTTCCCACATGTCTACTTTACATGGTATCCGCTAACAATTTGAGCCGATTTTCCATTCAATTTGTTAGCGGACACCATGTCGCGTTTGGAGAGCCCGTGATGTGCCTAAACAGTGGAGCTCCCCCACAAGTGTCCCCATTTTGGAAACTATACCCCTCAAGGATTTTATTAAGGTGTATAGTGAACATTTTGAACCCAGAGGTACGGCACAGAATTTGTTTACATTAGGTCATCATATTGAATAAGTTGTCATTATTCTTGAGCGCAAGTGCTCGCTACTTGAGTTTGCATCGGGTACTCAGGTATGCACCATGTACAGCGTGTGCTCGAGTGACATGCTCGAGTCCCTGCTCCGCATGTTTCACGGTTATTAGACACCCCAAAAAAAACATGTGGGGATCGCTCGTGCATGGCAGGCAATCCCCGTAAAGTTTTTTGGCCGCGAAGCATATGGGGCAGAGACTCGAGCATGTCACTCAAATACCCACGATACTCAATGCATACCAGAGCACCCGATGCAAACTCAAGTAGCGAGCACTTGCTCTCAACACTAGTCGCCATATCGTCATCTTTTTTTCTTACTTTTGAAAAAAATCCCAACCCCAGCCCTAACCCTAGCACAACCCTAGCCCCAGCACAACCCTAGCCCCAGCACAACCCTAGCCCCAGCACAACCCTAGCCCCAAACCCAGCCCTAACCCTAGCCCAATCCTAACCCAAGAGTTTATTTTTGACGCCGTTCCTTGTGCGGTATAAGTGATTAGACGACTTTATTCTTCGGGTCGGTGTGATTACAGCAATGCCAGAATCAAATGGGGTTTTTATGACTGACAGCTGTCACACACTAAAAGACGCATTTTTTGTAAAATCTAGTTTTTGCATCGCCATATTTTGAGAGCTATAATTTTTCCAGATTTTGGCAGACAGTCATGTGACGGCTCGTTTTTTGTGGGATGACTTGACGTTGTTATTGGTGCCATTTTCAGGCACGTGACATTTTTTGATCGCTTTCTATTCCGATTTTTGGGAGGCAGAATAAACAAAAACCAACAATTCAGGAATTGTTTTTTTTTTTTTTTTTTTTTTATTCTGTTCCGCGTGTGGTAAAATTGATAAGGTAGCTTTATTCTTCGGGTCAGTACGTTTACAGCGGTACCACATTTGTATCATTTTTCTATGTTTTGGCGCTTATACACAATAAAAGCTATTTTATAGAAAAAAATATTTTTTAGTATCGCTTTATTCTGAGAGCTATAACTTTTATTTTTCGGCTGATGGAGCTGTATGGCGGCTTGTTTTTTGCGGGACGAGATGACGTTTTCAGCAGTATCATTTTTATTTATATGCGTCTTTTTGATCGCGTGTTATTCCACTTTTTGTTTGGCGGTATGGTGATAAAGCATTGCTTTTTGCTTCTTTTTTTTTTTTTTTTTTTACCGTGTTCACTGAAGGGGTTAACTAGTGGGACAGTTTTATAGGTCAGGTTTTTCCGGACGCGGCGATACCAAATATTTTTTTTATAATAATATTTATTGATGGGTACATTATATTTTTATTTTTGGTGTATTATTTTTTTTATTTTTTTATAATATTTTTGCACATTTTTTTTTTTTTTTCCACTTTCACACAGTTTATACACTTTATTACTTTGTCCCACTCTGGGACTTTCACTTTTTTTTTTTCTGATCGCCTGCATGGCACAGGAATGGAGCACCATCCCTATGCCATGAAGGCTGTCAGAAATGCACAGTGTGAAGATTGCTTGGAGATGCACTGCGCATGTCCAAGCAATCTTCCTGCTCTCTGGTGACCCGGATGTTGTCATGACGACATCGGGTCGTCATGGCAACACCCGGGAAGCCTTTGCAGACTGCGCTGGAAGCCGGAAGAGGAGGTGAGTATCGCCGATCACCTCCCCTTGCCCCCGCAATGCCGCGATCGACTTCGATCGCAGCATCGCGGGGGTTAATGTGCTGGGAGCGGTGCAGGACCGCTCCCTGCACATAGTACCGGGTGTCAGCTGTGACAATCAGCTGACACCCGGCGGCGATCGCGCCCGCACAGCCTATGTGCGCGCGCGATCGCGATGACGTACTAATACGAGTCTGGCTCTTAAGTCCCAGGGCACAGACGCGTATTAGTACGTCAGATGTTATTAAGGGGTTAAAGCCCAAGACGTACTGATACGTATCTGCGCCCTGGGACTTAAGAGCCTGATATGTATTAGTACATCTTTGCGATCGCGCCCGCACACAGGCTGTGCGGGCGTGATCGCCGCCGGGTGTCAACTGATTGTCACAGCTGACACCCGGTGCTATGTGCTGGGAGAGGTCCCGCACATTAACCCCCGCAATGCTGCGATCGAAGTCGTTCGCAGCATTGCGGGGGCAAGGGGAGGTGATCGGGATAGTCACCTCTCCTGCCGGTTTCCAGCAATGTGTGCCGCGGCTTCCCGGATGTTGCCATGATGACCCGATTCACTGAGGGGTGCAGTTTTAAAAATGGTGTCACTTTTGGGTATTTTCAGTCATAAAGACCCCTCAAAGTGACTTCAAATGTGATGCGGTCCCTAATAAAATGGTTTTGTAAATTTTGTTGGAAAAATGAGAAATCGCTGGTCAATTTTAACCCTTATAGCTCCCTAATAAAAATAAATTTGGGTTCCAAAATTGTGCTGATGTAAAGTAGACATATGGGAAATGTTATTTATTAACTTTTTTTGTGTGACATATCTCTCCGATTTAAGGGCATAAAAATTCAAATTTTGAAAATTGCAAAATTTTCAACATTTTCGCCAAATATCTGTTTTTTCACAAATAAACACAAGTGATATCGAAGAAATTCTACCACAATCATAAAGTACAATATGTCATGAAAAAATATTCTCAGAACCAGGGGGATCCGTTGAAGCGTTCCAGAGTAATTACCTCATAAAGTGACAGTGGTCAGAATTGTAAAAATTGGCCTTCTCATTAACGTGCAAACCACTTTGGGTTGTAAAGGGGTTAAGGACTCTACTTGCATATACAGTCATGGCGGAAAGTGCTGGCACCCTTGAAATTGTTTCAGAAAATTACACATGTTTTATTACACGCATGTTTATTTCCTTTGTGTTTATTGGAACAACACAAAAAAACTGAGAAAAAAAAGGCAAATTGGACATAATTTCACACAAAACTCCAAAAATGGGCC
Organism: Phyllobates terribilis; assembly: GCF_046119375.1. Lineage (NCBI taxonomy): Eukaryota > Metazoa > Chordata > Amphibia > Anura > Dendrobatidae > Phyllobates > Phyllobates terribilis. Next base: position 909,785 of record NW_027363159.1, on the reverse strand, counting down.
GGAATACATATATATATTTTTGATGGGACAACACTGAAGATGCGACACTTTGATACAATGTACAGTAGTCAGTGTACAGCTTGTTTAACTGTAAATTTGGTGTGCCTGCAAAATAATTCAACACACAGCCATTAATGTCTAAACCGCTGGCAACAAAAGTGAGTACACCCCTAAGTGTGTTCTCAGCTGATGTTATTTGTTGGTTTTTCTTTGCATCCCGAACAATTTTCTTGGCAGTTGTGGCTGAAATTTTTGTTGGTCTACCTGACTGTGGTTTGGTTTTTACAGAGCATCTGATTTTCCATTTGTTAATCACAGTTTGAACACTGCAGACTGGCATTATCAATTCCTGGGATATCTTTTTGTATCCCTTTCCTGTGTTATACTCTTTTTGCCTCCCTTTCCTGTGTTATACAGTTCAACTACCTTTTCCCGTAGATCCGTTGATAATTCTTTTGCTTTCCCCATCTCAAAATCCAGAAAAGTCAGTGGCTGGATCCCAGAAACTCACTCAGCTTTATGCACACACACTGATTACAAGCAAACAGGTCATACGTGAGGATGTTACCTTTAGTAGCCATTCAAACCCATTTGTGTCAAATTCTGTGCATGTTATCAGGCCAAAATCACCAGGGTATGTGAACTTTTTGATCAGGATTATTTGGATGTTTTTGGTTGTCATTAGTGATGAGCGAGCACTAAAATGCTCGAGTACTCGTTGCTCGGGTCGAGCAAATTGAAATACTCGGGTGCTCAACCCGAGCAATGAGCCCAATATAAGTCTAGGGGAAACTTGAGCATTTTTCAGGTGGCTCCCCACGGCGGTCTGCAGAGGGCCTAAAAATTACCCAAATCGATGGGAACTGTGCTCAAATGACATGGGAACAACATGGGGAAGACCCCTGGAAGCATCTCTGACTCCCAGAACACTGCTGTCAACAACGTCGTCAGAGTATTACGCCACTTTTACGGCGTAAGGAACATCCTTTCCAGGGTGATGACTTGTATATAAGGCAAAATAAATAAACAAAAACAAAAATACTCCTACACACGTAGCATTTTTGACACGTTTTTGCACTTTTGCATTGCTTTCAACCAAGACAAATGCATTCACCAGGAAATGTCATTTTAACATTTTACAACCTTATCTGGCCATGTGGTGTGTGACACATCATCAGACACATGCATACAGTGCTGAAAAGACATGGGAGCAGCAAGGGGAAGACCTCTGGAAACATCTCTGACTCCCAGGTCACTGCCTAAATGTGTGCCCATCATAAGTGATCCTTGGCACATGCGAAGATGCCTCCCGCCATGCACCTGTCGTTGCAGACTTGAAACAATCACCGTCCACGTCCTTGTCCCACTGCAGTGTTCAGTTGTCCCTACCCCATTCCTTGGAATGCAAGCACAAGAATGCCGGCAGCCACCCACCCACAGGCTGCAATACTATACTGCCAAATTTCTGACAGCTGCTTGCACTTGAAATGTGGCCTTTTAGGCTCGTGGAGGCGGAAGCTTTTCATAACCTCATGCCGGCGGCGGCCGGGTGTCCATACTCGGTCCCCAGCCGCCACTATATTTCCCGGTATCGCCTCCGCCTTCCACAATCACGGGTCCCATAACATTACCCGTGCCCGCCCCAGTGCACTTACTGGGAAGGACCGCCTAACCACAAACACGTGGACAGGTGAATGTGGCCAGGGACGGTACGGAGCCAGTCCACAACTTTTTTTGCTAAGAGTTGTATTTAGCTCGGTGAAAGGACTGGCATAGAGGGAAACCGTATCTACCCTGCGTGTCATTTCTCCCAGAAAATCCTGTAAATGAGCTTGTTGCAGAAGAAATGGCAGCCCATCCAACATCAACTTGCACTTGTCAATGGTGCTTTGACACACACACATCTTTCTTTGCGTATTTAATTTCTTGAATACAGAGTTGGAAAATGGCCTGATCCGTAATGCGTTTTGAGAAATAACATGCATAAGCATGGCCGATCCGCATTAAAAAAGCAGCCATAGAGTGTCCGGGAACCTTCCCCCACACTTTTCTTAGCCAGGGCTGCTTTTCGGCAGGGTTGGACGGGCCCACCAGAGAACCGGAGACTCCTCCGGCGGGCCCTGGCTTCTCCTTCAGGAGAGTTCATAGTGCCGAGGTGAGGCCATGATGATGATAGAGGCCATCATCTGCTTAGTTTTCTTTTACTTGGAATGCAATTGCAAGTATGCAGCCAGCCACCCACCCACCCACAGACCGCAACACTAAACTGACAGATTTCTGGGCAGCTCTTTGCACTTGAAATATGGCCTTTTAAGCTTGTGGAGGTGGAAGCTTTTCAAAACCTCATGCAGGCGGCGGCCGGGTGTCCATACTCGGTCCCCAGCCGCCAGTAATTTTCCCGGTATCGCCTTCGCCTTCCACAAGCACGGGTCCCACAACAGTACCCATGCCCTACCCAGTGCACTTACTAAGAAGGACTGCCTAACCACAAACACGTGGACAGGTGAATGTGGCCAGGGACGGTACGGAGCCAGTCCACAACTTTTTTTGATAAGAGTTGTATTTAGCTCAGTGAAAGGACTGGCATAGAGGGAAACCGTATCTACCCTGCGTGTCATTTCTCCCAGGAAGTCCTCTAAAGCTGCTTGCACTTGAAATGTGGTCTGAACATTACTGCTGGTACTTTTCTGTGGGAATTTTCTTGCCTCCTACCAGCCTGGAATATTTCCAGCAAACTATGGTACAACACCATGGTATTAGCACTGCCCCCAGTACCAGTAGCGAAGCCATCCTCAATTTCCTTCTCTGGAATTTTATTTGGTAGACTGAGTGGCTGCCCAAATAAATTTTCTCACAAAGGAGCTGATGATAGAGTGGCAGTAGGTTCAAGTTTCTCCAGCTTGTTAGATATTAGAGGGTGAACGGCAGCACATTGGATCAGTGGTTAGCACTGAAGTCTTGCAGCACTGGGATCCTGGGTTCAAATCCCAGCAAGGACAACATCTGCAAGAAATTTGTATGTTCTCCCCATGTTTGCATGTGTTTCCTCCTCAGTAAAAATAGAGTGTCCTGGAATCTTCCCACACACTTTTCTTAGCCAGGACTGCTTCTCAGCAGGGTTGGACAGTCCCACCAGAGAATTCTCTGGTGTGCCTTGGCTTCTACCTCAGGAGAGTTCATGATAGCGCTAACTTTGCAGCTGCTATGGGGCTCTTGAGCGGGTGAGAAAGGTTAGCTCTCAGAAACAAATCCTCTGTTGGGCACAATGTTTTTCAATCTGAAACAGCTTCTTAGTGGGAGTTGTATTTCACCACAGCCATATTCTTTAGCTCTGTGAAAGGACTGGCAAAGAGGGAAACCTTATCTACCCCGGTTGTCATTTCTCTGTCACCAGGTTCCGCCCATTGTAACACATGACCATGCCTGGCTGTATGTTCAGCGGTGAGAGCCACAGATCAAGCTGCTGTGTTACAGCTTTCAACAACTATGCAGCGCTGGGCGGTTTGTCAATTAAGCATTAAGCATGTTATCTTCAGCACAGCCTGCTGCTGTTTGGCCAAGGCAGTGCTGCAGTGCTGTCAGCTTGTGACTGATGTGGTCATTTCGGAGATGGAGGAGGAGGTACATAAGCTGAACAATGTGATTACATTGAGGTTAAATTGGTGATGCTGTTTTTTATACTAAAGAAAGATCCTATTGTTATGTTTTTTTATGTTATTTTTTATGAAAAATGCATTCACCGGGAAATGTCACTTTAACATTTTACAACCTCATCTGGCAATGTGGTGTCATCAGACACATCCTGTTTTATTTATGATGGAGGGACTCTGAAAGTCATAAAGCCTATTTTTATAGGGACATCAGACGGCCCTTACTATTCTTAAAAGGCCAGCAGTCGGCCCTAGCTATTGTTAGAGAGCCATCAGAGGGCTATGCTTTGTTGTTCCCATTATTAACAAGTGGGTTTCCTATACTGTTATTGCGCATCCAGTGACTGCAAGGGTTGTCAAAAATTTGGACGCAACCTAATACCCCTTTGAAGAGACATAGAGGAGGGTCTCAGTAAAAAAAATGTTCCCATTATAAAGGAGCGGGTCTTCTATAGTGGTAATGCCCATGCTGTGACTGCAAGGGTGGCCAAAATTTTTGAAAAAAAACACTAACAATTTAAAGACACAAAGAGCATGGCCACAGTAACAAGGTACGACATGTTCCCGTTAGAAAGGAGAGGGTCTGCTATACAGTTATAGGGTATGCAGTGAATCCAACGGCTGACAAATTTTAGGAAAAACCCCACTAAGAATTTAAGGACACACAGAGCAGGGCCACAGTAACAAGGTACGACATGTTCCCATTAGAAAGTAGAGGGTCTGCTATACAGTTATAGGGTATGCAGTGAATCCAACGGCTGACAAATTTTAATGAAAAACCTCAATAAGAATTTAAAGACACACAGAGCATGGCCACAGTAACAAGGTACGACATGTTCCCATTAGAAAGTAGAGGGTCTGCTATACAGTTATAGGGTATGCAGTGAATCCAACGGCTGACAAATTTTAATGAAAAACCTCAATAAGAATTTAAAGACACACAGAGCAGGGCCACAGTAACAAGGTACGACATGCTCCCATTAGAAAGGACAGGATCTGCTATACAGTTATAGGGTATGCAGTGAGTCCAACGGCTGACCAATTTTAGGAAAAAAACGACTAAGAATTTAAAGACACATAGAGCAGGGTCACAGTAACGACAAATTCCCATTAGAAATTCTAGGGTCGGCTATACTGTTATAGGGTATGCAGTGAGTCCAACGGCTGACAGATTTTAGGAAAATCCCCACTAAGAATTTAAAGACACACAGAGCAGGGCCACAGTAACAAGATATGACATGTTCCCATTAGAAAGGAGAGGGTCTGCTATACAGTTATAGGGTATGCAGTGAGTCCAACGGCTGACCAAGTTTAGGAAAAACCCACTAAGAATTTAAAGACACATAGACCAGGCCACAGTAATGACAAATTCCCATTAGAAAGGAGAGAGTCTCCCATAGTGTTGGACTATGCAGTGACTGCAAGGGCTGCCAAAAATTTGGAGGCACTTCAATGGCCCTTGGAAGAGACGTGGAGGAGCGCATCATAAATTTTTTTTACCATTAGAAAGGAGCGGGCCTCCTATACTTGTAATGCCATGCACTAAGTGTATGGGCTGACAAACATTTACTCCTGGGGGGTATACATGAACATACTGTATAAAAATTATTTTTTTCGGGCATCATAAAAATGTAGCGCCCCGAGGGCTCGGCCGCTACAGGGGTATTGCACCTCTGCCAGAGGTGTGATATTCCACTCCCGGGTAAGGATGTAGTATGGACCAGGGTTCAGTTAGCTGCATACAGCACACTCACCCCATTTCCGAGGGACAGCTCAACGGTGCTCCCATTAGACAGAAATGCAGGCACGACAGACCATGTCCCTGGCTGGAGTGGGGAGGGGGTAGGAATACCCAGTGATGTAGGAGCAGATAGGGGTTGGTTCCTGAGCGTAGATAGGAGCCCATTGTTTGCTGGTCACCTGGGCTCATGTTCTAGAGGGCACCATCTTAGAACAGTGTTCAGTCAGAGAGAAGAAGTGACAGAGTGGGGGCCTTGGTTGTCGAACGAAGTGTGCCCTTTGCCTCCAGCGTTTTTAGATGGGAATTTTTTTAATAGTTCCGCAACAAGGGCCTTCTGGTACTGCCTCATTTTTGTACACCTGTCCGCCTCAGGAATAAGAGATATAAAGTTCTCCTTGTAGAGTGGGTCTAGAAGTGTCACCAACCAGTAATGACCTAAAATTTTGAGAATGCGAGGGTCATGGGAAAGGCAGCATAACATAAACTCAGCCATGCGTGCCAGACTACTAACAGGCAAGACTTCCGTGTCCTCACCAAGAGGATGACTGACCATGCTCTCCTCCTCCTCCTCTCTGTCCTCTGGCCATCCACGCTGAACAGACGGTATGACAGCTGTGCAGATAGCACCGTCTATAGTGCATGAAACTAGTTCCTGTCCTTCCTCCTCCTCCTCTTCCTCATTGTCACCCAATCCACGTTGGGATGAGATGAGGCTTGGCTGTGTGTAATCACCCTGTATGGTTAATTGCTCCATCTTATCGTGCTCCGCCTCGCCTCAGAGCCGCCACCAGGTTCCGGCCATTGTCACACACAACCATGCCTGGCTGTAGGTTCAGCGGTTTGAGCCACAGATCTGCCTGCTCTTTCAGAGCTGTCCATAACTCTTCAGCATTGTGTGTTTTTTCACCTAAGCATATTAGCTTCAGCACAGCCTGTTGCCTCTTGGCCGAGGCAGTGCTGCAGTGCTTCCAGCTTGTGACTGATGCGGAGATGGAGGCTGAGGAGGAGGAGGAGGCTGAGGAGCATGAGGTGCAGGAGCTGTAGACCGTGGGGGCAACCCTGATTGACCTAGGGCCTGCAATCCTTGGCGTCGGGAGGACGTGTTCCGTCCCAAGGTCCGACTGGGTCCCGGTTTCCACTATTTTAACCCAGTGTGCTATCAGCGAGATGTACCGTCCCTGCCCACAAGCACTTGTCCACGTGTCCGTGGTTAGGTGGACTTTACCGGTAACTGCGTTGTTGAGGTCACGGCTAATGTTTTGGGACACGTGCTTGTGTAATGTGGGGACGGCACACTGGGAGAAATAGTGGCGGCTGGGGACAGAGTACCGAGGGACGGCCGCCACCATCAGGTTGCGGAATGCTTCTGTCTCCACAAGCCTAAAAGGCAACATTTCGAGCCAAGCAGTCGTGAATTGTGAGAATTTAGTAGTGTGGCCTGTGGGACGTTGGCTGCATATTTGCGCTTGCATTCCAAGGACTGGAGTATGAACAACTGAACGCTGCGCTGGGACAAGGACATGGACGTGCTTCCTGATGCTGCTACTTGAGAGTGTGCAATGACAGGTGCAGGGCAGGAGGTATCTTTGCATGCACTATGGACAGGGGATTGGCTTGCATGCACAACAGCAGAAGAAGCAATGGTGCCACCTGTAGACACTGTTCCTGGACCCTGGTGTTCGGCCCACAAAGTCGAGTGCTTTGCTGCCATGTGCCTGATCATGCTGGTGGTGGTCAGGCTGGTCGTTTTGACACCCCTGCTGATGCTGGTCTGGCTCGTGATGCAAATGGCCTTTTTGGAGCTATCGGCAGAGTCTTTAAAAAACAACCAGACTCGGGAAGACCTAACAGTTGTAGTGGCAACTTCCTTCGTGTTGGTGTTACGGGAAACGGTAGCCTGCCTTCTGTCTGCGGCCACCACACTGCTTCTTCCTGCCTGTTGGGGTGCTCTGCCTCCCTCCCCCTGTGTGCTGCTGTCCTTGCTCTGCATGTCCTCCTGCCAGGTTGGGTCAGTTACTATATCATCCACCACCTCGTCTCCCACTTCTGCACCCTGGTACTATTCCTGACTTTCTGCCAATTGTGTCTCACATCGTCCACCTCTTGTCACAGTTTCCCACCGGCGCCTTCGTGTGACCGTGGCTGCTCAAATATTTGGGCATCGCTACACGTGATCTCCTCTTGCCCCGCTTCAAGTGGACCGGGCGAGAGGCCCGAATCCATAAATGGAAAAGTGAACAGCTCTTCAGATTGTCCAAGTGTGGGATAAGTTGTCTCTGGGTACTCGGCATGGTGGGAGGAAGGAGGATCAGGGTGAGGAATATGCGGTCCAGACTCACGGCTACTGAGACTTGACCGTGTGGAAGACAGGGTGGTGCTGGTGGTGGCTAAGTGACTGGAAGCATTATCCGCTATCCAACCAACAACCTTTTGACACTGATCTGGGTTCAATAGTGGTGTGCTGCAGTCCCCTAGAAATTGAGACAGGAAGGTCAGGCGAGAAGATGTGGGTGTTTGTTGTGGCACAATTTCGGCTTGCCCACGGCCTTGTCCTCGGCCTCTGCATGCACCATTACCATCACGTCCAGTTCCCCGTCCCTTGCCACGTGCCTTGCCCATTTTAAATGGAGGATAGTATCTTCCACGCTCACTACAAATGACTGAGTTAGAAGCGAAGTTATATGTGATCGGGGTGATGGAGAAAACAGAGTTTTAAAAACCTGGCCTGTAAGTAAGTAGTGTGAACAGCAAACTGCTGTGAATTGCTTCACTGACACACTGAAAAAATGGAGGCCAGAAATGGCAGTATTTTCTGACAACGTATATGTGATCCGTGTGACGGAGAAAACACAGTTTTAAATAGCTGGATTTCTAGCGCTCTAATATGGAAAGGACCTGGCTATATTCTGCAGTGCCAACAAGCAAATGGCGCAGAAAAACGGTGTTCTCTGGATTGCTTTATAAGCAAATAATGAGGATTAAGATCCAAAGAAAAGTATTCCTCGCCCCTGAGACCTGGGCCTTTGTATAGAAATATCTAACAGCAGCAGAAGGCAGAATTGGAATGGAACCTCTTGTGCTATATGCACTGCAGTCTGCTATATACCCTGCCTGCCTGCCTATATACACTGCCTGCCTGATATCTCTGCAGATGGATTAGTCCTCAAAAGGACTGTTTGTTGAGATGGATATGTGTAATATGCGGTTTTTCTCCCTACACTACCTAATACACAATCAAATCTCTTCCTAACGCAGCATCAGCTCTCCCTACACTGTCTGATCCGGAGTGACTGTGATGAGCATGGCGGCGCCAGGTCTGATATACACCTGATGACGCTGTGCGGCCAGCCAATCACTGTAATGCCCACAACCAACATGGCTATGGCATTACAGTGCATGGCAGGCAATCCCTGCATGTTCATTGGCTCTGTAAAGAGCGCCAAACATGCAGGGAGGGGACCCGACTTCCCGCCCGACCAACCCGGAAATACTCGGTGAGCGCAGAGCATCTCGAGCAGTGAGATACTCGGGCGAGCACCGAGCAGTAGCGAGCATGCTCGCTCATCACTAGTTGTCATTAAGATTTAAAAAGAGAAAACACAGAAATGTGACAGTAAATGGCTTCACCCAACCAATAACCATGAGTGGAGAAAAAGTGTTTTTGTTATCATTCATTTTCTCTGAAACAAGGCCAAGAAAGCAAAAATTCTGCCGGGGTATGTAAACTTTTGAGCAGAACTGTATATGCGCCAGCCCCAGTGTCTCCTATTCTATGTACTCCAGCCCCAGTGTCTCCTATTCTATGTACTCCAGCCCCAGTGTCTCCTATTCTATGTACTCCAGCCCCAGTGTCTCCTATTCTATGTACTCCAGCCCCAGTGTCTCCTATTCTATATACTCCAGCTTCTTCTGTGATGTATATGCTCTAGCCCCAATGTATCCTGTGATGAATATACGCCAGCCCCAGTGTCTCCTATTCTATATACTCCAGCCCCAGTGTCTCCTATTCTATATACTCCAGCTTCTTCTGTGATGTATATGCTCTAGCCCTAATGTATCCTGTGATGAATATACGCCAGCCCCAGTGTCTCCTATTCTATATACTCCAGCTCCAGTGTCTTCTGTGACGTAGCTAATGTAGCCCTAATGTCTCTTATGCAGAGGCGTCGCATGATAAAGCAGTGAGACACAAGCTCCCTGCCCTATCACTATCTCTTTCATATGCCACAGATCGCCATAGGCCTGCGGTTAACGAGATGTCAGCATACTCACGCAGGTGGCTCGGTGACATCATTGCATCGCTCTGCTCTGCAGTCCCGCCATGGAAGAGGAGACAGAGGCCGTGATGTAGGGAATCAGGATTAAGTGAGAATAAACGTTATTTTTTTAAATGATCGGGCAGTGGAGCCATCCTACTATATATCTGGAGTAGTGGGTCCATCATACTACATATGGAGTAGTGGGGCCATTATACTATATGTATGTGGGGCAGTGGGACCATCATAGTATATACAGGTGCATCTCACTAAATTAGAATATCTTCAAAAAGTTAATTTATTCCAGTTCTTCAATACTGTTTCAGTATGCTCCACAATCATGAGGAAGACTGCTGACTTGACAGATGTCCAGAAGGCAGTCATTGACACACTCTACAAGGTCCTAGAGTTCCAATTTTCATTTGGAAATCAAGGTCCCAGAGTCTGGAGGAAGAGTGGAGAGTCCACAATCCAAGCTGCTTGAGGTCTAGTGTGAAGGCTCCACAATCAGTGATGGTTTGGGGGGCCATGTCATCTGCTGGTGTAGGTCCACTGTGTTTTATCAAGACCAAAGTCAGCACAGCCGTCTACCAGGACATTTTACAGCACTTCATGCTTCCCTCTGCCCACAAGCTTTTTGGAGATGGAAATGTCATTCTCCAGCAGGACTTGGCCCCTGTCCACACGGCCAAAAGTACCAATACCTGGTTTACACACAACAGTATCACTGTGCTTGATTGGCAGCAAACTCGCCTGACCTTAACCCCATAGAGCAGGGGTCTCAAACTCGGCTGGGTATATGGGCCGCAAATGGAAAAAATTTGAATTTGGGGGGCCGCATTTTTTGTTCAATGTGACATTTTTAGTGATACCATTTTTTTTTGTATACACCTTTTGAACATTTTTGCCCTGTTTATTTTTTTATAGCTTGGGTCCTTATGGATGTGGCGATAATAAACGTGTACTTTTTTGTGTTTACTTTAGTTTACATATAAAACAGCATTTTTAGCGCCCAATATTTTTTCATGCTTTATTTTTATTTTTTTGATTTTTACAATTTTGTTTCCCCCAATTGGCCACATACAGTAAAATTGTCTTACAATTAGCATCATATAGTAATAATGGCAAACATCTTGTAGTAATGTCCCCATCTTGTACTAATGTGCCCCAACCAGGTCCCCATCCTGTGGCTATGTGCCCCATCCAGGTTCCCATCCTGTGGCTATGTGCCCCATCCAGATCCCCATCCTGTGGCAATGTTCCCGATCCAGGTCCCCATCTAGTGGCTCTGTGTCCCATCCAGGTCTCCATCTTGTGGCTATGTGCCCCATCCAGGTCCCCATCCTGTGGCTATGTTCCCCATCCAGGTCCCCATCTTGTGGCTATGTGCCCCATCCAGGTCCCCATCTTTTGGCTATGTGCCCCATCCAGGTCCCCATCTTGTGGCTATGTGCCACATCCAGGTCCCCATCTAGTGGCTATGTGCCCCATCCAGGTCCCCATCTTGTGGCTCTGTGTCCCATCCAGGTCTCCATCTTGTGGCTATGTGCCCCATCCAGGTCCCCATCCTGTGGCTATGTTCCCCATCCAGGTCTCCATCTTGTGGCTATGTGCCACATCCAGGTCCCCATCTAGTGGCTCTGTGCCCCATCCAGGTCCCCATCTTGTGGCTATGTGCCACATCCAGGTCCCCATCTAGTGGCTCTGTGCCCCATCCAGGTCCCCATCTTGTGGCTATGTGCCCCATCCAGGTCCCCATCTTGTGGCTATGTGCCACATCCAGGTCCCCATCTAGTGGCTCTGTGTCCCATCCAGGTCTCCATCTTGTGGCTATGTGCCCCATCCAGGTCCCCATCCTGTGGCTATGTTCCCCATCCAGGTCTCCATCTTGTGGCTATGTGCCCCATCCAGGTCCCCATCTTTTGGCTATGTGCCCCATCCAGGTCCCCATCTTGTGGCTATGTGCCACATCCAGGTCCCCATCTAGTGGCTCTGTGCCCCATCCAGGTCCACATCTTGAGGCTATGTGCCCCATCCAGGTCCCCATCTTGTGGCTATGTGCCCCATCCAGGTCCCCATCTTTTGGCTATGTGCCCCATCCAGGTCCCCTCTTGTGGCTATGTGCCCCCTGTGCTGTTCTTCACACACATAAAAAAAAAAGAAGATGATTCTCACCTGTCCTCTGTTCCCTCGGCGTCCTTCCTGCAGATGTGGCCGCAGGCACCACAGAGTCAGACCCCTTGACGATCCCGACCTGGTCCAGGAGGAGCCGCCGACAGCAGCGCTGCATTGCCGCACACAGACTGTCTCCCAGCACAGCATTTCCAATGCCAGCCGCCGGCCAATCAGAGGCCAGCAGCTGACATCAGCGTACGGCAATGACGTCATACTCACTGCGCCGACACGCAGATATCAGCTGCTGGCCTCTGATTGGTCAGCGGCTGTCATTGGAAATGCTGTGCTGGGAAACAGTCTCTGTGTGGCAATTCAGCGCTGCTGTCGGCGGCTCCTCCTGGACCTGGTCAGGATCATCAAGGGGTCTGTGCCTGCGGGCCGCATAAAGCAGCCTCAGGGGCCGCATGCGGCCCGCGGGCCGCGTGTTTGAGACCCCTGCCATAGAGAATCTATTATAGAGAAT